>NC_134643.1:89552695-89852695 GCF_030463565.1 Pelecanus crispus | reverse complement strand
TACACTAAGAATCTCCCCTTGCCTTGCCTCCTACCACTGCCAACACACATTCGCAAGCTCACTCTCACTCTCGGCACACACCAGCTCACAGTGTTAAAACATACAGCCATTTCTCCCACACCACAGCTCTAAGGGCTTAGAGCTCTTGCTGTTTCTGACCTTCCCTTGCCAGTGCTTTCACAGCCAAACATACACTAAGAATCTCCCCTTGCCTTGCCTCCTACCACTGCCAAGAGACATTCGCAAGATCACTCTCACTCTCGGCACACACCAGCTCCCAGTGTTAAAACATACACTCATTTCTCCCACACCAGAGCTCTAAGGGCTTAGAGCTCTTGCTGTTTCTGACCTTCCCTTGCCAGTGCTTTCACAGCCAAACATACACTAAGAATCTCCCCTTGCCTTGCGTCCTACCACTGCCAACACACATTCGCAAGCTCACTCTCACTCTCGGCACACACCAGCTCACAAAGTTAAAACATACAGCCATGTTTCCCTCTTAATATTTCTAAGGGCTTAATGCTCTTGCTGGTCCTCACCTTCCCTTGCCAGCACTTTCACACCCAGACAGACACTGCGGATGTACTTTTGCCTTGCCTCCTACCACTGCCAAGACACATTCGCAAGCTCACTCTCACTCTTCGCACAGACCAGCTCACAAAGTGCAAACATGCAGCCATTTCTCCCACACCATAGCTCGAAGGCCTAAGAGCTGGTGCTGTATTCAACTGCCCTTCCCACCACACTCACAGCCAGACACCCCCCTGGCATCTCCCCTTGCCTTGCCTCCCACCACTCCCAAGACACATTCTCAAGCTCACTCTCACTCTCGGCACACACCAGCTCACAAAGTTAAAACATACAGCCACTTCTCCCACACCAGAGCTCTAAGCGCTTAGAGCTCTTGCTGTTTCTGACCTTCCCTTGCCAGTGCTTTCACAGCCAAACATACACTAAGAATCTCCCCTTGCCTTGCCTCCTACCACTGCCAAGACACATTCGCAAACTCACTCTCACTCTCGGCACAGACCAGCTCCCAGTGTTAAAACATACAGCCATTTCTCCCACACCAGAGCTCTAAGGGCTTAGAGCTCTTGCTGTTTCTGACCTTCCCTTGCCAGTGCTTTCACAGCCAAACATACACTAAGAATCTCCCCTTGCCTTGCCTCCTACCACTGCCAAGAGACATTCGCAAGCTCACTCTCACTCTCGGCACAGACCAGCTCACAAAGTTAAAACATACACTCATTTCTCCCACACCAGAGCTCTAAGGGCTTAGAGCTCTTGCTGTTTCTGACCTTCCCTTGCCAGTGCTTTCACAGCCAAACATACACTAAGAATCTCCCCTTGCCTTGCCTCCCACCACTCCCAAGACACATTCTCAAGCTCACTCTCACTCTCGGCACACACCAGCTCACAAAGTTAAAACATACAGCCATTTCTCCCACACCAGAGCTCTAAGCGCTTAGAGCTCTTGCTGATTCTGACCTTCCCTTGCCAGTGCTTTCACAGCCAAACATACACTAAGAATCTCCCCTTGCCTTGCCTCCTACCACTGCCAAGACACATTCGCAAGCTCACTCTCACTCTCGGCACACACCAGCTCACAAAGTTAAAACATACAGCCATTTCTCCCACACCACAGCTCTAAGCGCTTAGAGCTCTTGCTGTTTCTGACCTTCCCTTGCCAGTGCTTTCACAGCCAAACATACACTAAGAATCTCCCCTTGCCTTGCCTCCTACCACTGCCAACACACATTCGCAAGCTCACTCTCACTCTCGGCACACACCAGCTCACAAAGTTAAAACATACAGCCATGTTTCCCTCTTAATATTTCTAAGGGCTTAATGCTCTTGCTGGTCCTCACCTTCCCTTGCCAGCACTTTCACACCCAGACAGACACTGCGGATGTACTTTTGCCTTGCCTCCCAGCACTCTCAATACACATTCGCAAGCTCACTCTCACTCTTCGCACAGACCAGCTCACAAAGTGCAAACATGCAGCCATTTCTCCCACACCATAGCTCTAAGGCCTAAGAGCTGGTGCTGTATTCAACTGCCCTTCCCACCGCACTCACAGCCAGACACCCCCCTGGCATCTCCCCTTGCCTTGCCTCCCACCACTCCCAAGACACATTCTCAAGCTCACTCTCACTCTCGGCACACACCAGCTCACAAAGTTAAAACATACAGCCATTTCTCCCACACCAGAGCTCTAAGCGCTTAGAGCTCTTGCTGATTCTGACCTTCCCTTGCCAGTGCTTTCACAGCCAAACATACACTAAGAATCTCCCCTTGCCTTGCCTCCTACCACTGCCAAGACACATTCTCAAGCTCACTCTCACTCTCGGCACACACCAGCTCACAAAGTTAAAACATACAGCCATTTCTCCCACACCAGAGCTCTAAGGGCTTAGAGCTCTTGCTGTTTCTGACCTTCCCTTGCCAGTGCTTTCACAGCCAAACATACACTAAGAATCTCCCCTTGCCTTGCCTCCTACCACTGCCAAGAGACATTCGCAAGCTCACTCTCACTCTCAGCACAGACCAGCTCACAAAGTTAAAACATACACTCATTTCTCCCACACCAGAGCTCTAAGGGCTTAGAGCTCTTGCTGTTTCTGACCTTCCCTTGCCAGTGCTTTCACAGCCAAACATACACTAAGAATCTCCCCTTGCCTTGCCTCCTACCACTGCCAAGACACATTCTCAAGCTCACTCTCACTCTCGGCACACACCAGCTCACAAAGTTAAAACATACAGCCATGTTTCCCTCTTAATATTTCTAAGGGCTTAATGCTCTTGCTGGTCCTCACCTTCCCTTGCCAGCACTTTCACACCCAGACAGACACTGCGGATGTACTTTTGCCTTGCCTCCTACCACTGCCAAGACACATTCGCAAGATCACTCTCACTCTTCGCACAGACCAGCTCACAAAGTGCAAACATGCAGCCATTTCTCCCACACCATAGCTCGAAGGCCTAAGAGCTGGTGCTGTATTCAACTGCCCTTCCCACCACACTCACAGCCAGACACCCCCCTGGCATCTCCCCTTGCCTTGCCTCCCACCACTCCCAAGACACATTCTCAAGCTCACTCTCACTCTCGGCACACACCAGCTCACAAAGTTAAAACATACAGCCACTTCTCCCACACCAGAGCTCTAAGCGCTTAGAGCTCTTGCTGTTTCTGACCTTCCCTTGCCAGTGCTTTCACAGAAAAACATACACTAAGAATCTCCCCTTGCCTTGCCTCCTGCCACTGCCAACACACATTCGCAAGCTCACTCTCACTCTCGGCACAGACCAGCTCACAAAGTTAAAACATACAGCCATTTCTCCCACACCATAGCTCTAAGGCCTAAGAGCTGGTGCTGTATTCAACTGCCCTTCCCACCGCACTCACAGCCAGACACCCCCCTGGCATCTCCCCTTGCCTTGCCTCCCACCACTCCCAAGACACATTCTCAAGCTCACTCTCACTCTCGGCACACACCAGCTCACAAAGTTAAAACATACAGCCACTTCTCCCACACCAGAGCTCTAAGCGCTTAGAGCTCTTGCTGTTTCTGACCTTCCCTTGCCAGTGCTTTCACAGCCAAACATACACTAAGAATCTCCCCTTGCCTTGCCTCCTACCACTGCCAAGACACATTTGCAAACTCACTCTCACTCTCGGCACAGACCAGCTCCCAGTGTTAAAACATACAGCCATTTCTCCCACACCAGAGCTCTAAGGGCTTAGAGCTCTTGCTGTTTCTGACCTTCCCTTGCCAGTGCTTTCACAGCCAAACATACACTAAGAATCTCCCCTTGCCTTGCCTCCTAGCCCTGCCAAGACACATTCGCAAGCTCACTCTCACTCTCGGCACACACCAGCTCACAAAGTTAAAACATACACTCATTTCTCCCACACCAGAGCTCTAAGGGCTTAGAGCTCTTGCTGTTTCTGACCTTCCCTTGCCAGTGCTTTCACAGCCAAACATACACTAAGAATCTCCCCTTGCCTTGCCTCCTACCACTGCCAACACACATTCGCAAGCTCACTCTCACTCTCGGCACACACCAGCTCACAAAGTTAAAACATACAGCCATGTTTCCCTCTTAATATTTCTAAGGGCTTAATGCTCTTGCTGGTCCTCACCTTCCCTTGCCAGCACTTTCACACCCAGACAGACACTGCGGATGTACTTTTGCCTTGCCTCCCAGCACTCTCAATACACATTCACAAGCTCACTCTCACTCTTCGCACAGACCAGCTCACAAAGTGCAAACATGCAGCCATTTCTCCCACACCATAGCTCGAAGGCCTAAGAGCTGGTGCTGTATTCAACTGCCCTTCCCACCGCACTCACAGCCAGACACCCCCCTGGCATCTCCCCTTGCCTTGCCTCCCACCACTCCCAAGACACATTCTCAAGCTCACTCTCACTCTCGGCACACACCAGCTCACAAAGTTAAAACATACAGCCATTTCTCCCACACCACAGCTCTAAGCGCTTAGAGCTCTTGCTGATTCTGACCTTCCCTTGCCAGTGCTTTCACAGCCAAACATACACTAAGAATCTCCCCTTGCCTTGCCTCCTACCACTGCCAACACACATTCGCAAGCTCACTCTCACTCTCGGCACACACCAGCTCACAGTGTTAAAACATACAGCCATTTCTCCCACACCACAGCTCTAAGGGCTTAGAGCTCTTGCTGTTTCTGACCTTCCCTTGCCAGTGCTTTCACAGCCAAACATACACTAAGAATCTCCCCTTGCCTTGCCTCCTACCACTGCCAAGAGACATTCGCAAGCTCACTCTCACTCTCGGCACACACCAGCTCCCAGTGTTAAAACATACACTCATTTCTCCCACACCAGAGCTCTAAGGGCTTAGAGCTCTTGCTGTTTCTGACCTTCCCTTGCCAGTGCTTTCACAGCCAAACATACACTAAGAATCTCCCCTTGCCTTGCGTCCTACCACTGCCAACACACATTCGCAAGCTCACTCTCACTCTCGGCACACACCAGCTCACAAAGTTAAAACATACAGCCATGTTTCCCTCTTAATATTTCTAAGGGCTTAATGCTCTTGCTGGTCCTCACCTTCCCTTGCCAGCACTTTCACACCCAGACAGACACTGCGGATGTACTTTTGCCTTGCCTCCTACCACTGCCAAGACACATTCGCAAGCTCACTCTCACTCTTCGCACAGACCAGCTCACAAAGTGCAAACATGCAGCCATTTCTCCCACACCATAGCTCGAAGGCCTAAGAGCTGGTGCTGTATTCAACTGCCCTTCCCACCACACTCACAGCCAGACACCCCCCTGGCATCTCCCCTTGCCTTGCCTCCCACCACTCCCAAGACACATTCTCAAGCTCACTCTCACTCTCGGCACACACCAGCTCACAAAGTTAAAACATACAGCCACTTCTCCCACACCAGAGCTCTAAGCGCTTAGAGCTCTTGCTGTTTCTGACCTTCCCTTGCCAGTGCTTTCACAGCCAAACATACACTAAGAATCTCCCCTTGCCTTGCCTCCTACCACTGCCAAGACACATTCGCAAACTCACTCTCACTCTCGGCACAGACCAGCTCCCAGTGTTAAAACATACAGCCATTTCTCCCACACCAGAGCTCTAAGGGCTTAGAGCTCTTGCTGTTTCTGACCTTCCCTTGCCAGTGCTTTCACAGCCAAACATACACTAAGAATCTCCCCTTGCCTTGCCTCCTACCACTGCCAAGAGACATTCGCAAGCTCACTCTCACTCTCGGCACAGACCAGCTCACAAAGTTAAAACATACACTCATTTCTCCCACACCAGAGCTCTAAGGGCTTAGAGCTCTTGCTGTTTCTGACCTTCCCTTGCCAGTGCTTTCACAGCCAAACATACACTAAGAATCTCCCCTTGCCTTGCCTCCCACCACTCCCAAGACACATTCTCAAGCTCACTCTCACTCTCGGCACACACCAGCTCACAAAGTTAAAACATACAGCCATTTCTCCCACACCAGAGCTCTAAGCGCTTAGAGCTCTTGCTGATTCTGACCTTCCCTTGCCAGTGCTTTCACAGCCAAACATACACTAAGAATCTCCCCTTGCCTTGCCTCCTACCACTGCCAAGACACATTCGCAAGCTCACTCTCACTCTCGGCACACACCAGCTCACAAAGTTAAAACATACAGCCATTTCTCCCACACCACAGCTCTAAGCGCTTAGAGCTCTTGCTGTTTCTGACCTTCCCTTGCCAGTGCTTTCACAGCCAAACATACACTAAGAATCTCCCCTTGCCTTGCCTCCTACCACTGCCAACACACATTCGCAAGCTCACTCTCACTCTCGGCACACACCAGCTCACAAAGTTAAAACATACAGCCATGTTTCCCTCTTAATATTTCTAAGGGCTTAATGCTCTTGCTGGTCCTCACCTTCCCTTGCCAGCACTTTCACACCCAGACAGACACTGCGGATGTACTTTTGCCTTGCCTCCCAGCACTCTCAATACACATTCGCAAGCTCACTCTCACTCTTCGCACAGACCAGCTCACAAAGTGCAAACATGCAGCCATTTCTCCCACACCATAGCTCTAAGGCCTAAGAGCTGGTGCTGTATTCAACTGCCCTTCCCACCGCACTCACAGCCAGACACCCCCCTGGCATCTCCCCTTGCCTTGCCTCCCACCACTCCCAAGACACATTCTCAAGCTCACTCTCACTCTCGGCACACACCAGCTCACAAAGTTAAAACATACAGCCATTTCTCCCACACCAGAGCTCTAAGCGCTTAGAGCTCTTGCTGATTCTGACCTTCCCTTGCCAGTGCTTTCACAGCCAAACATACACTAAGAATCTCCCCTTGCCTTGCCTCCTACCACTGCCAAGACACATTCTCAAGCTCACTCTCACTCTCGGCACACACCAGCTCACAAAGTTAAAACATACAGCCATTTCTCCCACACCAGAGCTCTAAGGGCTTAGAGCTCTTGCTGTTTCTGACCTTCCCTTGCCAGTGCTTTCACAGCCAAACATACACTAAGAATCTCCCCTTGCCTTGCCTCCTACCACTGCCAAGAGACATTCGCAAGCTCACTCTCACTCTCAGCACAGACCAGCTCACAAAGTTAAAACATACACTCATTTCTCCCACACCAGAGCTCTAAGGGCTTAGAGCTCTTGCTGTTTCTGACCTTCCCTTGCCAGTGCTTTCACAGCCAAACATACACTAAGAATCTCCCCTTGCCTTGCCTCCTACCACTGCCAAGACACATTCTCAAGCTCACTCTCACTCTCGGCACACACCAGCTCACAAAGTTAAAACATACAGCCATGTTTCCCTCTTAATATTTCTAAGGGCTTAATGCTCTTGCTGGTCCTCACCTTCCCTTGCCAGCACTTTCACACCCAGACAGACACTGCGGATGTACTTTTGCCTTGCCTCCTACCACTGCCAAGACACATTCGCAAGATCACTCTCACTCTTCGCACAGACCAGCTCACAAAGTGCAAACATGCAGCCATTTCTCCCACACCATAGCTCGAAGGCCTAAGAGCTGGTGCTGTATTCAACTGCCCTTCCCACCACACTCACAGCCAGACACCCCCCTGGCATCTCCCCTTGCCTTGCCTCCCACCACTCCCAAGACACATTCTCAAGCTCACTCTCACTCTCGGCACACACCAGCTCACAAAGTTAAAACATACAGCCACTTCTCCCACACCAGAGCTCTAAGCGCTTAGAGCTCTTGCTGTTTCTGACCTTCCCTTGCCAGTGCTTTCACAGCCAAACATACACTAAGAATCTCCCCTTGCCTTGCCTCCTACCACTGCCAAGACACATTCGCAAACTCACTCTCACTCTCGGCACAGACCAGCTCACAAAGTTAAAACATACAGCCATTTCTCCCACACCAGAGCTCTAAGGGCTTAGAGCTCTTGCTGTTTCTGACCTTCCCTTGCCAGTGCTTTCACAGCCAAACATACACTAAGAATCTCCCCTTGCCTTGCCTCCTACCACTGCCAAGAGACATTCGCAAGCTCACTCTCACTCTCGGCACAGACCAGCTCACAAAGTTAAAACATACACTCATTTCTCCCACACCAGAGCTCTAAGGGCTTAGAGCTCTTGCTGTTTCTGACCTTCCCTTGCCAGTGCTTTCACAGCCAAACATACACTAAGAATCTCCCCTTGCCTTGCCTCCTACCACTGCCAACACACATTCGCAAGCTCACTCTCACTCTCGGCACACACCAGCTCACAAAGTTAAAACATAGAGCCATGTTTCCCTCTTAATATTTCTAAGGGCTTAATGCTCTTGCTGGTCCTCACCTTCCCTTGCCAGCACTTTCACACCCAGACAGACACTGCGGATGTACTTTTGCCTTGCCTCCCAGCACTCTCAATACACATTCGCAAGCTCACTCTCACTCTTCGCACAGACCAGCTCACAAAGTGCAAACATGCAGCCATTTCTCCCACACCAGAGCTCTAAGGCCTAAGAGCTGGTGCTGTATTCAACTGCCCTTCCCACCGCACTCACAGCCAGACACCCCCCTGGCATCTCCCCTTGCCTTGCCTCCCACCACTCCCAAGACACATTCTCAAGCTCACTCTCACTCTCGGCACACACCAGCTCACAAAGTAAAAACATACAGCCATTTCTCCCACACCAGAGCTCTAAGCGCTTAGAGCTCTTGCTGTTTCTGACCTTCCCTTGCCAGTGCTTTCACAGCCAAACATACACTAAGAATCTCCCCTTGCCTTGCCTCCTACCACTGCCAAGACACATTCGCAAACTCACTCTCACTCTCGGCACAGACCAGCTCACAAAGTTAAAACATACAGCCATTTCTCCCACACCAGAGCTCTAAGGGCTTAGAGCTCTTGCTGTTTCTGACCTTCCCTTGCCAGTGCTTTCACAGCCAAACATACACTAAGAATCTCCCCTTGCCTTGCCTCCTACCACTGCCAAGAGACATTCGCAAGCTCACTCTCACTCTCGGCACAGACCAGCTCACAAAGTTAAAACATACACTCATTTCTCCCACACCAGAGCTCTAAGGGCTTAGAGCTCTTGCTGTTTCTGACCTTCCCTTGCCAGTGCTTTCACAGCCAAACATACACTAAGAATCTCCCCTTGCCTTGCCTCCTACCACTGCCAACACACATTCGCAAGCTCACTCTCACTCTCGGCACACACCAGCTCACAAAGTTAAAACATAGAGCCATGTTTCCCTCTTAATATTTCTAAGGGCTTAATGCTCTTGCTGGTCCTCACCTTCCCTTGCCAGCACTTTCACACCCAGACAGACACTGCGGATGTACTTTTGCCTTGCCTCCCAGCACTCTCAATACACATTCGCAAGCTCACTCTCACTCTTCGCACAGACCAGCTCACAAAGTGCAAACATGCAGCCATTTCTCCCACACCAGAGCTCTAAGGCCTAAGAGCTGGTGCTGTATTCAACTGCCCTTCCCACCGCACTCACAGCCAGACACCCCCCTGGCATCTCCCCTTGCCTTGCCTCCCACCACTCCCAAGACACATTCTCAAGCTCACTCTCACTCTCGGCACACACCAGCTCACAAAGTTAAAACATACAGCCATTTCTCCCAAACCAGAGCTCTAAGCGCTTAGAGCTCTTGCTGATTCTGACCTTCCCTTGCCAGTGCTTTCACAGAAAAACATACACTAAGAATCTCCCCTTGCCTTGCCTCCTGCCACTGCCAAGACACATTCGCAAGCTCACTCTCACTCTCGGCACAGACCAGCTCACAAAGTTAAAACATACAGCCATTTCTCCCACACCAGAGCTCTAAGGCCTAAGAGCTGGTGCTGTATTCAACTGCCCTTCCCACCGCACTCACAGCCAGACACCCCCCTGGCATCTCCCCTTGCCTTGCCTCCCACCACTCCCAAGACACATTCTCAAGCTCACTCTCACTCTCGGCACACACCAGCTCACAAAGTAAAAACATACAGCCATTTCTCCCACACCAGAGCTCTAAGGGCTTAGAGCTCCTGCTGTTTCTGACCTTCCCTTGCCAGTGCTTTCACAGCCAAATATGCACTAAGAATCTCCCCTTGCCTTGCCTCCTGCCACTCCCAAGACACATTCGCAAGCTCACTCTCACTCTCGGCACACACCAGCTCACAAAGTTAAAACATACAGCCATGTTTCCCTCTTAATATTTCTAAGGGCTTAATGCTCTTGCTGGTCCTCACCTTCCCTTGCCAGCACTTTCACACCCAGACAGACACTGCGGATGTACTTTTGCCTTGCCTCCTACCACTGCCAAGACACATTCGCAAGATCACTCTCACTCTTCGCACAGACCAGCTCACAAAGTGCAAACATGCAGCCATTTCTCCCACACCATAGCTCGAAGGCCTAAGAGCTGGTGCTGTATTCAACTGCCCTTCCCACCACACTCACAGCCAGACACCCCCCTGGCATCTCCCCTTGCCTTGCCTCCCACCACTCCCAAGACACATTCTCAAGCTCACTCTCACTCTCGGCACACACCAGCTCACAAAGTTAAAACATACAGCCACTTCTCCCACACCAGAGCTCTAAGCGCTTAGAGCTCTTGCTGTTTCTGACCTTCCCTTGCCAGTGCTTTCACAGCCAAACATACACTAAGAATCTCCCCTTGCCTTGCCTCCTACCACTGCCAAGACACATTCGCAAACTCACTCTCACTCTCGGCACAGACCAGCTCCCAGTGTTAAAACATACAGCCATTTCTCCCACACCAGAGCTCTAAGGGCTTAGAGCTCTTGCTGTTTCTGACCTTCCCTTGCCAGTGCTTTCACAGCCAAACATACACTAAGAATCTCCCCTTGCCTTGCCTCCCAGCACTCTCAATACACATTCGCAAGCTCACTCTCACTCTCGGCACAGACCAGCTCACAAAGTTAAAACATACACTCATTTCTCCCACACCAGAGCTCTAAGGGCTTAGAGCTCTTGCTGTTTCTGACCTTCCCTTGCCAGTGCTTTCACAGCCAAACATACACTAAGAATCTCCCCTTGCCTTGCCTCCTACCACTGCCAACACACATTCGCAAGCTCTCTCTCACTCTCGGCACACACCAGCTCACAAAGTTAAAACATACAGCCATGTTTCCCTCTTAATATTTCTAAGGGCTTAATGCTCTTGCTGGTCCTCACCTTCCCTTGCCAGCACTTTCACACCCAGACAGACACTGCGGATGTACTTTTGCCTTGCCTCCCAGCACTCTCAATACACATTCGCAAGCTCACTCTCACTCTTCGCACAGACCAGCTCACAAAGTGCAAACATGCAGCCATTTCTCCCACACCATAGCTCGAAGGCCTAAGAGCTGGTGCTGTATTCAACTGCCCTTCCCACCGCACTCACAGCCAGACACCCCCCTGGCATCTCCCCTTGCCTTGCCTCCCACCACTCCCAAGACACATTCTCAAGCTCACTCTCACTCTCGGCACACACCAGCTCACAGTGTTAAAACATACAGCCATTTCTCCCACACCAGAGCTCTAAGGGCTTAGAGCTCTTGCTGTTTCTGACCTTCCCTTGCCAGTGCTTTCACAGCCAAACATACACTAAGAATCTCCCCTTGCCTTGCCTCCTACCACTGCCAAGACACATTCGCAAGCTCACTCTCACTCTCGGCACAGACCAGCTCACAAAGTTAAAACATACACTCATTTCTCCCACACCAGAGCTCTAAGGGCTTAGAGCTCTTGCTGTTTCTGACCTTCCCTTGCCAGTGCTTTCACAGCCAAACATACACTAAGAATCTCCCCTTGCCTTGCCTCCTACCACTGCCAACACACATTCGCAAGCTCACTCTCACTCTCGGCACACACCAGCTCACAAAGTTAAAACATACAGCCATGTTTCCCTCTTAATATTTCTAAGGGCTTAATGCTCTTGCTGGTCCTCACCTTCCCTTGCCAGCACTTTCACACCCAGACAGACACTGCGGATGTACTTTTGCCTTGCCTCCTACCACTGCCAAGACACATTCGCAAGATCACTCTCACTCTTCGCACAGACCAGCTCACAAAGTGCAAACATGCAGCCATTTCTCCCACACCATAGCTCGAAGGCCTAAGAGCTGGTGCTGTATTCAACTGCCCTTCCCACCACACTCACAGCCAGACACCCCCCTGGCATCTCCCCTTGCCTTGCCTCCCACCACTCCCAAGACACATTCTCAAGCTCACTCTCACTCTCGGCACACACCAGCTCACAAAGTTAAAACATACAGCCACTTCTCCCACACCAGAGCTCTAAGCGCTTAGAGCTCTTGCTGTTTCTGACCTTCCCTTGCCAGTGCTTTCACAGCCAAACATACACTAAGAATCTCCCCTTGCCTTGCCTCCTACCACTGCCAAGACACATTCGCAAACTCACTCTCACTCTCGGCACAGACCAGCTCACAAAGTTAAAACATACAGCCATTTCTCCCACACCAGAGCTCTAAGGGCTTAGAGCTCTTGCTGTTTCTGACCTTCCCTTGCCAGTGCTTTCACAGCCAAACATACACTAAGAATCTCCCCTTGCCTTGCCTCCTACCACTGCCAAGAGACATTCGCAAGCTCACTCTCACTCTCGGCACAGACCAGCTCACAAAGTTAAAACATACACTCATTTCTCCCACACCAGAGCTCTAAGGGCTTAGAGCTCTTGCTGTTTCTGACCTTCCCTTGCCAGTGCTTTCACAGCCAAACATACACTAAGAATCTCCCCTTGCCTTGCCTCCTACCACTGCCAACACACATTCGCAAGCTCACTCTCACTCTCGGCACACACCAGCTCACAAAGTTAAAACATACAGCCATGTTTCCCTCTTAATATTTCTAAGGGCTTAATGCTCTTGCTGGTCCTCACCTTCCCTTGCCAGCACTTTCACACCCAGACAGACACTGCGGATGTACTTTTGCCTTGCCTCCCAGCACTCTCAATACACATTCGCAAGCTCACTCTCACTCTTCGCACAGACCAGCTCACAAAGTGCAAACATGCAGCCATTTCTCCCACACCATAGCTCTAAGGCCTAAGAGCTGGTGCTGTATTCAACTGCCCTTCCCACCGCAACTCACAGCCAGACACCCCCCTGGCATCTCCCCTTGCCTTGCCTCCCACCACTCCCAAGACACATTCTCAAGCTCACTCTCACTCTCGGCACACACCAGCTCACAAAGTTAAAACATACAGCCATTTCTCCCAAACCAGAGCTCTAAGCGCTTAGAGCTCTTGCTGATTCTGACCTTCCCTTGCCAGTGCTTTCACAGCCAAACATACACTAAGAATCTCCCCTTGCCTTGCCTCCTACCACTGCCAACACACATTTGCAAGCTCACTCTCACTCTCGGCACACACCAGCTCACAAAGTTAAAACATACAGCCATTTCTCCCACACCAGAGCTCTAAGGCCTAAGAGCTGGTGCTGTATTCAACTGCCCTTCCCACCGCACTCACAGCCAGACACCCCCCTGGCATCTCCCCTTGCCTTGCCTCCCACCACTCCCAAGACACATTCTCAAGCTCACTCTCACTCTCGGCACACACCAGCTCACAAAGTAAAAACATACAGCCATTTCTCCCACACCAGAGCTCTAAGGGCTTAGAGCTCCTGCTGTTTCTGACCTTCCCTTGCCAGTGCTTTCACAGCCAAATATACACTAAGAATCTCCCCTTGCCTTGCCTCCTACCACTGCCAAGACACATTCGCAAGCTCACTCTCACTCTCGGCACACACCAGCTCACAAAGTTAAAACATACAGCCATGTTTCCCTCTTAATATTTCTAAGGGCTTAATGCTCTTGCTGGTCCTCACCTTCCCTTGCCAGCACTTTCACACCCAGACAGACACTGCGGATGTACTTTTGCCTTGCCTCCCAGCACTCTCAATACACATTCGCAAGCTCACTCTCACTCTTCGCACAGACCAGCTCACAAAGTGCAAACATGCAGCCATTTCTCCCACACCATAGCTCTAAGGCCTAAGAGCTGGTGCTGTATTCAACTGCCCTTCCCACCGCACTCACAGCCAGACACCCCCCTGGCATCTCCCCTTGCCTTGCCTCCCACCACTGCCAAGACACATTCTCAAGCTCACTCTCACTCTCGGCACACACCAGCTCACAAAGTTAAAACATACAGCCATTTCTCCCACACCACAGCTCTAAGCGCTTAGAGCTCTTGCTGATTCTGACCTTCCCTTGCCAGTGCTTTCACAGCCAAACATACACTAAGAATCTCCCCTTGCCTTGCCTCCTACCACTGCCAAGACACATTCTCAAGCTCACTCTCACTCTCGGCACACACCAGCTCACAAAGTTAAAACATACAGCCATTTCTCCCACACCAGAGCTCTAAGGGCTTAGAGCTCTTGCTGTTTCTGACCTTCCCTTGCCAGTGCTTTCACAGCCAAACATACACTAAGAATCTCCCCTTGCCTTGCCTCCTACCACTGCCAAGAGACATTCGCAAGCTCACTCTCACTCTCAGCACAGACCAGCTCACAAAGTTAAAACATACACTCATTTCTCCCACACCAGAGCTCTAAGGGCTTAGAGCTCTTGCTGTTTCTGACCTTCCCTTGCCAGTGCTTTCACAGCCAAACATACACTAAGAATCTCCCCTTGCCTTGCCTCCTACCACTGCCAAGACACATTCTCAAGCTCACTCTCACTCTCGGCACACACCAGCTCACAAAGTTAAAACATACAGCCATGTTTCCCTCTTAATATTTCTAAGGGCTTAATGCTCTTGCTGGTCCTCACCTTCCCTTGCCAGCACTTTCACACCCAGACAGACACTGCGGATGTACTTTTGCCTTGCCTCCTACCACTGCCAAGACACATTCGCAAGATCACTCTCACTCTTCGCACAGACCAGCTCACAAAGTGCAAACATGCAGCCATTTCTCCCACACCATAGCTCGAAGGCCTAAGAGCTGGTGCTGTATTCAACTGCCCTTCCCACCACACTCACAGCCAGACACCCCCCTGGCATCTCCCCTTGCCTTGCCTCCCACCACTCCCAAGACACATTCTCAAGCTCACTCTCACTCTCGGCACACACCAGCTCACAAAGTTAAAACATACAGCCACTTCTCCCACACCAGAGCTCTAAGCGCTTAGAGCTCTTGCTGTTTCTGACCTTCCCTTGCCAGTGCTTTCACAGCCAAACATACACTAAGAATCTCCCCTTGCCTTGCCTCCTACCACTGCCAAGACACATTCGCAAACTCACTCTCACTCTCGGCACAGACCAGCTCACAAAGTTAAAACATACAGCCATTTCTCCCACACCAGAGCTCTAAGGGCTTAGAGCTCTTGCTGTTTCTGACATTCCCTTGCCAGTGCTTTCACAGCCAAACATACACTAAGAATCTCCCCTTGCCTTGCCTCCTACCACTGCCAAGAGACATTCGCAAGCTCACTCTCACTCTCGGCACAGACCAGCTCACAAAGTTAAAACATACACTCATTTCTCCCACACCAGAGCTCTAAGGGCTTAGAGCTCTTGCTGTTTCTGACCTTCCCTTGCCAGTGCTTTCACAGCCAAACATACACTAAGAATCTCCCCTTGCCTTGCCTCCTACCACTGCCAACACACATTCGCAAGCTCACTCTCACTCTCGGCACACACCAGCTCACAAAGTTAAAACATAGAGCCATGTTTCCCTCTTAATATTTCTAAGGGCTTAATGCTCTTGCTGGTCCTCACCTTCCCTTGCCAGCACTTTCACACCCAGACAGACACTGCGGATGTACTTTTGCCTTGCCTCCCAGCACTCTCAATACACATTCGCAAGCTCACTCTCACTCTTCGCACAGACCAGCTCACAAAGTGCAAACATGCAGCCATTTCTCCCACACCAGAGCTCTAAGGCCTAAGAGCTGGTGCTGTATTCAACTGCCCTTCCCACCGCACTCACAGCCAGACACCCCCCTGGCATCTCCCCTTGCCTTGCCTCCCACCACTCCCAAGACACATTCTCAAGCTCACTCTCACTCTCGGCACACACCAGCTCACAAAGTTAAAACATACAGCCATTTCTCCCAAACCAGAGCTCTAAGCGCTTAGAGCTCTTGCTGATTCTGACCTTCCCTTGCCAGTGCTTTCACAGAAAAACATACACTAAGAATCTCCCCTTGCCTTGCCTCCTGCCACTGCCAAGACACATTCGCAAGCTCACTCTCACTCTCGGCACACACCAGCTCACAAAGTTAAAACATACAGCCATTTCTCCCACACCAGAGCTCTAAGGCCTAAGAGCTGGTGCTGTATTCAACTGCCCTTCCCACCGCACTCACAGCCAGACACCCCCCTGGCATCTCCCCTTGCCTTGCCTCCCACCACTCCCAAGACACATTCTCAAGCTCACTCTCACTCTCGGCACACACCAGCTCACAAAGTAAAAACATACAGCCATTTCTCCCACACCAGAGCTCTAAGGGCTTAGAGCTCCTGCTGTTTCTGACCTTCCCTTGCCAGTGCTTTCACAGCCAAATATGCACTAAGAATCTCCCCTTGCCTTGCCTCCTGCCACTCCCAAGACACATTCGCAAGCTCACTCTCACTCTCGGCACACACCAGCTCACAAAGTTAAAACATACAGCCATGTTTCCCTCTTAATATTTCTAAGGGCTTAATGCTCTTGCTGGTCCTCACCTTCCCTTGCCAGCACTTTCACACCCAGACAGACACTGCGGATGTACTTTTGCCTTGCCTCCTACCACTGCCAAGACACATTCGCAAGATCACTCTCACTCTTCGCACAGACCAGCTCACAAAGTGCAAACATGCAGCCATTTCTCCCACACCATAGCTCGAAGGCCTAAGAGCTGGTGCTGTATTCAACTGCCCTTCCCACCACACTCACAGCCAGACACCCCCCTGGCATCTCCCCTTGCCTTGCCTCCCACCACTCCCAAGACACATTCTCAAGCTCACTCTCACTCTCGGCACACACCAGCTCACAAAGTTAAAACATACAGCCACTTCTCCCACACCAGAGCTCTAAGCGCTTAGAGCTCTTGCTGTTTCTGACCTTCCCTTGCCAGTGCTTTCACAGCCAAACATACACTAAGAATCTCCCCTTGCCTTGCCTCCTACCACTGCCAAGACACATTCGCAAGCTCACTCTCACTCTCGGCACAGACCAGCTCACAAAGTTAAAACATACACTCATTTCTCCCACACCAGAGCTCTAAGGGCTTAGAGCTCTTGCTGTTTCTGACCTTCCCTTGCCAGTGCTTTCACAGCCAAACATACACTAAGAATCTCCCCTTGCCTTGCCTCCTACCACTGCCAACACACATTCGCAAGCTCACTCTCACTCTCGGCACACACCAGCTCACAAAGTTAAAACATACAGCCATGTTTCCCTCTTAATATTTCTAAGGGCTTAATGCTCTTGCTGGTCCTCACCTTCCCTTGCCAGCACTTTCACACCCAGACAGACACTGCGGATGTACTTTTGCCTTGCCTCCTACCACTGCCAAGACACATTCGCAAGATCACTCTCACTCTTCGCACAGACCAGCTCACAAAGTGCAAACATGCAGCCATTTCTCCCACACCATAGCTCGAAGGCCTAAGAGCTGGTGCTGTATTCAACTGCCCTTCCCACCACACTCACAGCCAGACACCCCCCTGGCATCTCCCCTTGCCTTGCCTCCCACCACTCCCAAGACACATTCTCAAGCTCACTCTCACTCTCGGCACACACCAGCTCACAAAGTTAAAACATACAGCCACTTCTCCCACACCAGAGCTCTAAGCGCTTAGAGCTCTTGCTGTTTCTGACCTTCCCTTGCCAGTGCTTTCACAGCCAAACATACACTAAGAATCTCCCCTTGCCTTGCCTCCTACCACTGCCAAGACACATTCGCAAACTCACTCTCACTCTCGGCACAGACCAGCTCACAAAGTTAAAACATACAGCCATTTCTCCCACACCAGAGCTCTAAGGGCTTAGAGCTCTTGCTGTTTCTGACCTTCCCTTGCCAGTGCTTTCACAGCCAAACATACACTAAGAATCTCCCCTTGCCTTGCCTCCTACCACTGCCAAGAGACATTCGCAAGCTCACTCTCACTCTCGGCACAGACCAGCTCACAAAGTTAAAACATACACTCATTTCTCCCACACCAGAGCTCTAAGGGCTTAGAGCTCTTGCTGTTTCTGACCTTCCCTTGCCAGTGCTTTCACAGCCAAACATACACTAAGAATCTCCCCTTGCCTTGCCTCCTACCACTGCCAACACACATTCGCAAGCTCACTCTCACTCTCGGCACACACCAGCTCACAAAGTTAAAACATAGAGCCATGTTTCCCTCTTAATATTTCTAAGGGCTTAATGCTCTTGCTGGTCCTCACCTTCCCTTGCCAGCACTTTCACACCCAGACAGACACTGCGGATGTACTTTTGCCTTGCCTCCCAGCACTCTCAATACACATTCGCAAGCTCACTCTCACTCTTCGCACAGACCAGCTCACAAAGTGCAAACATGCAGCCATTTCTCCCACACCAGAGCTCTAAGGCCTAAGAGCTGGTGCTGTATTCAACTGCCCTTCCCACCGCACTCACAGCCAGACACCCCCCTGGCATCTCCCCTTGCCTTGCCTCCCACCACTCCCAAGACACATTCTCAAGCTCACTCTCACTCTCGGCACACACCAGCTCACAAAGTTAAAACATACAGCCATTTCTCCCAAACCAGAGCTCTAAGCGCTTAGAGCTCTTGCTGATTCTGACCTTCCCTTGCCAGTGCTTTCACAGAAAAACATACACTAAGAATCTCCCCTTGCCTTGCCTCCTGCCACTGCCAAGACACATTCGCAAGCTCACTCTCACTCTCGGCACAGACCAGCTCACAAAGTTAAAACATACAGCCATTTCTCCCACACCATAGCTCTAAGGCCTAAGAGCTGGTGCTGTATTCAACTGCCCTTCCCACCGCACTCACAGCCAGACACCCCCCTGGCATCTCCCCTTGCCTTGCCTCCCACCACTCCCAAGACACATTCTCAAGCTCACTCTCACTCTCGGCACACACCAGCTCACAAAGTAAAAACATACAGCCATTTCTCCCACACCAGAGCTCTAAGGGCTTAGAGCTCCTGCTGTTTCTGACCTTCCCTTGCCAGTGCTTTCACAGCCAAATATGCACTAAGAATCTCCCCTTGCCTTGCCTCCTGCCACTCCCAAGACACATTCGCAAGCTCACTCTCACTCTCGGCACACACCAGCTCACAAAGTTAAAACATACAGCCATGTTTCCCTCTTAATATTTCTAAGGGCTTAATGCTCTTGCTGGTCCTCACCTTCCCTTGCCAGCACTTTCACACCCAGACAGACACTGCGGATGTACTTTTGCCTTGCCTCCTACCACTGCCAAGACACATTCGCAAGATCACTCTCACTCTTCGCACAGACCAGCTCACAAAGTGCAAACATGCAGCCATTTCTCCCACACCATAGCTCGAAGGCCTAAGAGCTGGTGCTGTATTCAACTGCCCTTCCCACCACACTCACAGCCAGACACCCCCCTGGCATCTCCCCTTGCCTTGCCTCCCACCACTCCCAAGACACATTCTCAAGCTCACTCTCACTCTCGGCACACACCAGCTCACAAAGTTAAAACATACAGCCACTTCTCCCACACCAGAGCTCTAAGCGCTTAGAGCTCTTGCTGTTTCTGACCTTCCCTTGCCAGTGCTTTCACAGCCAAACATACACTAAGAATCTCCCCTTGCCTTGCCTCCTACCACTGCCAAGACACATTCGCAAACTCACTCTCACTCTCGGCACAGACCAGCTCCCAGTGTTAAAACATACAGCCATTTCTCCCACACCAGAGCTCTAAGGGCTTAGAGCTCTTGCTGTTTCTGACCTTCCCTTGCCAGTGCTTTCACAGCCAAACATACACTAAGAATCTCCCCTTGCCTTGCCTCCCAGCACTCTCAATACACATTCGCAAGCTCACTCTCACTCTCGGCACAGACCAGCTCACAAAGTTAAAACATACACTCATTTCTCCCACACCAGAGCTCTAAGGGCTTAGAGCTCTTGCTGTTTCTGACCTTCCCTTGCCAGTGCTTTCACAGCCAAACATACACTAAGAATCTCCCCTTGCCTTGCCTCCTACCACTGCCAACACACATTCGCAAGCTCTCTCTCACTCTCGGCACACACCAGCTCACAAAGTTAAAACATACAGCCATGTTTCCCTCTTAATATTTCTAAGGGCTTAATGCTCTTGCTGGTCCTCACCTTCCCTTGCCAGCACTTTCACACCCAGACAGACACTGCGGATGTACTTTTGCCTTGCCTCCCAGCACTCTCAATACACATTCGCAAGCTCACTCTCACTCTTCGCACAGACCAGCTCACAAAGTGCAAACATGCAGCCATTTCTCCCACACCATAGCTCGAAGGCCTAAGAGCTGGTGCTGTATTCAACTGCCCTTCCCACCGCACTCACAGCCAGACACCCCCCTGGCATCTCCCCTTGCCTTGCCTCCCACCACTCCCAAGACACATTCTCAAGCTCACTCTCACTCTCGGCACACACCAGCTCACAGTGTTAAAACATACAGCCATTTCTCCCACACCAGAGCTCTAAGGGCTTAGAGCTCTTGCTGTTTCTGACCTTCCCTTGCCAGTGCTTTCACAGCCAAACATACACTAAGAATCTCCCCTTGCCTTGCCTCCTACCACTGCCAAGACACATTCGCAAGCTCACTCTCACTCTCGGCACAGACCAGCTCACAAAGTTAAAACATACACTCATTTCTCCCACACCAGAGCTCTAAGGGCTTAGAGCTCTTGCTGTTTCTGACCTTCCCTTGCCAGTGCTTTCACAGCCAAACATACACTAAGAATCTCCCCTTGCCTTGCCTCCTACCACTGCCAACACACATTCGCAAGCTCACTCTCACTCTCGGCACACACCAGCTCACAAAGTTAAAACATACAGCCATGTTTCCCTCTTAATATTTCTAAGGGCTTAATGCTCTTGCTGGTCCTCACCTTCCCTTGCCAGCACTTTCACACCCAGACAGACACTGCGGATGTACTTTTGCCTTGCCTCCTACCACTGCCAAGACACATTCGCAAGATCACTCTCACTCTTCGCACAGACCAGCTCACAAAGTGCAAACATGCAGCCATTTCTCCCACACCATAGCTCGAAGGCCTAAGAGCTGGTGCTGTATTCAACTGCCCTTCCCACCACACTCACAGCCAGACACCCCCCTGGCATCTCCCCTTGCCTTGCCTCCCACCACTCCCAAGACACATTCTCAAGCTCACTCTCACTCTCGGCACACACCAGCTCACAAAGTTAAAACATACAGCCACTTCTCCCACACCAGAGCTCTAAGCGCTTAGAGCTCTTGCTGTTTCTGACCTTCCCTTGCCAGTGCTTTCACAGCCAAACATACACTAAGAATCTCCCCTTGCCTTGCCTCCTACCACTGCCAAGACACATTCGCAAACTCACTCTCACTCTCGGCACAGACCAGCTCACAAAGTTAAAACATACAGCCATTTCTCCCACACCAGAGCTCTAAGGGCTTAGAGCTCTTGCTGTTTCTGACCTTCCCTTGCCAGTGCTTTCACAGCCAAACATACACTAAGAATCTCCCCTTGCCTTGCCTCCTACCACTGCCAAGAGACATTCGCAAGCTCACTCTCACTCTCGGCACAGACCAGCTCACAAAGTTAAAACATACACTCATTTCTCCCACACCAGAGCTCTAAGGGCTTAGAGCTCTTGCTGTTTCTGACCTTCCCTTGCCAGTGCTTTCACAGCCAAACATACACTAAGAATCTCCCCTTGCCTTGCCTCCTACCACTGCCAACACACATTCGCAAGCTCACTCTCACTCTCGGCACACACCAGCTCACAAAGTTAAAACATACAGCCATGTTTCCCTCTTAATATTTCTAAGGGCTTAATGCTCTTGCTGGTCCTCACCTTCCCTTGCCAGCACTTTCACACCCAGACAGACACTGCGGATGTACTTTTGCCTTGCCTCCCAGCACTCTCAATACACATTCGCAAGCTCACTCTCACTCTTCGCACAGACCAGCTCACAAAGTGCAAACATGCAGCCATTTCTCCCACACCATAGCTCTAAGGCCTAAGAGCTGGTGCTGTATTCAACTGCCCTTCCCACCGCAACTCACAGCCAGACACCCCCCTGGCATCTCCCCTTGCCTTGCCTCCCACCACTCCCAAGACACATTCTCAAGCTCACTCTCACTCTCGGCACACACCAGCTCACAAAGTTAAAACATACAGCCATTTCTCCCAAACCAGAGCTCTAAGCGCTTAGAGCTCTTGCTGATTCTGACCTTCCCTTGCCAGTGCTTTCACAGCCAAACATACACTAAGAATCTCCCCTTGCCTTGCCTCCTACCACTGCCAAGACACATTCGCAAGCTCACTCTCACTCTCGGCACACACCAGCTCACAAAGTTAAAACATACAGCCATTTCTCCCACACCAGAGCTCTAAGGCCTAAGAGCTGGTGCTGTATTCAACTGCCCTTCCCACCGCACTCACAGCCAGACACCCCCCTGGCATCTCCCCTTGCCTTGCCTCCCACCACTCCCAAGACACATTCTCAAGCTCACTCTCACTCTCGGCACACACCAGCTCACAAAGTAAAAACATACAGCCATTTCTCCCACACCAGAGCTCTAAGGGCTTAGAGCTCCTGCTGTTTCTGACCTTCCCTTGCCAGTGCTTTCACAGCCAAATATACACTAAGAATCTCCCCTTGCCTTGCCTCCTACCACTGCCAAGACACATTCGCAAGCTCACTCTCACTCTCGGCACACACCAGCTCACAAAGTTAAAACATACAGCCATGTTTCCCTCTTAATATTTCTAAGGGCTTAATGCTCTTGCTGGTCCTCACCTTCCCTTGCCAGCACTTTCACACCCAGACAGACACTGCGGATGTACTTTTGCCTTGCCTCCTACCACTGCCAAGACACATTCGCAAGATCACTCTCACTCTTCGCACAGACCAGCTCACAAAGTGCAAACATGCAGCCATTTCTCCCACACCATAGCTCGAAGGCCTAAGAGCTGGTGCTGTATTCAACTGCCCTTCCCACCACACTCACAGCCAGACACCCCCCTGGCATCTCCCCTTGCCTTGCCTCCCACCACTCCCAAGACACATTCTCAAGCTCACTCTCACTCTCGGCACACACCAGCTCACAAAGTTAAAACATACAGCCACTTCTCCCACACCAGAGCTCTAAGCGCTTAGAGCTCTTGCTGTTTCTGACCTTCCCTTGCCAGTGCTTTCACAGCCAAACATACACTAAGAATCTCCCCTTGCCTTGCCTCCTACCACTGCCAAGAGACATTCGCAAGCTCACTCTCACTCTCGGCACAGACCAGCTCACAAAGTTAAAACATACACTCATTTCTCCCACACCAGAGCTCTAAGGGCTTAGAGCTCTTGCTGTTTCTGACCTTCCCTTGCCAGTGCTTTCACAGCCAAACATACACTAAGAATCTCCCCTTGCCTTGCCTCCTACCACTGCCAACACACATTCGCAAGCTCACTCTCACTCTCGGCACACACCAGCTCACAAAGTTAAAACATACAGCCATTTCTCCCACACCAGAGCTCTAAGGGCTTAGAGCTCTTGCTGTTTCTGACCTTCCCTTGCCAGTGCTTTCACAGCCAAACATACACTAAGAATCTCCCCTTGCCTTGCCTCCTACCACTGCCAACACACATTCGCAAGCTCACTCTCACTCTCGGCACACACTAGCTCACAAAGTTAAAACATAGAGCCATGTTTCCCTCTTAATATTTCTAAGGGCTTAATGCTCTTGCTGGTCCTCACCTTCCCTTGCCAGCACTTTCACACCCAGACAGACACTGCGGATGTACTTTTGCCTTGCCTCCCAGCACTCTCAATACACATTCGCAAGCTCACTCTCACTCTTCGCACAGACCAGCTCACAAAGTGCAAACATGCAGCCATTTCTCCCACACCAGAGCTCTAAGGCCTAAGAGCTGGTGCTGTATTCAACTGCCCTTCCCACCGCACTCACAGCCAGACACCCCCCTGGCATCTACCCTTGCCTTGCCTCCCACCACTCCCAAGACACATTCTCAAGCTCACTCTCACTCTCGGCACACACCAGCTCACAAAGTTAAAACATCCAGCCATTTCTCCCACACCAGAGCTCTAAGCGCTTAGAGCTCTTGCTGTTTCTGACCTTCCCTTGCCAGTGCTTTCACAGCCAAACATACACTAAGAATCTCCCCTTGCCTTGCCTCCTACCACTGCCAACACACATTCGCAAGCTCACTCTCACTCTCGGCACACACCAGCTCACAAAGTTAAAACATACAGCCATTTCTCCCACACCAGAGCTCTAAGGCCTAAGAGCTGGTGCTGTATTCAACTGCCCTTCCCACCGCACTCACAGCCAGACACCCCCCTGGCATCTCCCCTTGCCTTGCCTCCCACCACTCCCAAGACACATTCTCAAGCTCACTCTCACTCTCGGCACACACCAGCTCACAAAGTAAAAACATACAGCCATTTCTCCCACACCAGAGCTCTAAGGGCTTAGAGCTCCTGCTGTTTCTGACCTTCCCTTGCCAGTGCTTTCACAGCCAAATATACACTAAGAATCTCCCCTTGCCTTGCCTCCTACCACTGCCAAGACACATTCGCAAGCTCACTCTCACTCTCGGCACACACCAGCTCACAAAGTTAAAACATACAGCCATGTTTCCCTCTTAATATTTCTAAGGGCTTAATGCTCTTGCTGGTCCTCACCTTCCCTTGCCAGCACTTTCACACCCAGACAGACACTGCGGATGTACTTTTGCCTTGCCTCCTACCACTGCCAAGACACATTCGCAAGATCACTCTCACTCTTCGCACAGACCAGCTCACAAAGTGCAAACATGCAGCCATTTCTCCCACACCATAGCTCGAAGGCCTAAGAGCTGGTGCTGTATTCAACTGCCCTTCCCACCACACTCACAGCCAGACACCCCCCTGGCATCTCCCCTTGCCTTGCCTCCCACCACTCCCAAGACACATTCTCAAGCTCACTCTCACTCTCGGCACACACCAGCTCACAAAGTTAAAACATACAGCCACTTCTCCCACACCAGAGCTCTAAGCGCTTAGAGCTCTTGCTGTTTCTGACCTTCCCTTGCCAGTGCTTTCACAGCCAAACATACACTAAGAATCTCCCCTTGCCTTGCCTCCTACCACTGCCAAGACACATTCGCAAACTCACTCTCACTCTCGGCACAGACCAGCTCACAAAGTTAAAACATACAGCCATTTCTCCCACACCAGAGCTCTAAGGGCTTAGAGCTCTTGCTGTTTCTGACCTTCCCTTGCCAGTGCTTTCACAGCCAAACATACACTAAGAATCTCCCCTTGCCTTGCCTCCTACCACTGCCAAGAGACATTCGCAAGCTCACTCTCACTCTCGGCACAGACCAGCTCACAAAGTTAAAACATACACTCATTTCTCCCACACCAGAGCTCTAAGGGCTTAGAGCTCTTGCTGTTTCTGACCTTCCCTTGCCAGTGCTTTCACAGCCAAACATACACTAAGAATCTCCCCTTGCCTTGCCTCCTACCACTGCCAACACACATTCGCAAGCTCACTCTCACTCTCGGCACACACCAGCTCACAAAGTTAAAACATAGAGCCATGTTTCCCTCTTAATATTTCTAAGGGCTTAATGCTCTTGCTGGTCCTCACCTTCCCTTGCCAGCACTTTCACACCCAGACAGACACTGCGGATGTACTTTTGCCTTGCCTCCCAGCACTCTCAATACACATTCGCAAGCTCACTCTCACTCTTCGCACAGACCAGCTCACAAAGTGCAAACATGCAGCCATTTCTCCCACACCAGAGCTCTAAGGCCTAAGAGCTGGTGCTGTATTCAACTGCCCTTCCCACCGCACTCACAGCCAGACACCCCCCTGGCATCTCCCCTTGCCTTGCCTCCCACCACTCCCAAGACACATTCTCAAGCTCACTCTCACTCTCGGCACACACCAGCTCACAAAGTTAAAACATACAGCCATTTCTCCCAAACCAGAGCTCTAAGCGCTTAGAGCTCTTGCTGATTCTGACCTTCCCTTGCCAGTGCTTTCACAGAAAAACATACACTAAGAATCTCCCCTTGCCTTGCCTCCTGCCACTGCCAAGACACATTCGCAAGCTCACTCTCACTCTCGGCACAGACCAGCTCACAAAGTTAAAACATACAGCCATTTCTCCCACACCATAGCTCTAAGGCCTAAGAGCTGGTGCTGTATTCAACTGCCCTTCCCACCGCACTCACAGCCAGACACCCCCCTGGCATCTCCCCTTGCCTTGCCTCCCACCACTCCCAAGACACATTCTCAAGCTCACTCTCACTCTCGGCACACACCAGCTCACAAAGTAAAAACATACAGCCATTTCTCCCACACCAGAGCTCTAAGGGCTTAGAGCTCCTGCTGTTTCTGACCTTCCCTTGCCAGTGCTTTCACAGCCAAATATGCACTAAGAATCTCCCCTTGCCTTGCCTCCTGCCACTCCCAAGACACATTCGCAAGCTCACTCTCACTCTCGGCACACACCAGCTCACAAAGTTAAAACATACAGCCATGTTTCCCTCTTAATATTTCTAAGGGCTTAATGCTCTTGCTGGTCCTCACCTTCCCTTGCCAGCACTTTCACACCCAGACAGACACTGCGGATGTACTTTTGCCTTGCCTCCTACCACTGCCAAGACACATTCGCAAGATCACTCTCACTCTTCGCACAGACCAGCTCACAAAGTGCAAACATGCAGCCATTTCTCCCACACCATAGCTCGAAGGCCTAAGAGCTGGTGCTGTATTCAACTGCCCTTCCCACCACACTCACAGCCAGACACCCCCCTGGCATCTCCCCTTGCCTTGCCTCCCACCACTCCCAAGACACATTCTCAAGCTCACTCTCACTCTCGGCACACACCAGCTCACAAAGTTAAAACATACAGCCACTTCTCCCACACCAGAGCTCTAAGCGCTTAGAGCTCTTGCTGTTTCTGACCTTCCCTTGCCAGTGCTTTCACAGCCAAACATACACTAAGAATCTCCCCTTGCCTTGCCTCCTACCACTGCCAAGACACATTCGCAAACTCACTCTCACTCTCGGCACAGACCAGCTCCCAGTGTTAAAACATACAGCCATTTCTCCCACACCAGAGCTCTAAGGGCTTAGAGCTCTTGCTGTTTCTGACCTTCCCTTGCCAGTGCTTTCACAGCCAAACATACACTAAGAATCTCCCCTTGCCTTGCCTCCCAGCACTCTCAATACACATTCGCAAGCTCACTCTCACTCTCGGCACAGACCAGCTCACAAAGTTAAAACATACACTCATTTCTCCCACACCAGAGCTCTAAGGGCTTAGAGCTCTTGCTGTTTCTGACCTTCCCTTGCCAGTGCTTTCACAGCCAAACATACACTAAGAATCTCCCCTTGCCTTGCCTCCTACCACTGCCAACACACATTCGCAAGCTCTCTCTCACTCTCGGCACACACCAGCTCACAAAGTTAAAACATACAGCCATGTTTCCCTCTTAATATTTCTAAGGGCTTAATGCTCTTGCTGGTCCTCACCTTCCCTTGCCAGCACTTTCACACCCAGACAGACACTGCGGATGTACTTTTGCCTTGCCTCCCAGCACTCTCAATACACATTCGCAAGCTCACTCTCACTCTTCGCACAGACCAGCTCACAAAGTGCAAACATGCAGCCATTTCTCCCACACCATAGCTCTAAGGCCTAAGAGCTGGTGCTGTATTCAACTGCCCTTCCCACCGCACTCACAGCCAGACACCCCCCTGGCATCTCCCCTTGCCTTGCCTCCCACCACTCCCAAGACACATTCTCAAGCTCACTCTCACTCTCGGCACACACCAGCTCACAGTGTTAAAACATACAGCCATTTCTCCCACACCAGAGCTCTAAGGGCTTAGAGCTCTTGCTGTTTCTGACCTTCCCTTGCCAGTGCTTTCACAGCCAAACATACACTAAGAATCTCCCCTTGCCTTGCCTCCTACCACTGCCAAGAGACATTCGCAAGCTCACTCTCACTCTCGGCACACACCAGCTCCCAGTGTTAAAACATACACTCATTTCTCCCACACCAGAGCTCTAAGGGCTTAGAGCTCTTGCTGTTTCTGACCTTCCCTTGCCAGTGCTTTCACAGCCAAACATACACTAAGAATCTCCCCTTGCCTTGCGTCCTACCACTGCCAACACACATTCGCAAGCTCACTCTCACTCTCGGCACACACCAGCTCACAAAGTTAAAACATACAGCCATGTTTCCCTCTTAATATTTCTAAGGGCTTAATGCTCTTGCTGGTCCTCACCTTCCCTTGCCAGCACTTTCACACCCAGACAGACACTGCGGATGTACTTTTGCCTTGCCTCCTACCACTGCCAAGACACATTCGCAAGCTCACTCTCACTCTTCGCACAGACCAGCTCACAAAGTGCAAACATGCAGCCATTTCTCCCACACCATAGCTCGAAGGCCTAAGAGCTGGTGCTGTATTCAACTGCCCTTCCCACCACACTCACAGCCAGACACCCCCCTGGCATCTCCCCTTGCCTTGCCTCCCACCACTCCCAAGACACATTCTCAAGCTCACTCTCACTCTCGGCACACACCAGCTCACAAAGTTAAAACATACAGCCACTTCTCCCACACCAGAGCTCTAAGCGCTTAGAGCTCTTGCTGTTTCTGACCTTCCCTTGCCAGTGCTTTCACAGCCAAACATACACTAAGAATCTCCCCTTGCCTTGCCTCCTACCACTGCCAACACACATTCGCAAGCTCACTCTCACTCTCGGCACACACCAGCTCACAGTGTTAAAACATACAGCCACTTCTCCCACACCAGAGCTCTAAGCGCTTAGAGCTCTTGCTGTTTCTGACCTTCCCTTGCCAGTGCTTTCACAGCCAAACATACACTAAGAATCTCCCCTTGCCTTGCCTCCTACCACTGCCAAGACACATTCGCAAACTCACTCTCACTCTCGGCACAGACCAGCTCCCAGTGTTAAAACATACAGCCATTTCTCCCACACCAGAGCTCTAAGGGCTTAGAGCTCTTGCTGTTTCTGACCTTCCCTTGCCAGTGCTTTCACAGCCAAACATACACTAAGAATCTCCCCTTGCCTTGCGTCCTACCACTGCCAACACACATTCGCAAGCTCACTCTCACTCTCGGCACACACCAGCTCACAAAGTTAAAACATACAGCCATGTTTCCCTCTTAATATTTCTAAGGGCTTAATGCTCTTGCTGGTCCTCACCTTCCCTTGCCAGCACTTTCACACCCAGACAGACACTGCGGATGTACTTTTGCCTTGCCTCCCAGCACTCTCAATACACATTCGCAAGCTCACTCTCACTCTTCGCACAGACCAGCTCACAAAGTGCAAACATGCAGCCATTTCTCCCACACCATAGCTCGAAGGCCTAAGAGCTGGTGCTGTATTCAACTGCCCTTCCCACCACACTCACAGCCAGACACCCCCCTGGCATCTCCCCTTGCCTTGCCTCCCACCACTCCCAAGACACATTCTCAAGCTCACTCTCACTCTCGGCACACACCAGCTCACAAAGTAAAAACATACAGCCATTTCTCCCACACCAGAGCTCTAAGGGCTTAGAGCTCCTGCTGTTTCTGACCTTCCCTTGCCAGTGCTTTCACAGCCAAATATGCACTAAGAATCTCCCCTTGCCTTGCCTCCTGCCACTCCCAAGACACATTCGCAAGCTCACTCTCACTCTCGGCACACACCAGCTCACAAAGTTAAAACATACAGCCATGTTTCCCTCTTAATATTTCTAAGGGCTTAATGCTCTTGCTGGTCCTCACCTTCCCTTGCCAGCACTTTCACACCCAGACAGACACTGCGGATGTACTTTTGCCTTGCCTCCTACCACTGCCAAGACACATTCGCAAGATCACTCTCACTCTTCGCACAGACCAGCTCACAAAGTGCAAACATGCAGCCATTTCTCCCACACCATAGCTCGAAGGCCTAAGAGCTGGTGCTGTATTCAACTGCCCTTCCCACCACACTCACAGCCAGACACCCCCCTGGCATCTCCCCTTGCCTTGCCTCCCACCACTCCCAAGACACATTCTCAAGCTCACTCTCACTCTCGGCACACACCAGCTCACAAAGTTAAAACATACAGCCACTTCTCCCACACCAGAGCTCTAAGCGCTTAGAGCTCTTGCTGTTTCTGACCTTCCCTTGCCAGTGCTTTCACAGCCAAACATACACTAAGAATCTCCCCTTCCCTTGCCTCCTACCACTGCCAAGACACATTCGCAAACTCACTCTCACTCTCGGCACAGACCAGCTCCCAGTGTTAAAACATACAGCCATTTCTCCCACACCAGAGCTCTAAGGGCTTAGAGCTCTTGCTGTTTCTGACCTTCCCTTGCCAGTGCTTTCACAGCCAAACATACACTAAGAATCTCCCCTTGCCTTGCCTCCCAGCACTCTCAATACACATTCGCAAGCTCACTCTCACTCTCGGCACAGACCAGCTCACAAAGTTAAAACATACACTCATTTCTCCCACACCAGAGCTCTAAGGGCTTAGAGCTCTTGCTGTTTCTGACCTTCCCTTGCCAGTGCTTTCACAGCCAAACATACACTAAGAATCTCCCCTTGCCTTGCCTCCTACCACTGCCAACACACATTCGCAAGCTCTCTCTCACTCTCGGCACACACCAGCTCACAAAGTTAAAACATACAGCCATGTTTCCCTCTTAATATTTCTAAGGGCTTAATGCTCTTGCTGGTCCTCACCTTCCCTTGCCAGCACTTTCACACCCAGACAGACACTGCGGATGTACTTTTGCCTTGCCTCCCAGCACTCTCAATACACATTCGCAAGCTCACTCTCACTCTTCGCACAGACCAGCTCACAAAGTGCAAACATGCAGCCATTTCTCCCACACCATAGCTCTAAGGCCTAAGAGCTGGTGCTGTATTCAACTGCCCTTCCCACCGCACTCACAGCCAGACACCCCCCTGGCATCTCCCCTTGCCTTGCCTCCCACCACTCCCAAGACACATTCTCAAGCTCACTCTCACTCTCGGCACACACCAGCTCACAGTGTTAAAACATACAGCCATTTCTCCCACACCAGAGCTCTAAGGGCTTAGAGCTCTTGCTGTTTCTGACCTTCCCTTGCCAGTGCTTTCACAGCCAAACATACACTAAGAATCTCCCCTTGCCTTGCCTCCTACCACTGCCAACACACATTCGCAAGCTCACTCTCACTCTCGGCACAGACCAGCTCACAAAGTTAAAACATACACTCATTTCTCCCACACCAGAGCTCTAAGGGCTTAGAGCTCTTGCTGTTTCTGACCTTCCCTTGCCAGTGCTTTCACAGCCAAACATACACTAAGAATCTCCCCTTGCCTTGCCTCCTACCACTGCCAACACACATTCGCAAGCTCACTCTCACTCTCGGCACACACCAGCTCACAAAGTTAAAACATACAGCCATGTTTCCCTCTTAATATTTCTAAGGGCTTAATGCTCTTGCTGGTCCTCACCTTCCCTTGCCAGCACTTTCACACCCAGACAGACACTGCGGATGTACTTTTGCCTTGCCTCCTACCACTGCCAAGACACATTCGCAAGATCACTCTCACTCTTCGCACAGACCAGCTCACAAAGTGCAAACATGCAGCCATTTCTCCCACACCATAGCTCGAAGGCCTAAGAGCTGGTGCTGTATTCAACTGCCCTTCCCACCACACTCACAGCCAGACACCCCCCTGGCATCTCCCCTTGCCTTGCCTCCCACCACTCCCAAGACACATTCTCAAGCTCACTCTCACTCTCGGCACACACCAGCTCACAAAGTTAAAACATACAGCCACTTCTCCCACACCAGAGCTCTAAGCGCTTAGAGCTCTTGCTGTTTCTGACCTTCCCTTGCCAGTGCTTTCACAGCCAAACATACACTAAGAATCTCCCCTTGCCTTGCCTCCTACCACTGCCAAGACACATTCGCAAACTCACTCTCACTCTCGGCACAGACCAGCTCACAAAGTTAAAACATACACTCATTTCTCCCACACCAGAGCTCTAAGGGCTTAGAGCTCTTGCTGTTTCTGACCTTCCCTTGCCAGTGCTTTCACAGCCAAACATACACTAAGAATCTCCCCTTGCCTTGCCTCCTACCACTGCCAACACACATTCGCAAGCTCACTCTCACTCTCGGCACACACCAGCTCACAAAGTTAAAACATACAGCCATGTTTCCCTCTTAATATTTCTAAGGGCTTAATGCTCTTGCTGGTCCTCACCTTCCCTTGCCAGCACTTTCACACCCAGACAGACACTGCGGATGTACTTTTGCCTTGCCTCCTACCACTGCCAAGACACATTCGCAAGATCACTCTCACTCTTCGCACAGACCAGCTCACAAAGTGCAAACATGCAGCCATTTCTCCCACACCATAGCTCGAAGGCCTAAGAGCTGGTGCTGTATTCAACTGCCCTTCCCACCACACTCACAGCCAGACACCCCCCTGGCATCTCCCCTTGCCTTGCCTCCCACCACTCCCAAGACACATTCTCAAGCTCACTCTCACTCTCGGCACACACCAGCTCACAAAGTTAAAACATACAGCCACTTCTCCCACACCAGAGCTCTAAGCGCTTAGAGCTCTTGCTGTTTCTGACCTTCCCTTGCCAGTGCTTTCACAGCCAAACATACACTAAGAATCTCCCCTTGCCTTGCCTCCTACCACTGCCAAGACACATTCGCAAACTCACTCTCACTCTCGGCACAGACCAGCTCACAAAGTTAAAACATACAGCCATTTCTCCCACACCAGAGCTCTAAGGGCTTAGAGCTCTTGCTGTTTCTGACCTTCCCTTGCCAGTGCTTTCACAGCCAAACATACACTAAGAATCTCCCCTTGCCTTGCCTCCTACCACTGCCAACACACATTCGCAAGCTCACTCTCACTCTCGGCACACACCAGCTCACAAAGTTAAAACATACAGCCATGTTTCCCTCTTAATATTTCTAAGGGCTTAATGCTCTTGCTGGTCCTCACCTTCCCTTGCCAGCACTTTCACACCCAGACAGACACTGCGGATGTACTTTTGCCTTGCCTCCCAGCACTCTCAATACACATTCGCAAGCTCACTCTCACTCTTCGCACAGACCAGCTCACAAAGTGCAAACATGCAGCCATTTCTCCCACACCATAGCTCTAAGGCCTAAGAGCTGGTGCTGTATTCAACTGCCCTTCCCACCGCAACTCACAGCCAGACACCCCCCTGGCATCTCCCCTTGCCTTGCCTCCCACCACTCCCAAGACACATTCTCAAGCTCACTCTCACTCTCGGCACACACCAGCTCACAAAGTTAAAACATACAGCCATTTCTCCCAAACCAGAGCTCTAAGCGCTTAGAGCTCTTGCTGATTCTGACCTTCCCTTGCCAGTGCTTTCACAGCCAAACATACACTAAGAATCTCCCCTTGCCTTGCCTCCTACCACTGCCAAGACACATTCGCAAGCTCACTCTCACTCTCGGCACACACCAGCTCACAAAGTTAAAACATACAGCCATTTCTCCCACACCAGAGCTCTAAGGCCTAAGAGCTGGTGCTGTATTCAACTGCCCTTCCCACCGCACTCACAGCCAGACACCCCCCTGGCATCTCCCCTTGCCTTGCCTCCCACCACTCCCAAGACACATTCTCAAGCTCACTCTCACTCTCGGCACACACCAGCTCACAAAGTAAAAACATACAGCCATTTCTCCCACACCAGAGCTCTAAGGGCTTAGAGCTCCTGCTGTTTCTGACCTTCCCTTGCCAGTGCTTTCACAGCCAAATATACACTAAGAATCTCCCCTTGCCTTGCCTCCTACCACTGCCAAGACACATTCGCAAGCTCACTCTCACTCTCGGCACACACCAGCTCACAAAGTTAAAACATACAGCCATGTTTCCCTCTTAATATTTCTAAGGGCTTAATGCTCTTGCTGGTCCTCACCTTCCCTTGCCAGCACTTTCACACCCAGACAGACACTGCGGATGTACTTTTGCCTTGCCTCCTACCACTGCCAAGACACATTCGCAAGATCACTCTCACTCTTCGCACAGACCAGCTCACAAAGTGCAAACATGCAGCCATTTCTCCCACACCATAGCTCGAAGGCCTAAGAGCTGGTGCTGTATTCAACTGCCCTTCCCACCACACTCACAGCCAGACACCCCCCTGGCATCTCCCCTTGCCTTGCCTCCCACCACTCCCAAGACACATTCTCAAGCTCACTCTCACTCTCGGCACACACCAGCTCACAAAGTTAAAACATACAGCCACTTCTCCCACACCAGAGCTCTAAGCGCTTAGAGCTCTTGCTGTTTCTGACCTTCCCTTGCCAGTGCTTTCACAGCCAAACATACACTAAGAATCTCCCCTTGCCTTGCCTCCTACCACTGCCAAGAGACATTCGCAAGCTCACTCTCACTCTTGGCACAGACCAGCTCACAAAGTTAAAACATACACTCATTTCTCCCACACCAGAGCTCTAAGGGCTTAGAGCTCTTGCTGTTTCTGACCTTCCCTTGCCAGTGCTTTCACAGCCAAACATACACTAAGAATCTCCCCTTGCCTTGCCTCCTACCACTGCCAACACACATTCGCAAGCTCACTCTCACTCTCGGCACACACCAGCTCACAAAGTTAAAACATACAGCCATGTTTCCCTCTTAATATTTCTAAGGGCTTAATGCTCTTGCTGGTCCTCACCTTCCCTTGCCAGCACTTTCACACCCAGACAGACACTGCGGATGTACTTTTGCCTTGCCTCCTACCACTGCCAAGACACATTCGCAAGATCACTCTCACTCTTCGCACAGACCAGCTCACAAAGTGCAAACATGCAGCCATTTCTCCCACACCATAGCTCGAAGGCCTAAGAGCTGGTGCTGTATTCAACTGCCCTTCCCACCACACTCACAGCCAGACACCCCCCTGGCATCTCCCCTTGCCTTGCCTCCCACCACTCCCAAGACACATTCTCAAGCTCACTCTCACTCTCGGCACACACCAGCTCACAAAGTTAAAACATACAGCCACTTCTCCCACACCAGAGCTCTAAGCGCTTAGAGCTCTTGCTGTTTCTGACCTTCCCTTGCCAGTGCTTTCACAGCCAAACATACACTAAGAATCTCCCCTTCCCTTGCCTCCTACCACTGCCAAGACACATTCGCAAACTCACTCTCACTCTCGGCACACACCAGCTCACAAAGTAAAAACATACAGCCATTTCTCCCACACCAGAGCTCTAAGGGCTTAGAGCTCTTGCTGTTTCTGACCTTCCCTTGCCAGTGCTTTCACAGCCAAACATACACTAAGAATCTCCCCTTGCCTTGCCTCCTACCACTGCCAACACACATTCGCAAGCTCACTCTCACTCTCGGCACACACCAGCTCACAAAGTTAAAACATACAGCCATTTCTCCCACACCAGAGCTCTAAGGGCTTAGAGCTCTTGCTGTTTCTGACCTTCCCTTGCCAGTGCTTTCACAGCCAAACATACACTAAGAATCTCCCCTTGCCTTGCCTCCTACCACTGCCAACACACATTCGCAAGCTCACTCTCACTCTCGGCACACACCAGCTCACAAAGTTAAAACATAGAGCCATGTTTCCCTCTTAATATTTCTAAGGGCTTAATGCTCTTGCTGGTCCTCACCTTCCCTTGCCAGCACTTTCACACCCAGACAGACACTGCGGATGTACTTTTGCCTTGCCTCCCAGCACTCTCAATACACATTCGCAAGCTCACTCTCACTCTTCGCACAGACCAGCTCACAAAGTGCAAACATGCAGCCATTTCTCCCACACCAGAGCTCTAAGGCCTAAGAGCTGGTGCTGTATTCAACTGCCCTTCCCACCGCACTCACAGCCAGACACCCCCCTGGCATCTACCCTTGCCTTGCCTCCCACCACTCCCAAGACACATTCTCAAGCTCACTCTCACTCTCGGCACACACCAGCTCACAAAGTTAAAACATCCAGCCATTTCTCCCACACCAGAGCTCTAAGCGCTTAGAGCTCTTGCTGTTTCTGACCTTCCCTTGCCAGTGCTTTCACAGCCAAACATACACTAAGAATCTCCCCTTGCCTTGCCTCCTACCACTGCCAACACACATTCGCAAGCTCACTCTCACTCTCGGCACACACCAGCTCACAAAGTTAAAACATACAGCCATTTCTCCCACACCAGAGCTCTAAGGCCTAAGAGCTGGTGCTGTATTCAACTGCCCTTCCCACCGCACTCACAGCCAGACACCCCCCTGGCATCTCCCCTTGCCTTGCCTCCCACCACTCCCAAGACACATTCTCAAGCTCACTCTCACTCTCGGCACACACCAGCTCACAAAGTAAAAACATACAGCCATTTCTCCCACACCAGAGCTCTAAGGGCTTAGAGCTCCTGCTGTTTCTGACCTTCCCTTGCCAGTGCTTTCACAGCCAAACATACACTAAGAATCTCCCCTTGCCTTGCCTCCTACCACTGCCAAGACACATTCGCAAGCTCACTCTCACTCTCGGCACACACCAGCTCACAAAGTTAAAACATACAGCCATGTTTCCCTCTTAATATTTCTAAGGGCTTAATGCTCTTGCTGGTCCTCACCTTCCCTTGCCAGCACTTTCACACCCAGACAGACACTGCGGATGTACTTTTGCCTTGCCTCCTACCACTGCCAAGACACATTCGCAAGCTCACTCTCACTCTTCGCACAGACCAGCTCACAAAGTGCAAACATGCAGCCATTTCTCCCACACCATAGCTCGAAGGCCTAAGAGCTGGTGCTGTATTCAACTGCCCTTCCCACCACACTCACAGCCAGACACCCCCCTGGCATCTCCCCTTGCCTTGCCTCCCACCACTCCCAAGACACATTCTCAAGCTCACTCTCACTCTCGGCACACACCAGCTCACAAAGTTAAAACATACAGCCACTTCTCCCACACCAGAGCTCTAAGCGCTTAGAGCTCTTGCTGTTTCTGACCTTCCCTTGCCAGTGCTTTCACAGCCAAACATACACTAAGAATCTCCCCTTCCCTTGCCTCCTACCACTGCCAAGACACATTCGCAAACTCACTCTCACTCTCGGCACACACCAGCTCACAAAGTAAAAACATACAGCCATTTCTCCCACACCAGAGCTCTAAGGGCTTAGAGCTCTTGCTGTTTCTGACCTTCCCTTGCCAGTGCTTTCACAGCCAAACATACACTAAGAATCTCCCCTTGCCTTGCCTCCTACCACTGCCAAGAGACATTCTCAAGCTCACTCTCACTCTCGGCACAGACCAGCTCACAAAGTTAAAACATACAGCCATTTCTCCCACACCAGAGCTCTAAGGGCTTAGAGCTCTTGCTGTTTCTGACCTTCCCTTGCCAGTGCTTTCACAGCCAAACATACACTAAGAATCTCCCCTTGCCTTGCCTCCTACCACTGCCAAGAGACATTCGCTAGCTCACTCTCACTCTCGGCACAGACCAGCTCACAAAGTTAAAACATACAGCCATTTCTCCCACACCAGAGCTCTAAGGGCTTAGAGCTCTTGCTGTTTCTGACCTTCCCTTGCCAGTGCTTTCACAGAAAAACATACACTAAGAATCTCCCCTTGCCTTGCCTCCTGCCACTGCCAACACACATTCGCAAGCTCACTCTCACTCTCGGCACAGACCAGCTCACAAAGTTAAAACATACAGCCATGTTTCCCTCTTAATATTTCTAAGGGCTTAATGCTCTTGCTGGTCCTCACCTTCCCTTGCCAGCACTTTCACACCCAGACAGACACTGCGGATGTACTTTTGCCTTGCCTCCCAGCACTCTCAATACACATTCGCAAGCTCACTCTCACTCTTCGCACAGACCAGCTCACAAAGTGCAAACATGCAGCCATTTCTCCCACACCATAGCTCTAAGGCCTAAGAGCTGGTGCTGTATTCAACTGCCCTTCCCACCGCACTCACAGCCAGACACCCCCCTGGCATCTCCCCTTGCCTTGCCTCCCACCACTCCCAAGACACATTCTCAAGCTCACTCTCACTCTCGGCACACACCAGCTCACAAAGTTAAAACATACAGCCATTTCTCCCACACCACAGCTCTAAGCGCTTAGAGCTCTTTCTGATTCTGACCTTCCCTTGCCAGTGCTTTCACAGCCAAACATACACTAAGAATCTCCCCTTGCCTTGCCTCCTACCACTGCCAACACACATTCGCAAGCTCACTCTCACTCTCGGCACACACCAGCTCACAGTGTTAAAACATACAGCCATTTCTCCCACACCAGAGCTCTAAGGGCTTAGAGCTCTTGCTGTTTCTGACCTTCCCTTGCCAGTGCTTTCACAGCCAAACATACACTAAGAATCTCCCCTTGCCTTGCCTCCTACCACTGCCAACACACATTCGCAAGCTCACTCTCACTCTCGGCACAGACCAGCTCACAAAGTTAAAACATACACTCATTTCTCCCACACCAGAGCTCTAAGGGCTTAGAGCTCTTGCTGTTTCTGACCTTCCCTTGCCAGTGCTTTCACAGCCAAACATACACTAAGAATCTCCCCTTGCCTTGCCTCCTACCACTGCCAACACACATTCGCAAGCTCACTCTCACTCTCGGCACACACCAGCTCACAAAGTTAAAACATACAGCCATGTTTCCCTCTTAATATTTCTAAGGGCTTAATGCTCTTGCTGGTCCTCACCTTCCCTTGCCAGCACTTTCACACCCAGACAGACACTGCGGATGTACTTTTGCCTTGCCTCCTACCACTGCCAAGACACATTCGCAAGATCACTCTCACTCTTCGCACAGACCAGCTCACAAAGTGCAAACATGCAGCCATTTCTCCCACACCATAGCTCGAAGGCCTAAGAGCTGGTGCTGTATTCAACTGCCCTTCCCACCACACTCACAGCCAGACACCCCCCTGGCATCTCCCCTTGCCTTGCCTCCCACCACTCCCAAGACACATTCTCAAGCTCACTCTCACTCTCGGCACACACCAGCTCACAAAGTTACAACATACAGCCACTTCTCCCACACCAGAGCTCTAAGCGCTTAGAGCTCTTGCTGTTTCTGACCTTCCCTTGCCAGTGCTTTCACAGCCAAACATACACTAAGAATCTCCCCTTGCCTTGCCTCCTACCACTGCCAAGACACATTCGCAAACTCACTCTCACTCTCGGCACAGACCAGCTCACAAAGTTAAAACATACAGCCATTTCTCCCACACCAGAGCTCTAAGGGCTTAGAGCTCTTGCTGTTTCTGACCTTCCCTTGCCAGTGCTTTCACAGCCAAACATACACTAAGAATCTCCCCTTGCCTTGCCTCCTACCACTGCCAAGACACATTCGCAAACTCACTCTCACTCTCGGCACACACCAGCTCACAAAGTTAAAACATACAGCCATGTTTCCCTCTTAATATTTCTAAGGGCTTAATGCTCTTGCTGGTCCTCACCTTCCCTTGCCAGCACTTTCACACCCAGACAGACACTGCGGATGTACTTTTGCCTTGCCTCCCAGCACTCTCAATACACATTCGCAAGCTCACTCTCACTCTTCGCACAGACCAGCTCACAAAGTGCAAACATGCAGCCATTTCTCCCACACCAGAGCTCTAAGGCCTAAGAGCTGGTGCTGTATTCAACTGCCCTTCCCACCGCAACTCACAGCCAGACACCCCCCTGGCATCTCCCCTTGCCTTGCCTCCCACCACTCCCAAGACACATTCTCAAGCTCACTCTCACTCTCGGCACACACCAGCTCACAAAGTTAAAACATACAGCCATTTCTCCCAAACCAGAGCTCTAAGCGCTTAGAGCTCTTGCTGATTCTGACCTTCCCTTGCCAGTGCTTTCACAGCCAAACATACACTAAGAATCTCCCCTTGCCTTGCCTCCTACCACTGCCAAGACACATTCGCAAGCTCACTCTCACTCTCGGCACACACCAGCTCACAAAGTTAAAACATACAGCCATTTCTCCCACACCATAGCTCTAAGGCCTAAGAGCTGGTGCTGTATTCAACTGCCCTTCCCACCGCACTCACAGCCAGACACCCCCCTGGCATCTCCCCTTGCCTTGCCTCCCACCACTCCCAAGACACATTCTCAAGCTCACTCTCACTCTCGGCACACACCAGCTCACAAAGTAAAAACATACAGCCATTTCTCCCACACCAGAGCTCTAAGGGCTTAGAGCTCCTGCTGTTTCTGACCTTCCCTTGCCAGTGCTTTCACAGCCAAATATACACTAAGAATCTCCCCTTGCCTTGCCTCCTACCACTGCCAAGACACATTCGCAAGCTCACTCTCACTCTCGGCACACACCAGCTCACAAAGTTAAAACATACAGCCATGTTTCCCTCTTAATATTTCTAAGGGCTTAATGCTCTTGCTGGTCCTCACCTTCCCTTGCCAGCACTTTCACACCCAGACAGACACTGCGGATGTACTTTTGCCTTGCCTCCTACCACTGCCAAGACACATTCGCAAGATCACTCTCACTCTTCGCACAGACCAGCTCACAAAGTGCAAACATGCAGCCATTTCTCCCACACCATAGCTCGAAGGCCTAAGAGCTGGTGCTGTATTCAACTGCCCTTCCCACCACACTCACAGCCAGACACCCCCCTGGCATCTCCCCTTGCCTTGCCTCCCACCACTCCCAAGACACATTCTCAAGCTCACTCTCACTCTCGGCACACACCAGCTCACAAAGTTAAAACATACAGCCACTTCTCCCACACCAGAGCTCTAAGCGCTTAGAGCTCTTGCTGTTTCTGACCTTCCCTTGCCAGTGCTTTCACAGCCAAACATACACTAAGAATCTCCCCTTGCCTTGCCTCCTACCACTGCCAAGACACATTCGCAAACTCACTCTCACTCTCGGCACACACCAGCTCACAAAGTAAAAACATACAGCCATTTCTCCCACACCAGAGCTCTAAGGGCTTAGAGCTCTTGCTGTTTCTGACCTTCCCTTGCCAGTGCTTTCACAGCCAAACATACACTAAGAATCTCCCCTTGCCTTGCCTCCTACCACTGCCAAGAGACATTCTCAAGCTCACTCTCACTCTCGGCACAGACCAGCTCACAAAGTTAAAACATACAGCCATTTCTCCCACACCAGAGCTCTAAGGGCTTAGAGCTCTTGCTGTTTCTGACCTTCCCTTGCCAGTGCTTTCACAGCCAAACATACACTAAGAATCTCCCCTTGCCTTGCCTCCTACCACTGCCAACACACATTCGCAAGCTCACTCTCACTCTCGGCACACACCAGCTCACAAAGTTAAAACATACAGCCATGTTTCCCTCTTAATATTTCTAAGGGCTTAATGCTCTTGCTGGTCCTCACCTTCCCTTGCCAGCACTTTCACACCCAGACAGACACTGCGGATGTACTTTTGCCTTGCCTCCCAGCACTCTCAATACACATTCGCAAGCTCACTCTCACTCTTCGCACAGACCAGCTCACAAAGTGCAAACATGCAGCCATTTCTCCCACACCAGAGCTCTAAGGCCTAAGAGCTGGTGCTGTATTCAACTGCCCTTCCCACCGCACTCACAGCCAGACACCCCCCTGGCATCTACCCTTGCCTTGCCTCCCACCACTCCCAAGACACATTCTCAAGCTCACTCTCACTCTCGGCACACACCAGCTCACAAAGTTAAAACATCCAGCCATTTCTCCCACACCAGAGCTCTAAGCGCTTAGAGCTCTTGCTGTTTCTGACCTTCCCTTGCCAGTGCTTTCACAGCCAAACATACACTAAGAATCTCCCCTTGCCTTGCCTCCTACCACTGCCAACACACATTCGCAAGCTCACTCTCACTCTCGGCACACACCAGCTCACAAAGTTAAAACATACAGCCATTTCTCCCACACCATAGCTCTAAGGCCTAAGAGCTGGTGCTGTATTCAACTGCCCTTCCCACCGCACTCACAGCCAGACACCCCCCTGGCATCTCCCCTTGCCTTGCCTCCCACCACTCCCAAGACACATTCTCAAGCTCACTCTCACTCTCGGCACACACCAGCTCACAAAGTAAAAACATACACTCATTTCTCCCACACCAGAGCTCTAAGGGCTTAGAGCTCCTGCTGTTTCTGACCTTCCCTTGCCAGTGCTTTCACAGCCAAATATACACTAAGAATCTCCCCTTGCCTTGCCTCCTACCACTGCCAAGACACATTCGCAAGCTCACTCTCACTCTCGGCACACACCAGCTCACAAAGTTAAAACATACAGCCATGTTTCCCTCTTAATATTTCTAAGGGCTTAATGCTCTTGCTGGTCCTCACCTTCCCTTGCCAGCACTTTCACACCCAGACAGACACTGCGGATGTACTTTTGCCTTGCCTCCTACCACTGCCAAGACACATTCGCAAGATCACTCTCACTCTTCGCACAGACCAGCTCACAAAGTGCAAACATGCAGCCATTTCTCCCACACCATAGCTCGAAGGCCTAAGAGCTGGTGCTGTATTCAACTGCCCTTCCCACCACACTCACAGCCAGACACCCCCCTGGCATCTCCCCTTGCCTTGCCTCCCACCACTCCCAAGACACATTCTCAAGCTCACTCTCACTCTCGGCACACACCAGCTCACAAAGTTAAAACATACAGCCACTTCTCCCACACCAGAGCTCTAAGCGCTTAGAGCTCTTGCTGTTTCTGACCTTCCCTTGCCAGTGCTTTCACAGCCAAACATACACTAAGAATCTCCCCTTCCCTTGCCTCCTACCACTGCCAAGACACATTCGCAAACTCACTCTCACTCTCGGCACACACCAGCTCACAAAGTAAAAACATACAGCCATTTCTCCCACACCAGAGCTCTAAGGGCTTAGAGCTCTTGCTGTTTCTGACCTTCCCTTGCCAGTGCTTTCACAGCCAAACATACACTAAGAATCTCCCCTTGCCTTGCCTCCTACCACTGCCAAGAGACATTCTCAAGCTCACTCTCACTCTCGGCACAGACCAGCTCACAAAGTTAAAACATACAGCCATTTCTCCCACACCAGAGCTCTAAGGGCTTAGAGCTCTTGCTGTTTCTGACCTTCCCTTGCCAGTGCTTTCACAGCCAAACATACACTAAGAATCTCCCCTTGCCTTGCCTCCTACCACTGCCAACACACATTCGCAAGCTCACTCTCACTCTCGGCACACACCAGCTCACAAAGTTAAAACATAGAGCCATGTTTCCCTCTTAATATTTCTAAGGGCTTAATGCTCTTGCTGGTCCTCACCTTCCCTTGCCAGCACTTTCACACCCAGACAGACACTGCGGATGTACTTTTGCCTTGCCTCCCAGCACTCTCAATACACATTCGCAAGCTCACTCTCACTCTTCGCACAGACCAGCTCACAAAGTGCAAACATGCAGCCATTTCTCCCACACCAGAGCTCTAAGGCCTAAGAGCTGGTGCTGTATTCAACTGCCCTTCCCACCGCACTCACAGCCAGACACCCCCCTGGCATCTCCCCTTGCCTTGCCTCCCACCACTCCCAAGACACATTCTCAAGCTCACTCTCACTCTCGGCACACACCAGCTCACAAAGTTAAAACATACAGCCATTTCTCCCAAACCAGAGCTCTAAGCGCTTAGAGCTCTTGCTGATTCTGACCTTCCCTTGCCAGTGCTTTCACAGAAAAACATACACTAAGAATCTCCCCTTGCCTTGCCTCCTGCCACTGCCAAGACACATTCGCAAGCTCACTCTCACTCTCGGCACACACCAGCTCACAAAGTTAAAACATACAGCCATTTCTCCCACACCATAGCTCTAAGGCCTAAGAGGTGGTGCTGTATTCAACTGCCCTTCCCACCGCACTCACAGCCAGACACCCCCCTGGCATCTCCCCTTGCCTTGCCTCCCACCACTCCCAAGACACATTCTCAAGCTCACTCTCACTCCCGGCACACACCAGCTCACAAAGTAAAAACATCCAGCCATTTCTCCCACACCAGAGCTCTAAGGGCTTAGAGCTCCTGCTGTTTCTGACCTTCCCTTGCCAGTGCTTTCACAGCCAAATATGCACTAAGAATCTCCCCTTGCCTTGCCTCCTGCCACTCCCAAGACACATTCGCAAGCTCACTCTCACTCTCGGCACACACCAGCTCACAAAGTTAAAACATAGAGCCATGTTTCCCTCTTAATATTTCTAAGGGCTTAATGCTCTTGCTGGTCCTCACCTTCCCTTGCCAGCACTTTCACACCCAGACAGACACTGCGGATGTACTTTTGCCTTGCCTCCTACCACTGCCAAGACACATTCGCAAGATCACTCTCACTCTTCGCACAGACCAGCTCACAAAGTGCAAACATGCAGCCATTTCTCCCACACCATAGCTCGAAGGCCTAAGAGCTGGTGCTGTATTCAACTGCCCTTCCCACCACACTCACAGCCAGACACCCCCCTGGCATCTCCCCTTGCCTTGCCTCCCACCACTCCCAAGACACATTCTCAAGCTCACTCTCACTCTCGGCACACACCAGCTCACAAAGTTAAAACATACAGCCACTTCTCCCACACCAGAGCTCTAAGCGCTTAGAGCTCTTGCTGTTTCTGACCTTCCCTTGCCAGTGCTTTCACAGCCAAACATACACTAAGAATCTCCCCTTGCCTTGCCTCCTACCACTGCCAAGACACATTCGCAAACTCACTCTCACTCTCGGCACAGACCAGCTCCCAGTGTTAAAACATACAGCCATTTCTCCCACACCACAGCTCTAAGCGCTTAGAGCTCTTGCTGTTTCTGACCTTCCCTTGCCAGTGCTTTCACAGCCAAACATACACTAAGAATCTCCCCTTGCCTTGCCTCCTACCACTGCCAACACACATTCGCAAGCTCACTCTCACTCTCGGCACACACCAGCTCACAAAGTTAAAACATACAGCCATTTCTCCCACACCAGAGCTCTAAGGCCTAAGAGCTGGTGCTGTATTCAACTGCCCTTCCCACCGCACTCACAGCCAGACACCCCCCTGGCATCTCCCCTTGCCTTGCCTCCTACCACTCCCAAGACACATTCTCAAGCTCACTCTCACTCTCGGCACACACCAGCTCACAAAGTTAAAACATCCAGCCATTTCTCCCACACCACAGCTCTAAGCGCTTAGAGCTCTTGCTGATTCTGACCTTCCCTTGCCAGTGCTTTCACAGCCAAACATACACTAAGAATCTCCCCTTGCCTTGCCTCCTGCCACTGCCAAGACACATTCGCTAGCTCACTCTCACTCTCGGCACAGACCAGCTCACAAAGTTAAAACATACAGCCATTTCTCCCACACCAGAGCTCTAAGGGCTTAGAGCTCTTGCTGTTTCTGACCTTCCCTTGCCAGTGCTTTCACAGCCAAACATACACTAAGAATCTCCCCTTGCCTTGCCTCCTGCCACTGCCAACACACATTCGCAAGCTCACTCTCACTCTCGGCACAGACCAGCTCACAAAGTTAAAACATACAGCCATTTCTCCCACACCATAGCTCTAAGGCCTAAGAGCTGGTGCTGTATTCAACTGCCCTTCCCACCGCACTCACAGCCAGACACCCCCCTGGCATCTCCCCTTGCCTTGCCTCCCACCACTCCCAAGACACATTCTCAAGCTCACTCTCACTCTCGGCACACACCAGCTCACAAAGTTAAAACATACAGCCACTTCTCCCACACCAGAGCTCTAAGCGCTTAGAGCTCTTGCTGTTTCTGACCTTCCCTTGCCAGTGCTTTCACAGCCAAACATACACTAAGAATCTCCCCTTGCCTTGCCTCCTACCACTGCCAAGACACATTCGCAAACTCACTCTCACTCTCGGCACAGACCAGCTCCCAGTGTTAAAACATACAGCCATTTCTCCCACACCAGAGCTCTAAGGGCTTAGAGCTCTTGCTGTTTCTGACCTTCCCTTGCCAGTGCTTTCACAGCCAAACATACACTAAGAATCTCCCCTTGCCTTGCCTCCCAGCACTCTCAATACACATTCGCAAGCTCACTCTCACTCTCGGCACAGACCAGCTCACAAAGTTAAAACATACACTCATTTCTCCCACACCAGAGCTCTAAGGGCTTAGAGCTCTTGCTGTTTCTGACCTTCCCTTGCCAGTGCTTTCACAGCCAAACATACACTAAGAATCTCCCCTTGCCTTGCCTCCTGCCACTGCCAACACACATTCGCAAGCTCTCTCTCACTCTCGGCACACACCAGCTCACAAAGTTAAAACATACAGCCATGTTTCCCTCTTAATATTTCTAAGGGCTTAATGCTCTTGCTGGTCCTCACCTTCCCTTGCCAGCACTTTCACACCCAGACAGACACTGCGGATGTACTTTTGCCTTGCCTCCCAGCACTCTCAATACACATTCGCAAGCTCACTCTCACTCTTCGCACAGACCAGCTCACAAAGTGCAAACATGCAGCCATTTCTCCCACACCATAGCTCTAAGGCCTAAGAGCTGGTGCTGTATTCAACTGCCCTTCCCACCGCACTCACAGCCAGACACCCCCCTGGCATCTCCCCTTGCCTTGCCTCCCACCACTCCCAAGACACATTCTCAAGCTCACTCTCACTCTCGGCACACACCAGCTCACAAAGTTAAAACATACAGCCATTTCTCCCACACCACAGCTCTAAGCGCTTAGAGCTCTTGCTGATTCTGACCTTCCCTTGCCAGTGCTTTCACAGCCAAACATACACTAAGAATCTCCCCTTGCCTTGCCTCCTACCACTGCCAACACACATTCGCAAGCTCACTCTCACTCTCGGCACACACCAGCTCACAGTGTTAAAACATACACTCATTTCTCCCACACCAGAGCTCTAAGGGCTTAGAGCTCTTGCTGTTTCTGACCTTCCCTTGCCAGTGCTTTCACAGCCAAACATACACTAAGAATCTCCCCTTGCCTTGCCTCCTACCACTGCCAACACACATTCGCAAGCTCACTCTCACTCTCGGCACAGACCAGCTCACAAAGTTAAAACATACACTCATTTCTCCCACACCAGAGCTCTAAGGGCTTAGAGCTCTTGCTGTTTCTGACCTTCCCTTGCCAGTGCTTTCACAGCCAAACATACACTAAGAATCTCCCCTTGCCTTGCCTCCTACCACTGCCAACACACATTCGCAAGCTCACTCTCACTCTCGGCACACACCAGCTCACAAAGTTAAAACATACAGCCATGTTTCCCTCTTAATATTTCTAAGGGCTTAATGCTCTTGCTGGTCCTCACCTTCCCTTGCCAGCACTTTCACACCCAGACAGACACTGCGGATGTACTTTTGCCTTGCCTCCTACCACTGCCAAGACACATTCGCAAGATCACTCTCACTCTTCGCACAGACCAGCTCACAAAGTGCAAACATGCAGCCATTTCTCCCACACCATAGCTCGAAGGCCTAAGAGCTGGTGCTGTATTCAACTGCCCTTCCCACCACACTCACAGCCAGACACCCCCCTGGCATCTCCCCTTGCCTTGCCTCCCACCACTCCCAAGACACATTCTCAAGCTCACTCTCACTCTCGGCACACACCAGCTCACAAAGTTAAAACATACAGCCACTTCTCCCACACCAGAGCTCTAAGCGCTTAGAGCTCTTGCTGTTTCTGACCTTCCCTTGCCAGTGCTTTCACAGCCAAACATACACTAAGAATCTCCCCTTGCCTTGCCTCCTACCACTGCCAAGACACATTCGCAAACTCACTCTCACTCTCGGCACAGACCAGCTCACAAAGTTAAAACATACAGCCATTTCTCCCACACCAGAGCTCTAAGGGCTTAGAGCTCTTGCTGTTTCTGACCTTCCCTTGCCAGTGCTTTCACAGCCAAACATACACTAAGAATCTCCCCTTGCCTTGCCTCCTACCACTGCCAAGAGACATTCTCAAGCTCACTCTCACTCTCGGCACAGACCAGCTCACAAAGTTAAAACATACACTCATTTCTCCCACACCAGAGCTCTAAGGGCTTAGAGCTCTTGCTGTTTCTGACCTTCCCTTGCCAGTGCTTTCACAGCCAAACATACACTAAGAATCTCCCCTTGCCTTGCCTCCTACCACTGCCAACACACATTCGCAAGCTCACTCTCACTCTCGGCACACACCAGCTCACAAAGTTAAAACATACAGCCATGTTTCCCTCTTAATATTTCTAAGGGCTTAATGCTCTTGCTGGTCCTCACCTTCCCTTGCCAGCACTTTCACACCCAGACAGACACTGCGGATGTACTTTTGCCTTGCCTCCCAGCACTCTCAATACACATTCGCAAGCTCACTCTCACTCTTCGCACAGACCAGCTCACAAAGTGCAAACATGCAGCCATTTCTCCCACACCAGAGCTCTAAGGCCTAAGAGCTGGTGCTGTATTCAACTGCCCTTCCCACCGCACTCACAGCCAGACACCCCCCTGGCATCTCCCCTTGCCTTGCCTCCCACCACTCCCAAGACACATTCTCAAGCTCACTCTCACTCTCGGCACACACCAGCTCACAAAGTTAAAACATCCAGCCATTTCTCCCACACCAGAGCTCTAAGCGCTTAGAGCTCTTGCTGTTTCTGACCTTCCCTTGCCAGTGCTTTCACAGCCAAACATACACTAAGAATCTCCCCTTGCCTTGCCTCCTACCACTGCCAACACACATTCGCAAGCTCACTCTCACTCTCGGCACACACCAGCTCACAAAGTTAAAACATACAGCCATTTCTCCCACACCATAGCTCTAAGGCCTAAGAGCTGGTGCTGTATTCAACTGCCCTTCCCACCGCACTCACAGCCAGACACCCCCCTGGCATCTCCCCTTGCCTTGCCTCCCACCACTCCCAAGACACATTCTCAAGCTCACTCTCACTCTCGGCACACACCAGCTCACAAAGTAAAAACATACAGCCATTTCTCCCACACCAGAGCTCTAAGGGCTTAGAGCTCCTGCTGTTTCTGACCTTCCCTTGCCAGTGCTTTCACAGCCAAATATACACTAAGAATCTCCCCTTGCCTTGCCTCCTACCACTGCCAAGACACATTCGCAAGCTCACTCTCACTCTCGGCACACACCAGCTCACAAAGTTAAAACATACAGCCATGTTTCCCTCTTAATATTTCTAAGGGCTTAATGCTCTTGCTGGTCCTCACCTTCCCTTGCCAGCACTTTCACACCCAGACAGACACTGCGGATGTACTTTTGCCTTGCCTCCTACCACTGCCAAGACACATTCGCAAGATCACTCTCACTCTTCGCACAGACCAGCTCACAAAGTGCAAACATGCAGCCATTTCTCCCACACCATAGCTCGAAGGCCTAAGAGCTGGTGCTGTATTCAACTGCCCTTCCCACCACACTCACAGCCAGACACCCCCCTGGCATCTCCCCTTGCCTTGCCTCCCACCACTCCCAAGACACATTCTCAAGCTCACTCTCACTCTCGGCACACACCAGCTCACAAAGTTAAAACATACAGCCACTTCTCCCACACCAGAGCTCTAAGCGCTTAGAGCTCTTGCTGTTTCTGACCTTCCCTTGCCAGTGCTTTCACAGCCAAACATACACTAAGAATCTCCCCTTCCCTTGCCTCCTACCACTGCCAAGACACATTCGCAAACTCACTCTCACTCTCGGCACACACCAGCTCACAAAGTAAAAACATACAGCCATTTCTCCCACACCAGAGCTCTAAGGGCTTAGAGCTCTTGCTGTTTCTGACCTTCCCTTGCCAGTGCTTTCACAGCCAAACATACACTAAGAATCTCCCCTTGCCTTGCCTCCTACCCCTGCCAAGAGACATTCTCAAGCTCACTCTCACTCTCGGCACAGACCAGCTCACAAAGTTGAAACATAGAGCCATGTTTCCCTCTTAATATTTCTAAGGGCTTAATGCTCTTGCTGGTCCTCACCTTCCCTTGCCAGCACTTTCACACCCAGACAGACACTGCGGATGTACTTTTGCCTTGCCTCCCAGCACTCTCAATACACATTCGCAAGCTCACTCTCACTCTTCGCACAGACCAGCTCACAAAGTGCAAACATGCAGCCATTTCTCCCACACCAGAGCTCTAAGGCCTAAGAGCTGGTGCTGTATTCAACTGCCCTTCCCACCGCACTCACAGCCAGACACCCCCCTGGCATCTCCCCTTGCCTTGCCTCCCACCACTCCCAAGACACATTCTCAAGCTCACTCTCACTCTCGGCACACACCAGCTCACAAAGTTAAAACATACAGCCACTTCTCCCACACCAGAGCTCTAAGCGCTTAGAGCTCTTGCTGATTCTGACCTTCCCTTGCCAGTGCTTTCACAGAAAAACATACACTAAGAATCTCCCCTTGCCTTGCCTCCTGCCACTGCCAACACACATTCGCAAGCTCACTCTCACTCTCGGCACAGACCAGCTCACAAAGTTAAAACATACAGCCATTTCTCCCACACCATAGCTCTAAGGCCTAAGAGGTGGTGCTGTATTCAACTGCCCTTCCCACCGCACTCACAGCCAGACACCCCCCTGGCATCTCCCCTTGCCTTGCCTCCCACCACTCCCAAGACACATTCTCAAGCTCACTCTCACTCCCGGCACACACCAGCTCACAAAGTAAAAACATCCAGCCATTTCTCCCACACCAGAGCTCTAAGGGCTTAGAGCTCCTGCTGTTTCTGACCTTCCCTTGCCAGTGCTTTCACAGCCAAATATGCACTAAGAATCTCCCCTTGCCTTGCCTCCTGCCACTCCCAAGACACATTCGCAAGCTCACTCTCACTCTCGGCACACACCAGCTCACAAAGTTAAAACATAGAGCCATGTTTCCCTCTTAATATTTCTAAGGGCTTAATGCTCTTGCTGGTCCTCACCTTCCCTTGCCAGCACTTTCACACCCAGACAGACACTGCGGATGTACTTTTGCCTTGCCTCCTACCACTGCCAAGACACATTCGCAAGATCACTCTCACTCTTCGCACAGACCAGCTCACAAAGTGCAAACATGCAGCCATTTCTCCCACACCATAGCTCGAAGGCCTAAGAGCTGGTGCTGTATTCAACTGCCCTTCCCACCACACTCACAGCCAGACACCCCCCTGGCATCTCCCCTTGCCTTGCCTCCCACCACTCCCAAGACACATTCTCAAGCTCACTCTCACTCTCGGCACACACCAGCTCACAAAGTTAAAACATACAGCCACTTCTCCCACACCAGAGCTCTAAGCGCTTAGAGCTCTTGCTGTTTCTGACCTTCCCTTGCCAGTGCTTTCACAGCCAAACATACACTAAGAATCTCCCCTTCCCTTGCCTCCTACCACTGCCAAGACACATTCGCAAACTCACTCTCACTCTCGGCACAGACCAGCTCCCAGTGTTAAAACATACAGCCATTTCTCCCACACCAGAGCTCTAAGGGCTTAGAGCTCTTGCTGTTTCTGACCTTCCCTTGCCAGTGCTTTCACAGCCAAACATACACTAAGAATCTCCCCTTGCCTTGCCTCCTACCACTGCCAAGACACATTCGCAAGATCACTCTCACTCTCGGCACAGACCAGCTCACAAAGTTAAAACATACACTCATTTCTCCCACACCATAGCTCGAAGGCCTAAGAGCTGGTGCTGTATTCAACTGCCCTTCCCACCGCACTCACAGCCAGACACCCCCCTGGCATCTCCCCTTGCCTTGCCTCCCACCACTCCCAAGACACATTCTCAAGCTCACTCTCACTCTCGGCACACACCAGCTCACAAAGTTAAAACATACAGCCATTTCTCCCACACCACAGCTCTAAGCGCTTAGAGCTCTTGCTGTTTCTGACCTTCCCTTGCCAGTGCTTTCACAGCCAAACATACACTAAGAATCTCCCCTTGCCTTGCCTCCTACCACTGCCAACACACATTCGCAAGCTCACTCTCACTCTCGGCACACACCAGCTCACAAAGTTAAAACATACAGCCATTTCTCCCACACCAGAGCTCTAAGGCCTAAGAGCTGGTGCTGTATTCAACTGCCCTTCCCACCGCACTCACAGCCAGACACCCCCCTGGCATCTCCCCTTGCCTTGCCTCCTACCACTCCCAAGACACATTCTCAAGCTCACTCTCACTCTCGGCACACACCAGCTCACAAAGTTAAAACATCCAGCCATTTCTCCCACACCACAGCTCTAAGCGCTTAGAGCTCTTGCTGATTCTGACCTTCCCTTGCCAGTGCTTTCACAGCCAAACATACACTAAGAATCTCCCCTTGCCTTGCCTCCTGCCACTGCCAAGACACATTCGCTAGCTCACTCTCACTCTCGGCACACACCAGCTCACAAAGTTAAAACATACAGCCATTTCTCCCACACCAGAGCTCTAAGGGCTTAGAGCTCTTGCTGTTTCTGACCTTCCCTTGCCAGTGCTTTCACAGCCAAACATACACTAAGAATCTCCCCTTGCCTTGCCTCCTGCCACTGCCAACACACATTCGCAAGCTCACTCTCACTCTCGGCACAGACCAGCTCACAAAGTTAAAACATACAGCCATTTCTCCCACACCATAGCTCTAAGGCCTAAGAGCTGGTGCTGTATTCAACTGCCCTTCCCACCGCACTCACAGCCAGACACCCCCCTGGCATCTCCCCTTGCCTTGCCTCCCACCACTCCCAAGACACATTCTCAAGCTCACTCTCACTCTCGGCACACACCAGCTCACAAAGTTAAAACATACAGCCACTTCTCCCACACCAGAGCTCTAAGCGCTTAGAGCTCTTGCTGTTTCTGACCTTCCCTTGCCAGTGCTTTCACAGCCAAACATACACTAAGAATCTCCCCTTGCCTTGCCTCCTACCACTGCCAAGACACATTCGCAAACTCACTCTCACTCTCGGCACAGACCAGCTCCCAGTGTTAAAACATACAGCCATTTCTCCCACACCAGAGCTCTAAGGGCTTAGAGCTCTTGCTGTTTCTGACCTTCCCTTGCCAGTGCTTTCACAGCCAAACATACACTAAGAATCTCCCCTTGCCTTGCCTCCCAGCACTCTCAATACACATTCGCAAGCTCACTCTCACTCTCGGCACACACCAGCTCACAAAGTTAAAACATACACTCATTTCTCCCACACCAGAGCTCTAAGGGCTTAGAGCTCTTGCTGTTTCTGACCTTCCCTTGCCAGTGCTTTCACAGCCAAACATACACTAAGAATCTCCCCTTGCCTTGCCTCCTACCACTGCCAACACACATTCGCAAGCTCTCTCTCACTCTCGGCACACACCAGCTCACAAAGTTAAAACATACAGCCATGTTTCCCTCTTAATATTTCTAAGGGCTTAATGCTCTTGCTGGTCCTCACCTTCCCTTGCCAGCACTTTCACACCCAGACAGACACTGCGGATGTACTTTTGCCTTGCCTCCCAGCACTCTCAATACACATTCGCAAGCTCACTCTCACTCTTCGCACAGACCAGCTCACAAAGTGCAAACATGCAGCCATTTCTCCCACACCATAGCTCTAAGGCCTAAGAGCTGGTGCTGTATTCAACTGCCCTTCCCACCGCACTCACAGCCAGACACCCCCCTGGCATCTCCCCTTGCCTTGCCTCCCACCACTCCCAAGACACATTCTCAAGCTCACTCTCACTCTCGGCACACACCAGCTCACAAAGTTAAAACATACAGCCATTTCTCCCACACCACAGCTCTAAGCGCTTAGAGCTCTTGCTGATTCTGACCTTCCCTTGCCAGTGCTTTCACAGCCAAACATACACTAAGAATCTCCCCTTGCCTTGCCTCCTACCACTGCCAACACACATTCGCAAGCTCACTCTCACTCTCGGCACACACCAGCTCACAAAGTTAAAACATACACTCATTTCTCCCACACCAGAGCTCTAAGGGCTTAGAGCTCTTGCTGTTTCTGACCTTCCCTTGCCAGTGCTTTCACAGCCAAACATACACTAAGAATCTCCCCTTGCCTTGCCTCCTACCACTGCCAACACACATTCGCAAGCTCACTCTCACTCTCGGCACAGACCAGCTCACAAAGTTAAAACATACACTCATTTCTCCCACACCAGAGCTCTAAGGGCTTAGAGCTCTTGCTGTTTCTGACCTTCCCTTGCCAGTGCTTTCACAGCCAAACATACACTAAGAATCTCCCCTTGCCTTGCCTCCTACCACTGCCAACACACATTCGCAAGCTCACTCTCACTCTCGGCACACACCAGCTCACAAAGTTAAAACATACAGCCATGTTTCCCTCTTAATATTTCTAAGGGCTTAATGCTCTTGCTGGTCCTCACCTTCCCTTGCCAGCACTTTCACACCCAGACAGACACTGCGGATGTACTTTTGCCTTGCCTCCTACCACTGCCAAGACACATTCGCAAGATCACTCTCACTCTTCGCACAGACCAGCTCACAAAGTGCAAACATGCAGCCATTTCTCCCACACCATAGCTCGAAGGCCTAAGAGCTGGTGCTGTATTCAACTGCCCTTCCCACCACACTCACAGCCAGACACCCCCCTGGCATCTCCCCTTGCCTTGCCTCCCACCACTCCCAAGACACATTCTCAAGCTCACTCTCACTCTCGGCACACACCAGCTCACAAAGTTAAAACATACAGCCACTTCTCCCACACCAGAGCTCTAAGCGCTTAGAGCTCTTGCTGTTTCTGACCTTCCCTTGCCAGTGCTTTCACAGCCAAACATACACTAAGAATCTCCCCTTGCCTTGCCTCCTACCACTGCCAAGACACATTCGCAAACTCACTCTCACTCTCGGCACAGACCAGCTCACAAAGTTAAAACATACAGCCATTTCTCCCACACCAGAGCTCTAAGGGCTTAGAGCTCTTGCTGTTTCTGACCTTCCCTTGCCAGTGCTTTCACAGCCAAACATACACTAAGAATCTCCCCTTGCCTTGCCTCCTACCACTGCCAACACACATTCGCAAGCTCACTCTCACTCTCGGCACACACCAGCTCACAAAGTTAAAACATACACTCATTTCTCCCACACCAGAGCTCTAAGGGCTTAGAGCTCTTGCTGTTTCTGACCTTCCCTTGCCAGTGCTTTCACAGCCAAACATACACTAAGAATCTCCCCTTGCCTTGCCTCCTAGCCCTGCCAAGACACATTCGCAAGCTCACTCTCACTCTCGGCACACACCAGCTCACAAAGTTAAAACATACAGCCATGTTTCCCTCTTAATATTTCTAAGGGCTTAATGCTCTTGCTGGTCCTCACCTTCCCTTGCCAGCACTTTCACACCCAGACAGACACTGCGGATGTACTTTTGCCTTGCCTCCCAGCACTCTCAATACACATTCGCAAGCTCACTCTCACTCTTCGCACAGACCAGCTCACAAAGTGCAAACATGCAGCCATTTCTCCCACACCATAGCTCTAAGGCCTAAGAGCTGGTGCTGTATTCAACTGCCCTTCCCACCGCAACTCACAGCCAGACACCCCCCTGGCATCTCCCCTTGCCTTGCCTCCCACCACTCCCAAGACACATTCTCAAGCTCACTCTCACTCTCGGCACACACCAGCTCACAAAGTTAAAACATACAGCCATTTCTCCCAAACCAGAGCTCTAAGCGCTTAGAGCTCTTGCTGATTCTGACCTTCCCTTGCCAGTGCTTTCACAGCCAAACATACACTAAGAATCTCCCCTTGCCTTGCCTCCTACCACTGCCAAGACACATTCGCAAGCTCACTCTCACTCTCGGCACACACCAGCTCACAAAGTTAAAACATACAGCCATTTCTCCCACACCAGAGCTCTAAGGCCTAAGAGCTGGTGCTGTATTCAACTGCCCTTCCCACCGCACTCACAGCCAGACACCCCCCTGGCATCTCCCCTTGCCTTGCCTCCCACCACTCCCAAGACACATTCTCAAGCTCACTCTCACTCTCGGCACACACCAGCTCACAAAGTAAAAACATACAGCCATTTCTCCCACACCAGAGCTCTAAGGGCTTAGAGCTCCTGCTGTTTCTGACCTTCCCTTGCCAGTGCTTTCACAGCCAAATATACACTAAGAATCTCCCCTTGCCTTGCCTCCTACCACTGCCAAGACACATTCGCAAGCTCACTCTCACTCTCGGCACACACCAGCTCACAAAGTTAAAACATACAGCCATGTTTCCCTCTTAATATTTCTAAGGGCTTAATGCTCTTGCTGGTCCTCACCTTCCCTTGCCAGCACTTTCACACCCAGACAGACACTGCGGATGTACTTTTGCCTTGCCTCCTACCACTGCCAAGACACATTCGCAAGATCACTCTCACTCTTCGCACAGACCAGCTCACAAAGTGCAAACATGCAGCCATTTCTCCCACACCATAGCTCGAAGGCCTAAGAGCTGGTGCTGTATTCAACTGCCCTTCCCACCACACTCACAGCCAGACACCCCCCTGGCATCTCCCCTTGCCTTGCCTCCCACCACTCCCAAGACACATTCTCAAGCTCACTCTCACTCTCGGCACACACCAGCTCACAAAGTTAAAACATACAGCCACTTCTCCCACACCAGAGCTCTAAGCGCTTAGAGCTCTTGCTGTTTCTGACCTTCCCTTGCCAGTGCTTTCACAGCCAAACATACACTAAGAATCTCCCCTTCCCTTGCCTCCTACCACTGCCAAGACACATTCGCAAACTCACTCTCACTCTCGGCACAGACCAGCTCACAAAGTAAAAACATACAGCCATTTCTCCCACACCAGAGCTCTAAGGGCTTAGAGCTCTTGCTGTTTCTGACCTTCCCTTGCCAGTGCTTTCACAGCCAAACATACACTAAGAATCTCCCCTTGCCTTGCCTCCTACCACTGCCAAGAGACATTCTCAAGCTCACTCTCACTCTCGGCACAGACCAGCTCACAAAGTTAAAACATACAGCCATTTCTCCCACACCAGAGCTCTAAGGGCTTAGAGCTCTTGCTGTTTCTGACCTTCCCTTGCCAGTGCTTTCACAGCCAAACATACACTAAGAATCTCCCCTTGCCTTGCCTCCTACCACTGCCAACACACATTCGCAAGCTCACTCTCACTCTCGGCACACACCAGCTCACAAAGTTAAAACATACAGCCATGTTTCCCTCTTAATATTTCTAAGGGCTTAATGCTCTTGCTGGTCCTCACCTTCCCTTGCCAGCACTTTCACACCCAGACAGACACTGCGGATGTACTTTTGCCTTGCCTCCCAGCACTCTCAATACACATTCGCAAGCTCACTCTCACTCTTCGCACAGACCAGCTCACAAAGTGCAAACATGCAGCCATTTCTCCCACACCAGAGCTCTAAGGCCTAAGAGCTGGTGCTGTATTCAACTGCCCTTCCCACCGCACTCACAGCCAGACACCCCCCTGGCATCTACCCTTGCCTTGCCTCCCACCACTCCCAAGACACATTCTCAAGCTCACTCTCACTCTCGGCACACACCAGCTCACAAAGTTAAAACATACAGCCATTTCTCCCACACCAGAGCTCTAAGCGCTTAGAGCTCTTGCTGTTTCTGACCTTCCCTTGCCAGTGCTTTCACAGCCAAACATACACTAAGAATCTCCCCTTGCCTTGCCTCCTACCACTGCCAACACACATTCGCAAGCTCACTCTCACTCTCGGCACACACCAGCTCACAAAGTTAAAACATACAGCCATTTCTCCCACACCATAGCTCTAAGGCCTAAGAGCTGGTGCTGTATTCAACTGCCCTTCCCACCGCACTCACAGCCAGACACCCCCCTGGCATCTCCCCTTGCCTTGCCTCCCACCACTCCCAAGACACATTCTCAAGCTCACTCTCACTCTCGGCACACACCAGCTCACAAAGTAAAAACATACAGCCATTTCTCCCACACCAGAGCTCTAAGGGCTTAGAGCTCCTGCTGTTTCTGACCTTCCCTTGCCAGTGCTTTCACAGCCAAATATACACTAAGAATCTCCCCTTGCCTTGCCTCCTACCACTGCCAAGACACATTCGCAAGCTCACTCTCACTCTCGGCACACACCAGCTCACAAAGTTAAAACATACAGCCATGTTTCCCTCTTAATATTTCTAAGGGCTTAATGCTCTTGCTGGTCCTCACCTTCCCTTGCCAGCACTTTCACACCCAGACAGACACTGCGGATGTACTTTTGCCTTGCCTCCTACCACTGCCAAGACACATTCGCAAGATCACTCTCACTCTTCGCACAGACCAGCTCACAAAGTGCAAACATGCAGCCATTTCTCCCACACCATAGCTCGAAGGCCTAAGAGCTGGTGCTGTATTCAACTGCCCTTCCCACCACACTCACAGCCAGACACCCCCCTGGCATCTCCCCTTGCCTTGCCTCCCACCACTCCCAAGACACATTCTCAAGCTCACTCTCACTCTCGGCACACACCAGCTCACAAAGTTAAAACATACAGCCACTTCTCCCACACCAGAGCTCTAAGCGCTTAGAGCTCTTGCTGTTTCTGACCTTCCCTTGCCAGTGCTTTCACAGCCAAACATACACTAAGAATCTCCCCTTCCCTTGCCTCCTACCACTGCCAAGACACATTCGCAAACTCACTCTCACTCTCGGCACACACCAGCTCACAAAGTAAAAACATACAGCCATTTCTCCCACACCAGAGCTCTAAGGGCTTAGAGCTCTTGCTGTTTCTGACCTTCCCTTGCCAGTGCTTTCACAGCCAAACATACACTAAGAATCTCCCCTTGCCTTGCCTCCTACCACTGCCAAGAGACATTCTCAAGCTCACTCTCACTCTCGGCACAGACCAGCTCACAAAGTTAAAACATACAGCCATTTCTCCCACACCAGAGCTCTAAGGGCTTAGAGCTCTTGCTGTTTCTGACCTTCCCTTGCCAGTGCTTTCACAGCCAAACATACACTAAGAATCTCCCCTTGCCTTGCCTCCTACCACTGCCAACACACATTCTCAAGCTCACTCTCACTCTCGGCACAGACCAGCTCACAAAGTTAAAACATAGAGCCATGTTTCCCTCTTAATATTTCTAAGGGCTTAATGCTCTTGCTGGTCCTCACCTTCCCTTGCCAGCACTTTCACACCCAGACAGACACTGCGGATGTACTTTTGCCTTGCCTCCCAGCACTCTCAATACACATTCTCAAGCTCACTCTCACTCTCGGCACACACCAGCTCACAAAGTTAAAACATCCAGCCATTTCTCCCACACCAGAGCTCTAAGCGCTTAGAGCTCTTGCTGTTTCTGACCTTCCCTTGCCAGTGCTTTCACAGCCAAACATACACTAAGAATCTCCCCTTGCCTTGCCTCCTACCACTGCCAACACACATTCGCAAGCTCACTCTCACTCTCGGCACACACCAGCTCACAAAGTTAAAACATACAGCCATTTCTCCCACACCATAGCTCTAAGGCCTAAGAGCTGGTGCTGTATTCAACTGCCCTTCCCACCGCACTCACAGCCAGACACCCCCCTGGCATCTCCCCTTGCCTTGCCTCCCACCACTCCCAAGACACATTCTCAAGCTCACTCTCACTCTCGGCACACACCAGCTCACAAAGTTAAAACATACAGCCATTTCTCCCACACCAGAGCTCTAAGCGCTTAGAGCTCTTGCTGTTTCTGACCTTCCCTTGCCAGTGCTTTCACAGCCAAACATACACTAAGAATCTCCCCTTGCCTTGCCTCCTACCACTGCCAACACACATTCGCAAGCTCACTCTCACTCTCGGCACACACCAGCTCACAAAGTTAAAACATACAGCCATTTCTCCCACACCAGAGCTCTAAGGCCTAAGAGCTGGTGCTGTATTCAACTGCCCTTCCCACCGCACTCACAGCCAGACACCCCCCTGGCATCTCCCCTTGCCTTGCCTCCTACCACTCCCAAGACACATTCTCAAGCTCACTCTCACTCTCGGCACACACCAGCTCACAAAGTTAAAACATCCAGCCATTTCTCCCACACCACAGCTCTAAGCGCTTAGAGCTCTTGCTGATTCTGACCTTCCCTTGCCAGTGCTTTCACAGCCAAACATACACTAAGAATCTCCCCTTGCCTTGCCTCCTGCCACTGCCAAGACACATTCGCTAGCTCACTCTCACTCCCGGCACACACCAGCTCACAAAGTTAAAACATACAGCCATTTCTCCCACACCAGAGCTCTAAGGGCTTAGAGCTCTTGCTGTTTCTGACCTTCCCTTGCCAGTGCTTTCACAGAAAAACATACACTAAGAATCTCCCCTTGCCTTGCCTCCTGCCACTGCCAAGACACATTCGCAAGCTCACTCTCACTCTCGGCACAGACCAGCTCACAAAGTTAAAACATACAGCCATTTCTCCCACACCAGAGCTCTAAGGCCTAAGAGCTGGTGCTGTATTCAACTGCCCTTCCCACCGCACTCACAGCCAGACACCCCCCTGGCATCTCCCCTTGCCTTGCCTCCCACCACTCTCAATACACATTCTCAAGCTCACTCTCACTCTCGGCACAGACCAGCTCACAAAGTAAAAACATACAGCCATTTCTCCCACACCAGAGCTCTAAGGGCTTAGAGCTCCTGCTGTTTCTGACCTTCCCTTGCCAGTGCTTTCACAGCCAAATATACACTAAGAATCTCCCCTTGCCTTGCCTCCTGCCACTGCCAAGACACATTCGCAAGCTCACTCTCACTCTCGGCACACACCAGCTCACAAAGTTAAAACATACAGCCATGTTTCCCTCTTAATATTTCTAAGGGCTTAATGCTCTTGCTGGTCCTCACCTTCCCTTGCCAGCACTTTCACACCCAGACAGACACTGCGGATGTACTTTTGCCTTGCCTCCTACCACTGCCAAGACACATTCGCAAGATCACTCTCACTCTTCGCACAGACCAGCTCACAAAGTGCAAACATGCAGCCATTTCTCCCACACCAGAGCTCTAAGGCCTAAGAGCTGGTGCTGTATTCAACTGCCCTTCCCACCACACTCACAGCCAGACACGCCCCTGGCATCTCCCCTTGCCTTGCCTCCCACCACTCCCAAGACACATTCTCAAGCTCACTCTCACTCTCGGCACACACCAGCTCACAAAGTTAAAACATACAGCCACTTCTCCCACACCAGAGCTCTAAGCGCTTAGAGCTCTTGCTGTTTCTGACCTTCCCTTGCCAGTGCTTTCACAGCCAAACATACACTAAGAATCTCCCCTTGCCTTGCCTCCTACCACTGCCAAGACACATTCGCAAACTCACTCTCACTCTCGGCACAGACCAGCTCCCAGTGTTAAAACATACAGCCATTTCTCCCACACCAGAGCTCTAAGGGCTTAGAGCTCTTGCTGTTTCTGACCTTCCCTTGCCAGTGCTTTCACAGCCAAACATACACTAAGAATCTCCCCTTGCCTTGCCTCCTACCACTGCCAACACACATTCGCAAGCTCACTCTCACTCTCGGCACACACCAGCTCACAAAGTTAAAACATACACTCATTTCTCCCACACCAGAGCTCTAAGGGCTTAGAGCTCTTGCTGTTTCTGACCTTCCCTTGCCAGTGCTTTCACAGCCAAACATACACTAAGAATCTCCCCTTGCCTTGCCTCCTACCACTGCCAACACACATTCGCAAGCTCACTCTCACTCTCGGCACACACCAGCTCACAAAGTTAAAACATAGAGCCATGTTTCCCTCTTAATATTTCTAAGGGCTTAATGCTCTTGCTGGTCCTCACCTTCCCTTGCCAGCACTTTCACACCCAGACAGACACTGCGGATGTACTTTTGCCTTGCCTCCCAGCACTCTCAATACACATTCGCAAGCTCACTCTCACTCTTCGCACAGACCAGCTCACAAAGTGCAAACATACAGCCATTTCTCCCACACCAGAGCTCTAAGGCCTAAGAGCTGGTGCTGTATTCAACTGCCCTTCCCACCGCACTCACAGCCAGACACCCCCCTGGCATCTCCCCTTGCCTTGCCTCCCACCACTGCCAAGACACATTCTCAAGCTCACTCTGACTCTCGGCACAGACCAGCTCACGAAGTTAAAACATACAGCCATTTCTCCCACACCAGAGCTCTAAGCGCTTAGAGCTCTTGCTGATTCTGACCTTCCCTTGCCAGTGCTTTCACAGCCAAACATACACTAAGAATCTCCCCTTGCCTTGCCTCCTACCACTGCCAACACACATTCGCAAGCTCACTCTCACTCTCGGCACACACCAGCTCACAAAGTTAAAACATACAGCCATTTCTCCCACACCAGAGCTCTAAGGGCTTAGAGCTCTTGCTGTTTCTGACCTTCCCTTGCCAGTGCTTTCACAGAAAAACATACACTAAGAATCTCCCCTTGCCTTGCCTCCTACCACTGCCAAGACACATTCGCAAGCTCACTCTCACTCTCGGCACACACCAGCTCACAAAGTTAAAACATACAGCCATTTCTCCCACACCATAGCTCTAAGGCCTAAGAGCTGGTGCTGTATTCAACTGCCCTTCCCACCGCACTCACAGCCAGACACCCCCCTGGCATCTCCCCTTGCCTTGCCTCCCACCACTCTCAATACACATTCTCAAGCTCACTCTCACTCTCGGCACAGACCAGCTCACAAAGTAAAAACATACAGCCATTTCTCCCACACCAGAGCTCTAAGGGCTTAGAGCTCCTGCTGTTTCTGACCTTCCCTTGCCAGTGCTTTCACAGCCAAATATACACTAAGAATCTCCCCTTGCCTTGCCTCCTACCACTGCCAAGACACATTCGCAAGCTCACTCTCACTCTCGGCACACACCAGCTCACAAAGTTAAAACATACAGCCATGTTTCCCTCTTAATATTTCTAAGGGCTTAATGCTCTTGCTGGTCCTCACCTTCCCTTGCCAGCACTTTCACACCCAGACAGACACTGCGGATGTACTTTTGCCTTGCCTCCTACCACTGCCAAGACACATTCGCAAGATCACTCTCACTCTTCGCACAGACCAGCTCACAAAGTGCAAACATGCAGCCATTTCTCCCACACCATAGCTCGAAGGCCTAAGAGCTGGTGCTGTATTCAACTGCCCTTCCCACCACACTCACAGCCAGACACCCCCCTGGCATCTCCCCTTGCCTTGCCTCCCACCACTCCCAAGACACATTCTCAAGCTCACTCTCACTCTCGGCACACACCAGCTCACAAAGTTAAAACATACAGCCACTTCTCCCACACCAGAGCTCTAAGCGCTTAGAGCTCTTGCTGTTTCTGACCTTCCCTTGCCAGTGCTTTCACAGCCAAACATACACTAAGAATCTCCCCTTGCCTTGCCTCCTACCACTGCCAAGACACATTCGCAAACTCACTCTCACTCTCGGCACAGACCAGCTCCCAGTGTTAAAACATACAGCCATTTCTCCCACACCAGAGCTCTAAGGCCTAAGAGCTGGTGCTGTATTCAACTGCCCTTCCCACCGCACTCACAGCCAGACACCCCCCTGGCATCTCCCCTTGCCTTGCCTCCTACCACTGCCAAGACACATTCTCAAGCTCACTCTCACTCTCGGCACACACCAGCTCACAAAGTTAAAACATACACTCATTTCTCCCACACCAGAGCTCTAAGGGCTTAGAGCTCTTGCTGTTTCTGACCTTCCCTTGCCAGTGCTTTCACAGAAAAACATACACTAAGAATCTCCCCTTGCCTTGCCTCCTGCCACTGCCAAGACACATTCGCAAGCTCACTCTCACTCTCGGCACACACCAGCTCACAAAGTTAAAACATACAGCCATTTCTCCCACACCATATCTCTAAGGCCTAAGAGCTGGTGCTGTATTCAACTGCCCTTCCCACCGCACTCACAGCCAGACACCCCCCTGGCATCTCCCCTTGCCTTGCCTCCCACCACTCTCAATACACATTCTCAAGCTCACTCTCACTCTCGGCACAGACCAGCTCACAAAGTAAAAACATACAGCCATTTCTCCCACACCAGAGCTCTAAGGGCTTAGAGCTCTTGCTGTTTCTGACATTCCCTTGCCAGTGCTTTCACAGCCAAACATACACTAAGAATCTCCCCTTGCCTTGCCTCCCACCACTGCCAACACACATTCTCAAGCTCACTCTCACTCTCGGCACACACCAGCTCACAAAGTTAAAACATACAGCCATTTCTCCCACACCATAGCTCTAAGGCCTAAGAGCTGGTGCTGTATTCAACTGCCCTTCCCACCGCACTCACAGCCAGACACCCCCCTGGCATCTCCCCTTGCCTTGCCTCCCACCACTCCCAAGACACATTCTCAAGCTCACTCTCACTCTCGGCACAGACCAGCTCACAAAGTTAAAACATACAGCCATTTCTCCCACACCAGAGCTCTAAGCGCTTAGAGCTCTTGCTGTTTCTGACCTTCCCTTGCCAGTGCTTTCACAGCCAAACATACACTAAGAATCTCCCCTTGCCTTGCCTCCTACCACTGCCAACACACATTCGCAAGCTCACTCTCACTCTCGGCACACACCAGCTCACAAAGTTAAAACATACAGCCATTTCTCCCACACCAGAGCTCTAAGGCCTAAGAGCTGGTGCTGTATTCAACTGCCCTTCCCACCGCACTCACAGCCAGACACCCCCCTGGCATCTCCCCTTGCCTTGCCTCCTACCACTGCCAAGACACATTCTCAAGCTCACTCTCACTCTCGCAACACACCAGCTCACAAAGTTAAAACATCCAGCCATTTCTCCCACACCAGAGCTCTAAGCGCTTAGACCTCTTGCTGATTCTGACCTTCCCTTGCCAGTGCTTTCACAGCCAAACATACACTAAGAATCTCCCCTTGCCTTGCCTCCTGCCACTGCCAAGACACATTCGCTAGCTCACTCTCACTCTCGGCACAGACCAGCTCACAAAGTTAAAACATACAGCCATTTCTCCCACACCAGAGCTCTAAGGGCTTAGAGCTCTTGCTGTTTCTGACCTTCCCTTGCCAGTGCTTTCACAGAAAAACATACACTAAGAATCTCCCCTTGCCTTGCCTCCTGCCACTGCCAAGACACATTCGCAAGCTCACTCTCACTCTCGGCACAGACCAGCTCACAAAGTTAAAACATACAGCCATTTCTCTCTCACCAGAGCTCTAAGGCCTAAGAGCTGGTGCTGTATTCAACTGCCCTTCCCACCGCACTCACAGCCAGACACCCCCCTGGCATCTCCCCTTGCCTTGCCTCCCACCACTCCCAAGACACATTCTCAAGCTCACTCTCACTCTCGGCACACACCAGCTCACAAAGTTAAAACATACAGCCATTTCTCCCAAACCAGAGCTCTAAGCGCTTAGAGCTCTTGCTGATTCTGACCTTCCCTTGCCAGTGCTTTCACAGCCAAACATACACTAAGAATCTCCCCTTGCCTTGCCTCCTACCACTGCCAAGACACATTCGCAAGCTCACTCTCACTCTCGGCACACACCAGCTCACAAAGTTAAAACATACAGCCATGTTTCCCTCTTAATATTTCTAAGGGCTTAATGCTCTTGCTGGTCCTCACCTTCCCTTGCCAGCACTTTCACACCCAGTCAGACACTGCGGATGTACTTTTGCCTTGCCTCCTACCACTGCCAAGACACATTCGCAAGCTCACTCTCACTCTCGGCACACACCAGCTCACAAAGTTAAAACATACAGCCACTTCTCCCACACCAGAGCTCTAAGGGCTTAGAGCTCTTGCTGTTTCTGACCTTCCCTTGCCAGTGCTTTCACAGCCAAACATACACTAAGAATCTCCCCTTGCCTTGCCTCCTGCCACTGCCAAGACACATTCGCAAGCTCACTCTCACTCTCGGCACACACCAGCTCACAAAGTTAAAACATACAGCCATTTCTCCCACACCAGAGCTCTAAGGCCTAAGAGCTGGTGCTGTATTCAACTGCCCTTCCCACCGCACTCACAGCCAGACACCCCCCTGGCATCTCCCCTTGCCTTGCCTCCTACCACTGCCAAGACACATTCTCAAGCTCACTCTCACTCTCGGCACACACCAGCTCACAAAGTTAAAACATCCAGCCATTTCTCCCACACCACAGCTCTAAGCGCTTAGAGCTCTTGCTGATTCTGACCTTCCCTTGCCAGTGCTTTCACAGCCAAACATACACTAAGAATCTCCCCTTGCCTTGCCTCCTGCCACTGCCAAGACACATTCGCTAGCTCACTCTCACTCTCGGCACAGACCAGCTCACAAAGTTAAAACATACAGCCATTTCTCCCACACCAGAGCTCTAAGGGCTTAGAGCTCTTGCTGTTTCTGACCTTCCCTTGCCAGTGCTTTCACAGAAAAACATACACTAAGAATCTCCCCTTGCCTTGCCTCCTGCCACTGCCAACACACATTCTCAAGCTCACTCTCACTCTCGGCACACACCAGCTCACAAAGTTAAAACATACAGCCATTTCTCCCACACCATAGCTCTAAGGCCTAAGAGCTGGTGCTGTATTCAACTGCCCTTCCCACCGCACTCACAGCCAGACACCCCCCTGGCATCTCCCCTTGCCTTGCCTCCCACCACTCTCAATACACATTCTCAAGCTCACTCTCACTCTCGGCACAGACCAGCTCACAAAGTAAAAACATACAGCCATTTCTCCGACACCAGAGCTCTAAGGGCTTAGAGCTCCTGCTGTTTCTGACCTTCCCTTGCCAGTGCTTTCACAGCCAAATATACACTAAGAATCTCCCCTTGCCTTGCCTCCTGCCACTGCCAAGACACATTCGCAAGCTCACTCTCACTCTCGGCACACACCAGCTCACAAAGTTAAAACATACAGCCATGTTTCCCTCTTAATATTTCTAAGGGCTTAATGCTCTTGCTGGTCCTCACCTTCCCTTGCCAGCACTTTCACACCCAGACAGACACTGCGGATGTACTTTTGCCTTGCCTCCTACCACTGCCAAGACACATTCGCAAGATCACTCTCACTCTTCGCACAGACCAGCTCACAAAGTGCAAACATGCAGCCATTTCTCCCACACCATAGCTCTAAGGCCTAAGAGCTGGTGCTGTATTCAACTGCCCTTCCCACCGCACTCACAGCCAGACACCCCCCTGGCATCTACCCTTGCCTTGCCTCCCACCACTCCCAAGACACATTCTCAAGCTCACTCTCACTCTTCGCACACACCAGCTCACAAAGTTAAAACATACAGCCATTTCTTCCACACCAGAGCTCTAAGCGCTTAGAGCTCTTGCTGTTTCTTACCTTCCCTTGCCAGTGCTTTCACAGCCAAACATACACTAAGAATCTCCCCTTGCCTTGCCTCCTACCACTGCCAACACACATTCGCAAGCTCACTCTCACTCTCGGCACACACCAGCTCACAAAGTTAAAACATACAGCCATTTCTCCCACACCAGAGCTCTAAGGCCTAAGAGCTGGTGCTGTATTCAACTGCCCTTCCCACCGCACTCACAGCCAGACACCCCCCTGGCATCTCCCCTTGCCTTGCCTCCTACCACTGCCAAGACACATTCTCAAGCTCACTATCACTCTCGGCACACACCAGCTCACAAAGTTAAAACATACAGCCATTTCTCCCACACCAGAGCTCTAAGGCCTAAGAGCTGGTGCTGTATTCAACTGCCCTTCCCACCGCACTCACAGCCAGACACCCCCCTGGCATCTCCCCTTGCCTTGCCTCCTGCCACTGCCAAGACACATTCGCTAGCTCACTCTCACTCTCGGCACAGACCAGCTCACAAAGTTAAAACATACAGCCATTTCTCCCACACCAGAGCTCTAAGGGCTTAGAGCTCTTGCTGTTTCTGACCTTCCCTTGCCAGTGCTTTCACAGAAAAACATACACTAAGAATCTCCCCTTGCCTTGCCTCCTACCACTGCCAAGACACATTCGCAAGCTCACTCTCACTCTCGGCACACACCAGCTCACAAAGTTAAAACATACAGCCATTTCTCCCACACCATAGCTCTAAGGCCTAAGAGCTGGTGCTGTATTCAACTGCCCTTCCCACCGCACTCACAGCCAGACACCCCCCTGGCATCTCCCCTTGCCTTGCCTCCCACCACTCTCAATACACATTCTCAAGCTCACTCTCACTCTCGGCACAGACCAGCTCACAAAGTAAAAACATACAGCCATTTCTCCCACACCAGAGCTCTAAGGGCTTAGAGCTCCTGCTGTTTCTGACCTTCCCTTGCCAGTGCTTTCACAGCCAAATATACACTAAGAATCTCCCCTTGCCTTGCCTCCTACCACTGCCAAGACACATTCGCAAGCTCACTCTCACTCTCGGCACACACCAGCTCACAAAGTTAAAACATACAGCCATGTTTCCCTCTTAATATTTCTAAGGGCTTAATGCTCTTGCTGGTCCTCACCTTCCCTTGCCAGCACTTTCACACCCAGACAGACACTGCGGATGTACTTTTGCCTTGCCTCCTACCACTGCCAAGACACATTCGCAAGATCACTCTCACTCTTCGCACAGACCAGCTCACAAAGTGCAAACATGCAGCCATTTCTCCCACACCATAGCTCGAAGGCCTAAGAGCTGGTGCTGTATTCAACTGCCCTTCCCACCACACTCACAGCCAGACACCCCCCTGGCATCTCCCCTTGCCTTGCCTCCCACCACTCCCAAGACACATTCTCAAGCTCACTCTCACTCTCGGCACACACCAGCTCACAAAGTTAAAACATACAGCCACTTCTCCCACACCAGAGCTCTAAGCGCTTAGAGCTCTTGCTGTTTCTGACCTTCCCTTGCCAGTGCTTTCACAGCCAAACATACACTAAGAATCTCCCCTTGCCTTGCCTCCTACCACTGCCAAGACACATTCGCAAACTCACTCTCACTCTCGGCACAGACCAGCTCCCAGTGTTAAAACATACAGCCATTTCTCCCACACCAGAGCTCTAAGGCCTAAGAGCTGGTGCTGTATTCAACTGCCCTTCCCACCGCACTCACAGCCAGACACCCCCCTGGCATCTCCCCTTGCCTTGCCTCCTACCACTGCCAAGACACATTCTCAAGCTCACTCTCACTCTCGGCACACACCAGCTCACAAAGTTAAAACATACACTCATTTCTCCCACACCAGAGCTCTAAGGGCTTAGAGCTCTTGCTGTTTCTGACCTTCCCTTGCCAGTGCTTTCACAGAAAAACATACACTAAGAATCTCCCCTTGCCTTGCCTCCTGCCACTGCCAAGACACATTCGCAAGCTCACTCTCACTCTCGGCACACACCAGCTCACAAAGTTAAAACATACAGCCATTTCTCCCACACCATATCTCTAAGGCCTAAGAGCTGGTGCTGTATTCAACTGCCCTTCCCACCGCACTCACAGCCAGACACCCCCCTGGCATCTCCCCTTGCCTTGCCTCCCACCACTCTCAATACACATTCTCAAGCTCACTCTCACTCTCGGCACAGACCAGCTCACAAAGTAAAAACATACAGCCATTTCTCCCACACCAGAGCTCTAAGGGCTTAGAGCTCTTGCTGTTTCTGACATTCCCTTGCCAGTGCTTTCACAGCCAAACATACACTAAGAATCTCCCCTTGCCTTGCCTCCCACCACTGCCAACACACATTCGCAAGCTCACTCTCACTCTCGGCACACACCAGCTCACAAAGTTAAAACATACAGCCATTTCTCCCACACCATAGCTCTAAGGCCTAAGAGCTGGTGCTGTATTCAACTGCCCTTCCCACCGCACTCACAGCCAGACACCCCCCTGGCATCTCCCCTTGCCTTGCCTCCCACCACTCCCAAGACACATTCTCAAGCTCACTCTCACTCTCGGCACACACCAGCTCACAAAGTTAAAACATACAGCCATTTCTCCCACACCACAGCTCTAAGCGCTTAGAGCTCTTGCTGTTTCTGACCTTCCCTTGCCAGTGCTTTCACAGCCAAACATACACTAAGAATCTCCCCTTGCCTTGCCTCCTACCACTGCCAACACACATTCGCAAGCTCACTCTCACTCTCGGCACACACCAGCTCACAAAGTTAAAACATCCAGCCATTTCTCCCACACCAGAGCTCTAAGCGCTTAGACCTCTTGCTGATTCTGACCTTCCCTTGCCAGTGCTTTCACAGCCAAACATACACTAAGAATCTCCCCTTGCCTTGCCTCCTGCCACTGCCAAGACACATTCGCTAGCTCACTCTCACTCTCGGCACAGACCAGCTCACAAAGTTAAAACATACAGCCATTTCTCCCACACCAGAGCTCTAAGGGCTTAGAGCTCTTGCTGTTTCTGACCTTCCCTTGCCAGTGCTTTCACAGAAAAACATACACTAAGAATCTCCCCTTGCCTTGCCTCCTGCCACTGCCAAGACACATTCGCAAGCTCACTCTCACTCTCGGCACAGACCAGCTCACAAAGTTAAAACATACAGCCATTTCTCTCTCACCAGAGCTCTAAGGCCTAAGAGCTGGTGCTGTATTCAACTGCCCTTCCCACCGCACTCACAGCCAGACACCCCCCTGGCATCTCCCCTTGCCTTGCCTCCCACCACTCTCAATACACATTCTCAAGCTCACTCTCACTCTCGGCACAGACCAGCTCACAAAGTTAAAACATACAGCCATTTCTCCCACACCAGAGCTCTAAGGGCTTAGAGCTCCTGCTGTTTCTGACCTTCCCTTGCCAGTGCTTTCACAGCCAAATATACACTAAGAATCTCCCCTTGCCTTGCCTCCTACCACTGCCAAGACACATTCGCAAGCTCACTCTCACTCTCGGCACACACCAGCTCACAAAGTTAAAACATACAGCCATGTTTCCCTCTTAATATTTCTAAGGGCTTAATGCTCTTGCTGGTCCTCACCTTCCCTTGCCAGCACTTTCACACCCAGACAGACACTGCGGATGTACTTTTGCCTTGCCTCCTATCACTGCCAAGACACATTCGCAAGATCACTCTCACTCTTCGCACAGACCAGCTCACAAAGTGCAAACATGCAGCCATTTCTCCCACACCATAGCTCGAAGGCCTAAGAGCTGGTGCTGTATTCAACTGCCCTTCCCACCACACTCACAGCCAGACACCCCCCTGGCATCTCCCCTTGCCTTGCCTCCCACCACTCCCAAGACACATTCTCAAGCTCACTCTCACTCTCGGCACACACCAGCTCACAAAGTTAAAACATACAGCCACTTCTCCCACACCAGAGCTCTAAGCGCTTAGAGCTCTTGCTGTTTCTGACCTTCCCTTGCCAGTGCTTTCACAGCCAAACATACACTAAGAATCTCCCCTTGCCTTGCCTCCTACCACTGCCAAGACACATTCGCAAACTCACTCTCACTCTCGGCACAGACCAGCTCCCAGTGTTAAAACATACAGCCATTTCTCCCACACCAGAGCTCTAAGGCCTAAGAGCTGGTGCTGTATTCAACTGCCCTTCCCACCGCACTCACAGCCAGACACCCCCCTGGCATCTCCCCTTGCCTTGCCTCCTACCACTGCCAAGACACATTCTCAAGCTCACTCTCACTCTCGGCACACACCAGCTCACAAAGTTAAAACATACACTCATTTCTCCCACACCAGAGCTCTAAGGGCTTAGAGCTCTTGCTGTTTCTGACCTTCCCTTGCCAGTGCTTTCACAGAAAAACATACACTAAGAATCTCCCCTTGCCTTGCCTCCTGCCACTGCCAAGACACATTCGCAAGCTCACTCTCACTCTCGGCACACACCAGCTCACAAAGTTAAAACATACAGCCATTTCTCCCACACCATATCTCTAAGGCCTAAGAGCTGGTGCTGTATTCAACTGCCCTTCCCACCACACTCACAGCCAGACACCCCCCTGGCATCTCCCCTTGCCTTGCCTCCCACCACTCTCAATACACATTCTCAAGCTCACTCTCACTCTCGGCACAGACCAGCTCACAAAGTAAAAACATACAGCCATTTCTCCCACACCAGAGCTCTAAGGGCTTAGAGCTCTTGCTGTTTCTGACATTCCCTTGCCAGTGCTTTCACAGCCAAACATACACTAAGAATCTCCCCTTGCCTTGCCTCCCACCACTGCCAACACACATTCGCAAGCTCACTCTCACTCTCGGCACACACCAGCTCACAAAGTTAAAACATACAGCCATTTCTCCCACACCATAGCTCTAAGGCCTAAGAGCTGGTGCTGTATTCAACTGCCCTTCCCACCGCACTCACAGCCAGACACCCCCCTGGCATCTCCCCTTGCCTTGCCTCCCACCACTCCCAAGACACATTCTCAAGCTCACTCTCACTCTCGGCACACACCAGCTCACAAAGTTAAAACATACAGCCATTTCTCCCACACCAGAGCTCTAAGCGCTTAGAGCTCTTGCTGTTTCTGACCTTCCCTTGCCAGTGCTTTCACAGCCAAACATACACTAAGAATCTCCCCTTGCCTTGCCTCCTACCACTGCCAACACACATTCGCAAGCTCACTCTCACTCTCGGCACACACCAGCTCACAAAGTTAAAACATACAGCCATTTCTCCCACACCAGAGCTCTAAGGCCTAAGAGCTGGTGCTGTATTCAACTGCCCTTCCCACCGCACTCACAGCCAGACACCCCCCTGGCATCTCCCCTTGCCTTGCCTCCTGCCACTGCCAAGACACATTCGCTAGCTCACTCTCACTCTCGGCACAGACCAGCTCACAAAGTTAAAACATACAGCCATTTCTCCCACACCAGAGCTCTAAGGGCTTAGAGCTCTTGCTGTTTCTGACCTTCCCTTGCCAGTGCTTTCACAGAAAAACATACACTAAGAATCTCCCCTTGCCTTGCCTCCTACCACTGCCAAGACACATTCGCAAGCTCACTCTCACTCTCGGCACACACCAGCTCACAAAGTTAAAACATACAGCCATTTCTCCCACACCATAGCTCTAAGGCCTAAGAGCTGGTGCTGTATTCAACTGCCCTTCCCACCGCACTCACAGCCAGACACCCCCCTGGCATCTCCCCTTGCCTTGCCTCCCACCACTCTCAATACACATTCTCAAGCTCACTCTCACTCTCGGCACAGACCAGCTCACAAAGTAAAAACATACAGCCATTTCTCCCACACCAGAGCTCTAAGGGCTTAGAGCTCCTGCTGTTTCTGACCTTCCCTTGCCAGTGCTTTCACAGCCAAATATACACTAAGAATCTCCCCTTGCCTTGCCTCCTACCACTGCCAAGACACATTCGCAAGCTCACTCTCACTCTCGGCACACACCAGCTCACAAAGTTAAAACATACAGCCATGTTTCCCTCTTAATATTTCTAAGGGCTTAATGCTCTTGCTGGTCCTCACCTTCCCTTGCCAGCACTTTCACACCCAGACAGACACTGCGGATGTACTTTTGCCTTGCCTCCTACCACTGCCAAGACACATTCGCAAGATCACTCTCACTCTTCGCACAGACCAGCTCACAAAGTGCAAACATGCAGCCATTTCTCCCACACCATAGCTCGAAGGCCTAAGAGCTGGTGCTGTATTCAACTGCCCTTCCCACCACACTCACAGCCAGACACCCCCCTGGCATCTCCCCTTGCCTTGCCTCCCACCACTCCCAAGACACATTCTCAAGCTCACTCTCACTCTCGGCACACACCAGCTCACAAAGTTAAAACATACAGCCACTTCTCCCACACCAGAGCTCTAAGCGCTTAGAGCTCTTGCTGTTTCTGACCTTCCCTTGCCAGTGCTTTCACAGCCAAACATACACTAAGAATCTCCCCTTGCCTTGCCTCCTACCACTGCCAAGACACATTCGCAAACTCACTCTCACTCTCGGCACAGACCAGCTCCCAGTGTTAAAACATACAGCCATTTCTCCCACACCAGAGCTCTAAGGCCTAAGAGCTGGTGCTGTATTCAACTGCCCTTCCCACCGCACTCACAGCCAGACACCCCCCTGGCATCTCCCCTTGCCTTGCCTCCTACCACTGCCAAGACACATTCTCAAGCTCACTCTCACTCTCGGCACACACCAGCTCACAAAGTTAAAACATACACTCATTTCTCCCACACCAGAGCTCTAAGGGCTTAGAGCTCTTGCTGTTTCTGACCTTCCCTTGCCAGTGCTTTCACAGAAAAACATACACTAAGAATCTCCCCTTGCCTTGCCTCCTGCCACTGCCAAGACACATTCGCAAGCTCACTCTCACTCTCGGCACACACCAGCTCACAAAGTTAAAACATACAGCCATTTCTCCCACACCATATCTCTAAGGCCTAAGAGCTGGTGCTGTATTCAACTGCCCTTCCCACCGCACTCACAGCCAGACACCCCCCTGGCATCTCCCCTTGCCTTGCCTCCCACCACTCTCAATACACATTCTCAAGCTCACTCTCACTCTCGGCACAGACCAGCTCACAAAGTAAAAACATACAGCCATTTCTCCCACACCAGAGCTCTAAGGGCTTAGAGCTCTTGCTGTTTCTGACATTCCCTTGCCAGTGCTTTCACAGCCAAACATACACTAAGAATCTCCCCTTGCCTTGCCTCCCACCACTGCCAACACACATTCGCAAGCTCACTCTCACTCTCGGCACACACCAGCTCACAAAGTTAAAACATACAGCCATTTCTCCCACACCATAGCTCTAAGGCCTAAGAGCTGGTGCTGTATTCAACTGCCCTTCCCACCGCACTCACAGCCAGACACCCCCCTGGCATCTCCCCTTGCCTTGCCTCCCACCACTCCCAAGACACATTCTCAAGCTCACTCTCACTCTCGGCACACACCAGCTCACAAAGTTAAAACATACAGCCATTTCTCCCACACCACAGCTCTAAGCGCTTAGAGCTCTTGCTGTTTCTGACCTTCCCTTGCCAGTGCTTTCACAGCCAAACATACACTAAGAATCTCCCCTTGCCTTGCCTCCTACCACTGCCAACACACATTCGCAAGCTCACTCTCACTCTCGGCACACACCAGCTCACAAAGTTAAAACATCCAGCCATTTCTCCCACACCAGAGCTCTAAGCGCTTAGACCTCTTGCTGATTCTGACCTTCCCTTGCCAGTGCTTTCACAGCCAAACATACACTAAGAATCTCCCCTTGCCTTGCCTCCTGCCACTGCCAAGACACATTCGCTAGCTCACTCTCACTCTCGGCACAGACCAGCTCACAAAGTTAAAACATACAGCCATTTCTCCCACACCAGAGCTCTAAGGGCTTAGAGCTCTTGCTGTTTCTGACCTTCCCTTGCCAGTGCTTTCACAGAAAAACATACACTAAGAATCTCCCCTTGCCTTGCCTCCTGCCACTGCCAAGACACATTCGCAAGCTCACTCTCACTCTCGGCACAGACCAGCTCACAAAGTTAAAACATACAGCCATTTCTCTCTCACCAGAGCTCTAAGGCCTAAGAGCTGGTGCTGTATTCAACTGCCCTTCCCACCGCACTCACAGCCAGACACCCCCCTGGCATCTCCCCTTGCCTTGCCTCCCACCACTCTCAATACACATTCTCAAGCTCACTCTCACTCTCGGCACAGACCAGCTCACAAAGTTAAAACATACAGCCATTTCTCCCACACCAGAGCTCTAAGGGCTTAGAGCTCCTGCTGTTTCTGACCTTCCCTTGCCAGTGCTTTCACAGCCAAATATACACTAAGAATCTCCCCTTGCCTTGCCTCCTACCACTGCCAAGACACATTCGCAAGCTCACTCTCACTCTCGGCACACACCAGCTCACAAAGTTAAAACATACAGCCATGTTTCCCTCTTAATATTTCTAAGGGCTTAATGCTCTTGCTGGTCCTCACCTTCCCTTGCCAGCACTTTCACACCCAGACAGACACTGCGGATGTACTTTTGCCTTGCCTCCTATCACTGCCAAGACACATTCGCAAGATCACTCTCACTCTTCGCACAGACCAGCTCACAAAGTGCAAACATGCAGCCATTTCTCCCACACCATAGCTCGAAGGCCTAAGAGCTGGTGCTGTATTCAACTGCCCTTCCCACCACACTCACAGCCAGACACCCCCCTGGCATCTCCCCTTGCCTTGCCTCCCACCACTCCCAAGACACATTCTCAAGCTCACTCTCACTCTCGGCACACACCAGCTCACAAAGTTAAAACATACAGCCACTTCTCCCACACCAGAGCTCTAAGCGCTTAGAGCTCTTGCTGTTTCTGACCTTCCCTTGCCAGTGCTTTCACAGCCAAACATACACTAAGAATCTCCCCTTGCCTTGCCTCCTACCACTGCCAAGACACATTCGCAAACTCACTCTCACTCTCGGCACAGACCAGCTCCCAGTGTTAAAACATACAGCCATTTCTCCCACACCAGAGCTCTAAGGCCTAAGAGCTGGTGCTGTATTCAACTGCCCTTCCCACCGCACTCACAGCCAGACACCCCCCTGGCATCTCCCCTTGCCTTGCCTCCTACCACTGCCAAGACACATTCTCAAGCTCACTCTCACTCTCGGCACACACCAGCTCACAAAGTTAAAACATACACTCATTTCTCCCACACCAGAGCTCTAAGGGCTTAGAGCTCTTGCTGTTTCTGACCTTCCCTTGCCAGTGCTTTCACAGAAAAACATACACTAAGAATCTCCCCTTGCCTTGCCTCCTGCCACTGCCAAGACACATTCGCAAGCTCACTCTCACTCTCGGCACACACCAGCTCACAAAGTTAAAACATACAGCCATTTCTCCCACACCATATCTCTAAGGCCTAAGAGCTGGTGCTGTATTCAACTGCCCTTCCCACCACACTCACAGCCAGACACCCCCCTGGCATCTCCCCTTGCCTTGCCTCCCACCACTCTCAATACACATTCTCAAGCTCACTCTCACTCTCGGCACAGACCAGCTCACAAAGTAAAAACATACAGCCATTTCTCCCACACCAGAGCTCTAAGGGCTTAGAGCTCTTGCTGTTTCTGACATTCCCTTGCCAGTGCTTTCACAGCCAAACATACACTAAGAATCTCCCCTTGCCTTGCCTCCCACCACTGCCAACACACATTCGCAAGCTCACTCTCACTCTCGGCACACACCAGCTCACAAAGTTAAAACATACAGCCATTTCTCCCACACCATAGCTCTAAGGCCTAAGAGCTGGTGCTGTATTCAACTGCCCTTCCCACCGCACTCACAGCCAGACACCCCCCTGGCATCTCCCCTTGCCTTGCCTCCCACCACTCCCAAGACACATTCTCAAGCTCACTCTCACTCTCGGCACACACCAGCTCACAAAGTTAAAACATACAGCCATTTCTCCCACACCAGAGCTCTAAGCGCTTAGAGCTCTTGCTGTTTCTGACCTTCCCTTGCCAGTGCTTTCACAGCCAAACATACACTAAGAATCTCCCCTTGCCTTGCCTCCTACCACTGCCAACACACATTCGCAAGCTCACTCTCACTCTCGGCACACACCAGCTCACAAAGTTAAAACATACAGCCATTTCTCCCACACCAGAGCTCTAAGGCCTAAGAGCTGGTGCTGTATTCAACTGCCCTTCCCACCGCACTCACAGCCAGACACCCCCCTGGCATCTCCCCTTGCCTTGCCTCCTGCCACTGCCAAGACACATTCTCAAGCTCACTCTCACTCTCGCAACACACCAGCTCACAAAGTTAAAACATCCAGCCATTTCTCCCACACCAGAGCTCTAAGCGCTTAGACCTCTTGCTGATTCTGACCTTCCCTTGCCAGTGCTTTCACAGCCAAACATACACTAAGAATCTCCCCTTGCCTTGCCTCCTGCCACTGCCAAGACACATTCGCTAGCTCACTCTCACTCTCGGCACAGACCAGCTCACAAAGTTAAAACATACAGCCATTTCTCCCACACCAGAGCTCTAAGGGCTTAGAGCTCTTGCTGTTTCTGACCTTCCCTTGCCAGTGCTTTCACAGAAAAACATACACTAAGAATCTCCCCTTGCCTTGCCTCCTGCCACTGCCAAGACACATTCGCAAGCTCACTCTCACTCTCGGCACAGACCAGCTCACAAAGTTAAAACATACAGCCATTTCTCTCTCACCAGAGCTCTAAGGCCTAAGAGCTGGTGCTGTATTCAACTGCCCTTCCCACCGCACTCACAGCCAGACACCCCCCTGGCATCTCCCCTTGCCTTGCCTCCCACCACTCCCAAGACACATTCTCAAGCTCACTCTCACTCTCGGCACACACCAGCTCACAAAGTTAAAACATACAGCCATTTCTCCCAAACCAGAGCTCTAAGCGCTTAGAGCTCTTGCTGATTCTGACCTTCCCTTGCCAGTGCTTTCACAGCCAAACATACACTAAGAATCTCCCCTTGCCTTGCCTCCTACCACTGCCAAGACACATTCGCAAGCTCACTCTCACTCTCGGCACACACCAGCTCACAAAGTTAAAACATACAGCCATGTTTCCCTCTTAATATTTCTAAGGGCTTAATGCTCTTGCTGGTCCTCACCTTCCCTTGCCAGCACTTTCACACCCAGACAGACACTGCGGATGTACTTTTGCCTTGCCTCCTACCACTGCCAAGACACATTCGCAAGATCACTCTCACTCTTCGCACAGACCAGCTCACAAAGTGCAAACATGCAGCCATTTCTCCCACACCATAGCTCGAAGGCCTAAGAGCTGGTGCTGTATTCAACTGCCCTTCCCACCACACTCACAGCCAGACACCCCCCTGGCATCTCCCCTTGCCTTGCCTCTCACCACTCCCAAGACACATTCTCAAGCTCACTCTCACTCTCGGCACACACCAGCTCACAAAGTTAAAACATACAGCCACTTCTCCCACACCAGAGCTCTAAGCGCTTAGAGCTCTTGCTGTTTCTGACCTTCCCTTGCCAGTGCTTTCACAGCCAAACATACACTAAGAATCTCCCCTTGCCTTGCCTCCTACCACTGCCAAGACACATTCGCAAACTCACTCTCACTCTCGGCACAGACCAGCTCCCAGTGTTAAAACATACAGCCATTTCTCCCACACCAGAGCTCTAAGGGCTTAGAGCTCTTGCTGTTTCTGACCTTCCCTTGCCAGTGCTTTCACAGCCAAACATACACTAAGAATCTCCCCTTGCCTTGCCTCCTGCCACTGCCAAGACACATTCGCAAGCTCACTCTCACTCTCGGCACACACCAGCTCACAAAGTTAAAACATACAGCCATTTCTCCCACACCAGAGCTCTAAGGCCTAAGAGCTGGTGCTGTATTCAACTGCCCTTCCCACCGCACTCACAGCCAGACACCCCCCTGGCATCTCCCCTTGCCTTGCCTCCTACCACTGCCAAGACACATTCTCAAGCTCACTCTCACTCTCGGCACACACCAGCTCACAAAGTTAAAACATCCAGCCATTTCTCCCACACCACAGCTCTAAGCGCTTAGAGCTCTTGCTGATTCTGACCTTCCCTTGCCAGTGCTTTCACAGCCAAACATACACTAAGAATCTCCCCTTGCCTTGCCTCCTGCCACTGCCAAGACACATTCGCTAGCTCACTCTCACTCTCGGCACAGACCAGCTCACAAAGTTAAAACATACAGCCATTTCTCCCACACCAGAGCTCTAAGGGCTTAGAGCTCTTGCTGTTTCTGACCTTCCCTTGCCAGTGCTTTCACAGAAAAACATACACTAAGAATCTCCCCTTGCCTTGCCTCCTGCCACTGCCAAGACACATTCGCAAGCTCACTCTCACTCTCGGCACACACCAGCTCACAAAGTTAAAACATACAGCCATGTTTCCCTCTTAATATTTCTAAGGGCTTAATGCTCTTGCTGGTCCTCACCTTCCCTTGCCAGCACTTTCACACCCAGACAGACACTGCGGATGTACTTTTGCCTTGCCTCCTACCACTGCCAAGACACATTCGCAAGATCACTCTCACTCTTCGCACAGACCAGCTCACAAAGTGCAAACATGCAGCCATTTCTCCCACACCATAGCTCGAAGGCCTAAGAGCTGGTGCTGTATTCAACTGCCCTTCCCACCGCACTCACAGCCAGACACCCCCCTGGCATCTACCCTTGCCTTGCCTCCCACCACTCCCAAGACACATTCTCAAGCTCACTCTCACTCTTCGCACACACCAGCTCACAAAGTTAAAACATACAGCCATTTCTCCCACACCAGAGCTCTAAGCGCTTAGAGCTCTTGCTGTTTCTGACCTTCCCTTGCCAGTGCTTTCACAGCCAAACATACACTAAGAATCTCCCCTTGCCTTGCCTCCTACCACTGCCAACACACATTCGCAAGCTCACTCTCACTCTCGGCACACACCAGCTCACAAAGTTAAAACATACAGCCATTTCTCCCACACCAGAGCTCTAAGGCCTAAGAGCTGGTGCTGTATTCAACTGCCCTTCCCACCGCACTCACAGCCAGACACCCCCCTGGCATCTCCCCTTGCCTTGCCTCCTACCACTGCCAAGACACATTCTCAAGCTCACTCTCACTCTCGGCACACACCAGCTCACAAAGTTAAAACATACAGCCATTTCTCCCACACCAGAGCTCTAAGGGCTTAGAGCTCTTGCTGTTTCTGACCTTCCCTTGCCAGTGCTTTCACAGAAAAACATACACTAAGAATCTCCCCTTGCCTTGCCTCCTACCACTGCCAAGACACATTCGCAAGCTCACTCTCACTCTCGGCACACACCAGCTCACAAAGTTAAAACATACAGCCATTTCTCCCACACCATAGCTCTAAGGCCTAAGAGCTGGTGCTGTATTCAACTGCCCTTCCCACCGCACTCACAGCCAGACACCCCCCTGGCATCTCCCCTTGCCTTGCCTCCCACCACTCTCAATACACATTCTCAAGCTCACTCTCACTCTCGGCACAGACCAGCTCACAAAGTAAAAACATACAGCCATTTCTTCCACACCAGAGCTCTAAGGGCTTAGAGCTCCTGCTGTTTCTGACCTTCCCTTGCCAGTGCTTTCACAGCCAAATATACACTAAGAATCTCCCCTTGCCTTGCCTCCTACCACTGCCAAGACACATTCGCAAGCTCACTCTCACTCTCGGCACACACCAGCTCACAAAGTTAAAACATACAGCCATGTTTCCCTCTTAATATTTCTAAGGGCTTAATGCTCTTGCTGGTCCTCACCTTCCCTTGCCAGCACTTTCACACCCAGACAGACACTGCGGATGTACTTTTGCCTTGCCTCCTACCACTGCCAAGACACATTCGCAAGATCACTCTCACTCTTCGCACAGACCAGCTCACAAAGTGCAAACATGCAGCCATTTCTCCCACACCATAGCTCGAAGGCCTAAGAGCTGGTGCTGTATTCAACTGCCCTTCCCACCACACTCACAGCCAGACACCCCCCTGGCATCTCCCCTTGCCTTGCCTCCCACCACTCTCAATACACATTCTCAAGCTCACTCTCACTCTCGGCACAGACCAGCTCACAAAGTAAAAACATACAGCCATTTCTCCCACACCAGAGCTCTAAGGGCTTAGAGCTCTTGCTGTTTCTGACATTCCCTTGCCAGTGCTTTCACAGCCAAACATACACTAAGAATCTCCCCTTGCCTTGCCTCCCACCACTGCCAACACACATTCGCAAGCTCACTCTCACTCTCGGCACACACCAGCTCACAAAGTTAAAACATACAGCCATTTCTCCCACACCATAGCTCTAAGGCCTAAGAGCTGGTGCTGTATTCAACTGCCCTTCCCACCGCACTCACAGCCAGACACCCCCCTGGCATCTCCCCTTGCCTTGCCTCCCACCACTCCCAAGACACATTCTCAAGCTCACTCTCACTCTCGGCACACACCAGCTCACAAAGTTAAAACATACAGCCATTTCTCCCACACCACAGCTCTAAGCGCTTAGAGCTCTTGCTGTTTCTGACCTTCCCTTGCCAGTGCTTTCACAGCCAAACATACACTAAGAATCTCCCCTTGCCTTGCCTCCTACCACTGCCAACACACATTCGCAAGCTCACTCTCACTCTCGGCACACACCAGCTCACAAAGTTAAAACATACAGCCATTTCTCCCACACCAGAGCTCTAAGGCCTAAGAGCTGGTGCTGTATTCAACTGCCCTTCCCACCGCACTCACAGCCAGACACCCCCCTGGCATCTCCCCTTGCCTTGCCTCCTACCACTGCCAAGACACATTCTCAAGCTCACTCTCACTCTCGCAACACACCAGCTCACAAAGTTAAAACATCCAGCCATTTCTCCCACACCAGAGCTCTAAGCGCTTAGACCTCTTGCTGATTCTGACCTTCCCTTGCCAGTGCTTTCACAGCCAAACATACACTAAGAATCTCCCCTTGCCTTGCCTCCTGCCACTGCCAAGACACATTCGCTAGCTCACTCTCACTCTCGGCACAGACCAGCTCACAAAGTTAAAACATACAGCCATTTCTCCCACACCAGAGCTCTAAGGGCTTAGAGCTCTTGCTGTTTCTGACCTTCCCTTGCCAGTGCTTTCACAGAAAAACATACACTAAGAATCTCCCCTTGCCTTGCCTCCTGCCACTGCCAAGACACATTCGCAAGCTCACTCTCACTCTCGGCACAGACCAGCTCACAAAGTTAAAACATACAGCCATTTCTCTCTCACCAGAGCTCTAAGGCCTAAGAGCTGGTGCTGTATTCAACTGCCCTTCCCACCGCACTCACAGCCAGACACCCCCCTGGCATCTCCCCTTGCCTTGCCTCCCACCACTCCCAAGACACATTCTCAAGCTCACTCTCACTCTCGGCACACACCAGCTCACAAAGTTAAAACATACAGCCATTTCTCCCAAACCAGAGCTCTAAGCGCTTAGAGCTCTTGCTGATTCTGACCTTCCCTTGCCAGTGCTTTCACAGCCAAACATACACTAAGAATCTCCCCTTGCCTTGCCTCCTACCACTGCCAAGACACATTCGCAAGCTCACTCTCACTCTCGGCACACACCAGCTCACAAAGTTAAAACATACAGCCATGTTTCCCTCTTAATATTTCTAAGGGCTTAATGCTCTTGCTGGTCCTCACCTTCCCTTGCCAGCACTTTCACACCCAGACAGACACTGCGGATGTACTTTTGCCTTGCCTCCTACCACTGCCAAGACACATTCGCAAGATCACTCTCACTCTTCGCACAGACCAGCTCACAAAGTGCAAACATGCAGCCATTTCTCCCACACCATAGCTCGAAGGCCTAAGAGCTGGTGCTGTATTCAACTGCCCTTCCCACCACACTCACAGCCAGACACCCCCCTGGCATCTCCCCTTGCCTTGCCTCTCACCACTCCCAAGACACATTCTCAAGCTCACTCTCACTCTCGGCACACACCAGCTCACAAAGTTAAAACATACAGCCACTTCTCCCACACCAGAGCTCTAAGCGCTTAGAGCTCTTGCTGTTTCTGACCTTCCCTTGCCAGTGCTTTCACAGCCAAACATACACTAAGAATCTCCCCTTGCCTTGCCTCCTACCACTGCCAAGACACATTCGCAAACTCACTCTCACTCTCGGCACAGACCAGCTCCCAGTGTTAAAACATACAGCCATTTCTCCCACACCAGAGCTCTAAGGGCTTAGAGCTCTTGCTGTTTCTGACCTTCCCTTGCCAGTGCTTTCACAGCCAAACATACACTAAGAATCTCCCCTTGCCTTGCCTCCTGCCACTGCCAAGACACATTCGCAAGCTCACTCTCACTCTCGGCACACACCAGCTCACAAAGTTAAAACATACAGCCATTTCTCCCACACCATAGCTCTAAGGCCTAAGAGCTGGTGCTGTATTCAACTGCCCTTCCCACCGCACTCACAGCCAGACACCCCCCTGGCATCTCCCCTTGCCTTGCCTCCTACCACTGCCAAGACACATTCTCAAGCTCACTCTCACTCTCGGCACACACCAGCTCACAAAGTTAAAACATCCAGCCATTTCTCCCACACCACAGCTCTAAGCGCTTAGAGCTCTTGCTGATTCTGACCTTCCCTTGCCAGTGCTTTCACAGCCAAACATACACTAAGAATCTCCCCTTGCCTTGCCTCCTGCCACTGCCAAGACACATTCGCTAGCTCACTCTCACTCTCGGCACAGACCAGCTCACAAAGTTAAAACATACAGCCATTTCTCCCACACCAGAGCTCTAAGGGCTTAGAGCTCTTGCTGTTTCTGACCTTCCCTTGCCAGTGCTTTCACAGAAAAACATACACTAAGAATCTCCCCTTGCCTTGCCTCCTGCCACTGCCAACACACATTCTCAAGCTCACTCTCACTCTCGGCACACACCAGCTCACAAAGTAAAAACATACAGCCATTTCTCCCACACCAGAGCTCTAAGGCCTAAGAGCTGGTGCTGTATTCAACTGCCCTTCCCACCGCACTCACAGCCAGACACCCCCCTGGCATCTCCCCTTGCCTTGCCTCCCACCACTCTCAATACACATTCTCAAGCTCACTCTCACTCTCGGCACAGACCAGCTCACAAAGTAAAAACATACAGCCATTTCTCCCACACCAGAGCTCTAAGGGCTTAGAGCTCCTGCTGTTTCTGACCTTCCCTTGCCAGTGCTTTCACAGCCAAATATACACTAAGAATCTCCCCTTGCCTTGCCTCCTGCCACTGCCAAGACACATTCGCAAGCTCACTCTCACTCTCGGCACACACCAGCTCACAAAGTTAAAACATACAGCCATGTTTCCCTCTTAATATTTCTAAGGGCTTAATGCTCTTGCTGGTCCTCACCTTCCCTTGCCAGCACTTTCACACCCAGACAGACACTGCGGATGTACTTTTGCCTTGCCTCCTACCACTGCCAAGACACATTCGCAAGATCACTCTCACTCTTCGCACAGACCAGCTCACAAAGTGCAAACATGCAGCCATTTCTCCCACACCATAGCTCTAAGGCCTAAGAGCTGGTGCTGTATTCAACTGCCCTTCCCACCGCACTCACAGCCAGACACCCCCCTGGCATCTACCCTTGCCTTGCCTCCCACCACTCCCAAGACACATTCTCAAGCTCACTCTCACTCTTCGCACACACCAGCTCACAAAGTTAAAACATACAGCCATTTCTCCCACACCAGAGCTCTAAGCGCTTAGAGCTCTTGCTGTTTCTGACCTTCCCTTGCCAGTGCTTTCACAGCCAAACATACACTAAGAATCTCCCCTTGCCTTGCCTCCTACCACTGCCAACACACATTCGCAAGCTCACTCTCACTCTCGGCACACACCAGCTCACAAAGTTAAAACATACAGCCATTTCTCCCACACCAGAGCTCTAAGGCCTAAGAGCTGGTGCTGTATTCAACTGCCCTTCCCACCGCACTCACAGCCAGACACCCCCCTGGCATCTCCCCTTGCCTTGCCTCCTACCACTGCCAAGACACATTCTCAAGCTCACTCTCACTCTCGGCACACACCAGCTCACAAAGTTAAAACATACAGCCATTTCTCCCACACCAGAGCTCTAAGGGCTTAGAGCTCTTGCTGTTTCTGACCTTCCCTTGCCAGTGCTTTCACAGAAAAACATACACTAAGAATCTCCCCTTGCCTTGCCTCCTACCACTGCCAAGACACATTCGCAAGCTCACTCTCACTCTCGGCACACACCAGCTCACAAAGTTAAAACATACAGCCATTTCTCCCACACCATAGCTCTAAGGCCTAAGAGCTGGTGCTGTATTCAACTGCCCTTCCCACCGCACTCACAGCCAGACACCCCCCTGGCATCTCCCCTTGCCTTGCCTCCCACCACTCTCAATACACATTCTCAAGCTCACTCTCACTCTCGGCACAGACCAGCTCACAAAGTAAAAACATACAGCCATTTCTTCCACACCAGAGCTCTAAGGGCTTAGAGCTCCTGCTGTTTCTGACCTTCCCTTGCCAGTGCTTTCACAGCCAAATATACACTAAGAATCTCCCCTTGCCTTGCCTCCTACCACTGCCAAGACACATTCGCAAGCTCACTCTCACTCTCGGCACACACCAGCTCACAAAGTTAAAACATACAGCCATGTTTCCCTCTTAATATTTCTAAGGGCTTAATGCTCTTGCTGGTCCTCACCTTCCCTTGCCAGCACTTTCACACCCAGACAGACACTGCGGATGTACTTTTGCCTTGCCTCCTACCACTGCCAAGACACATTCGCAAGATCACTCTCACTCTTCGCACAGACCAGCTCACAAAGTGCAAACATGCAGCCATTTCTCCCACACCATAGCTCGAAGGCCTAAGAGCTGGTGCTGTATTCAACTGCCCTTCCCACCACACTCACAGCCAGACACCCCCCTGGCATCTCCCCTTGCCTTGCCTCCCACCACTCCCAAGACACATTCTCAAGCTCACTCTCACTCTCGGCACACACCAGCTCACAAAGTTAAAACATACAGCCACTTCTCCCACACCAGAGCTCTAAGCGCTTAGAGCTCTTGCTGTTTCTGACCTTCCCTTGCCAGTGCTTTCACAGCCAAACATACACTAAGAATCTCCCCTTGCCTTGCCTCCTACCACTGCCAAGACACATTCGCAAACTCACTCTCACTCTCGGCACAGACCAGCTCCCAGTGTTAAAACATACAGCCATTTCTCCCACACCAGAGCTCTAAGGCCTAAGAGCTGGTGCTGTATTCAACTGCCCTTCCCACCGCACTCACAGCCAGACACCCCCCTGGCATCTCCCCTTGCCTTGCCTCCTACCACTGCCAAGACACATTCTCAAGCTCACTCTCACTCTCGGCACACACCAGCTCACAAAGTTAAAACATACACTCATTTCTCCCACACCAGAGCTCTAAGGGCTTAGAGCTCTTGCTGTTTCTGACCTTCCCTTGCCAGTGCTTTCACAGAAAAACATACACTAAGAATCTCCCCTTGCCTTGCCTCCTGCCACTGCCAAGACACATTCGCAAGCTCACTCTCACTCTCGGCACACACCAGCTCACAAAGTTAAAACATACAGCCATTTCTCCCACACCATATCTCTAAGGCCTAAGAGCTGGTGCTGTATTCAACTGCCCTTCCCACCACACTCACAGCCAGACACCCCCCTGGCATCTCCCCTTGCCTTGCCTCCCACCACTCTCAATACACATTCTCAAGCTCACTCTCACTCTCGGCACAGACCAGCTCACAAAGTAAAAACATACAGCCATTTCTCCCACACCAGAGCTCTAAGGGCTTAGAGCTCTTGCTGTTTCTGACATTCCCTTGCCAGTGCTTTCACAGCCAAACATACACTAAGAATCTCCCCTTGCCTTGCCTCCCACCACTGCCAACACACATTCGCAAGCTCACTCTCACTCTCGGCACACACCAGCTCACAAAGTTAAAACATACAGCCATTTCTCCCACACCATAGCTCTAAGGCCTAAGAGCTGGTGCTGTATTCAACTGCCCTTCCCACCGCACTCACAGCCAGACACCCCCCTGGCATCTCCCCTTGCCTTGCCTCCCACCACTCCCAAGACACATTCTCAAGCTCACTCTCACTCTCGGCACACACCAGCTCACAAAGTTAAAACATACAGCCATTTCTCCCACACCAGAGCTCTAAGCGCTTAGAGCTCTTGCTGTTTCTGACCTTCCCTTGCCAGTGCTTTCACAGCCAAACATACACTAAGAATCTCCCCTTGCCTTGCCTCCTACCACTGCCAACACACATTCGCAAGCTCACTCTCACTCTCGGCACACACCAGCTCACAAAGTTAAAACATACAGCCATTTCTCCCACACCAGAGCTCTAAGGCCTAAGAGCTGGTGCTGTATTCAACTGCCCTTCCCACCGCACTCACAGCCAGACACCCCCCTGGCATCTCCCCTTGCCTTGCCTCCTACCACTGCCAAGACACATTCTCAAGCTCACTCTCACTCTCGCAACACACCAGCTCACAAAGTTAAAACATCCAGCCATTTCTCCCACACCAGAGCTCTAAGCGCTTAGACCTCTTGCTGATTCTGACCTTCCCTTGCCAGTGCTTTCACAGCCAAACATACACTAAGAATCTCCCCTTGCCTTGCCTCCTGCCACTGCCAAGACACATTCGCTAGCTCACTCTCACTCTCGGCACAGACCAGCTCACAAAGTTAAAACATACAGCCATTTCTCCCACACCAGAGCTCTAAGGGCTTAGAGCTCTTGCTGTTTCTGACCTTCCCTTGCCAGTGCTTTCACAGAAAAACATACACTAAGAATCTCCCCTTGCCTTGCCTCCTGCCACTGCCAAGACACATTCGCAAGCTCACTCTCACTCTCGGCACAGACCAGCTCACAAAGTTAAAACATACAGCCATTTCTCTCTCACCAGAGCTCTAAGGCCTAAGAGCTGGTGCTGTATTCAACTGCCCTTCCCACCGCACTCACAGCCAGACACCCCCCTGGCATCTCCCCTTGCCTTGCCTCCCACCACTCCCAAGACACATTCTCAAGCTCACTCTCACTCTCGGCACACACCAGCTCACAAAGTTAAAACATACAGCCATTTCTCCCAAACCAGAGCTCTAAGCGCTTAGAGCTCTTGCTGATTCTGACCTTCCCTTGCCAGTGCTTTCACAGCCAAACATACACTAAGAATCTCCCCTTGCCTTGCCTCCTACCACTGCCAAGACACATTCGCAAGCTCACTCTCACTCTCGGCACACACCAGCTCACAAAGTTAAAACATACAGCCATGTTTCCCTCTTAATATTTCTAAGGGCTTAATGCTCTTGCTGGTCCTCACCTTCCCTTGCCAGCACTTTCACACCCAGACAGACACTGCGGATGTACTTTTGCCTTGCCTCCTACCACTGCCAAGACACATTCGCAAGATCACTCTCACTCTTCGCACAGACCAGCTCACAAAGTGCAAACATGCAGCCATTTCTCCCACACCATAGCTCGAAGGCCTAAGAGCTGGTGCTGTATTCAACTGCCCTTCCCACCACACTCACAGCCAGACACCCCCCTGGCATCTCCCCTTGCCTTGCCTCTCACCACTCCCAAGACACATTCTCAAGCTCACTCTCACTCTCGGCACACACCAGCTCACAAAGTTAAAACATACAGCCACTTCTCCCACACCAGAGCTCTAAGCGCTTAGAGCTCTTGCTGTTTCTGACCTTCCCTTGCCAGTGCTTTCACAGCCAAACATACACTAAGAATCTCCCCTTGCCTTGCCTCCTACCACTGCCAAGACACATTCGCAAACTCACTCTCACTCTCGGCACAGACCAGCTCCCAGTGTTAAAACATACAGCCATTTCTCCCACACCAGAGCTCTAAGGGCTTAGAGCTCTTGCTGTTTCTGACCTTCCCTTGCCAGTGCTTTCACAGCCAAACATACACTAAGAATCTCCCCTTGCCTTGCCTCCTGCCACTGCCAAGACACATTCGCAAGCTCACTCTCACTCTCGGCACACACCAGCTCACAAAGTTAAAACATACAGCCATTTCTCCCACACCAGAGCTCTAAGGCCTAAGAGCTGGTGCTGTATTCAACTGCCCTTCCCACCGCACTCACAGCCAGACACCCCCCTGGCATCTCCCCTTGCCTTGCCTCCTACCACTGCCAAGACACATTCTCAAGCTCACTCTCACTCTCGGCACACACCAGCTCACAAAGTTAAAACATCCAGCCATTTCTCCCACACCACAGCTCTAAGCGCTTAGAGCTCTTGCTGATTCTGACCTTCCCTTGCCAGTGCTTTCACAGCCAAACATACACTAAGAATCTCCCCTTGCCTTGCCTCCTGCCACTGCCAAGACACATTCGCTAGCTCACTCTCACTCTCGGCACAGACCAGCTCACAAAGTTAAAACATACAGCCATTTCTCCCACACCAGAGCTCTAAGGGCTTAGAGCTCTTGCTGTTTCTGACCTTCCCTTGCCAGTGCTTTCACAGAAAAACATACACTAAGAATCTCCCCTTGCCTTGCCTCCTGCCACTGCCAACACACATTCTCAAGCTCACTCTCACTCTCGGCACACACCAGCTCACAAAGTAAAAACATACAGCCATTTCTCCCACACCAGAGCTCTAAGGCCTAAGAGCTGGTGCTGTATTCAACTGCCCTTCCCACCGCACTCACAGCCAGACACCCCCCTGGCATCTCCCCTTGCCTTGCCTCCCACCACTCTCAATACACATTCTCAAGCTCACTCTCACTCTCGGCACAGACCAGCTCACAAAGTAAAAACATACAGCCATTTCTCCCACACCAGAGCTCTAAGGGCTTAGAGCTCCTGCTGTTTCTGACCTTCCCTTGCCAGTGCTTTCACAGCCAAATATACACTAAGAATCTCCCCTTGCCTTGCCTCCTGCCACTGCCAAGACACATTCGCAAGCTCACTCTCACTCTCGGCACACACCAGCTCACAAAGTTAAAACATACAGCCATGTTTCCCTCTTAATATTTCTAAGGGCTTAATGCTCTTGCTGGTCCTCACCTTCCCTTGCCAGCACTTTCACACCCAGACAGACACTGCGGATGTACTTTTGCCTTGCCTCCTACCACTGCCAAGACACATTCGCAAGATCACTCTCACTCTTCGCACAGACCAGCTCACAAAGTGCAAACATGCAGCCATTTCTCCCACACCATAGCTCTAAGGCCTAAGAGCTGGTGCTGTATTCAACTGCCCTTCCCACCGCACTCACAGCCAGACACCCCCCTGGCATCTACCCTTGCCTTGCCTCCCACCACTCCCAAGACACATTCTCAAGCTCACTCTCACTCTTCGCACACACCAGCTCACAAAGTTAAAACATACAGCCATTTCTCCCACACCAGAGCTCTAAGCGCTTAGAGCTCTTGCTGTTTCTGACCTTCCCTTGCCAGTGCTTTCACAGCCAAACATACACTAAGAATCTCCCCTTGCCTTGCCTCCTACCACTGCCAACACACATTCGCAAGCTCACTCTCACTCTCGGCACACACCAGCTCACAAAGTTAAAACATACAGCCATTTCTCCCACACCAGAGCTCTAAGGCCTAAGAGCTGGTGCTGTATTCAACTGCCCTTCCCACCGCACTCACAGCCAGACACCCCCCTGGCATCTCCCCTTGCCTTGCCTCCTACCACTGCCAAGACACATTCTCAAGCTCACTCTCACTCTCGGCACACACCAGCTCACAAAGTTAAAACATACAGCCATTTCTCCCACACCAGAGCTCTAAGGGCTTAGAGCTCTTGCTGTTTCTGACCTTCCCTTGCCAGTGCTTTCACAGAAAAACATACACTAAGAATCTCCCCTTGCCTTGCCTCCTACCACTGCCAAGACACATTCGCAAGCTCACTCTCACTCTCGGCACACACCAGCTCACAAAGTTAAAACATACAGCCATTTCTCCCACACCATAGCTCTAAGGCCTAAGAGCTGGTGCTGTATTCAACTGCCCTTCCCACCGCACTCACAGCCAGACACCCCCCTGGCATCTCCCCTTGCCTTGCCTCCCACCACTCTCAATACACATTCTCAAGCTCACTCTCACTCTCGGCACAGACCAGCTCACAAAGTAAAAACATACAGCCATTTCTTCCACACCAGAGCTCTAAGGGCTTAGAGCTCCTGCTGTTTCTGACCTTCCCTTGCCAGTGCTTTCACAGCCAAATATACACTAAGAATCTCCCCTTGCCTTGCCTCCTACCACTGCCAAGACACATTCGCAAGCTCACTCTCACTCTCGGCACACACCAGCTCACAAAGTTAAAACATACAGCCATGTTTCCCTCTTAATATTTCTAAGGGCTTAATGCTCTTGCTGGTCCTCACCTTCCCTTGCCAGCACTTTCACACCCAGACAGACACTGCGGATGTACTTTTGCCTTGCCTCCTACCACTGCCAAGACACATTCGCAAGATCACTCTCACTCTTCGCACAGACCAGCTCACAAAGTGCAAACATGCAGCCATTTCTCCCACACCATAGCTCGAAGGCCTAAGAGCTGGTGCTGTATTCAACTGCCCTTCCCACCACACTCACAGCCAGACACCCCCCTGGCATCTCCCCTTGCCTTGCCTCCCACCACTCTCAATACACATTCTCAAGCTCACTCTCACTCTCGGCACAGACCAGCTCACAAAGTAAAAACATACAGCCATTTCTCCCACACCAGAGCTCTAAGGGCTTAGAGCTCTTGCTGTTTCTGACATTCCCTTGCCAGTGCTTTCACAGCCAAACATACACTAAGAATCTCCCCTTGCCTTGCCTCCCACCACTGCCAACACACATTCGCAAGCTCACTCTCACTCTCGGCACACACCAGCTCACAAAGTTAAAACATACAGCCATTTCTCCCACACCATAGCTCTAAGGCCTAAGAGCTGGTGCTGTATTCAACTGCCCTTCCCACCGCACTCACAGCCAGACACCCCCCTGGCATCTCCCCTTGCCTTGCCTCCCACCACTCCCAAGACACATTCTCAAGCTCACTCTCACTCTCGGCACACACCAGCTCACAAAGTTAAAACATACAGCCATTTCTCCCACACCACAGCTCTAAGCGCTTAGAGCTCTTGCTGTTTCTGACCTTCCCTTGCCAGTGCTTTCACAGCCAAACATACACTAAGAATCTCCCCTTGCCTTGCCTCCTACCACTGCCAACACACATTCGCAAGCTCACTCTCACTCTCGGCACACACCAGCTCACAAAGTTAAAACATACAGCCATTTCTCCCACACCAGAGCTCTAAGGCCTAAGAGCTGGTGCTGTATTCAACTGCCCTTCCCACCGCACTCACAGCCAGACACCCCCCTGGCATCTCCCCTTGCCTTGCCTCCTACCACTGCCAAGACACATTCTCAAGCTCACTCTCACTCTCGCAACACACCAGCTCACAAAGTTAAAACATCCAGCCATTTCTCCCACACCAGAGCTCTAAGCGCTTAGAGCTCTTGCTGATTCTGACCTTCCCTTGCCAGTGCTTTCACAGCCAAACATACACTAAGAATCTCCCCTTGCCTTGCCTCCTGCCACTGCCAAGACACATTCGCTAGCTCACTCTCACTCTCGGCACAGACCAGCTCACAAAGTTAAAACATACAGCCATTTCTCCCACACCAGAGCTCTAAGGGCTTAGAGCTCTTGCTGTTTCTGACCTTCCCTTGCCAGTGCTTTCACAGAAAAACATACACTAAGAATCTCCCCTTGCCTTGCCTCCTGCCACTGCCAAGACACATTCGCAAGCTCACTCTCACTCTCGGCACAGACCAGCTCACAAAGTTAAAACATACAGCCATTTCTCTCTCACCAGAGCTCTAAGGCCTAAGAGCTGGTGCTGTATTCAACTGCCCTTCCCACCGCACTCACAGCCAGACACCCCCCTGGCATCTCCCCTTGCCTTGCCTCCCACCACTCCCAAGACACATTCTCAAGCTCACTCTCACTCTCGGCACACACCAGCTCACAAAGTTAAAACATACAGCCATTTCTCCCAAACCAGAGCTCTAAGCGCTTAGAGCTCTTGCTGATTCTGACCTTCCCTTGCCAGTGCTTTCACAGCCAAACATACACTAAGAATCTCCCCTTGCCTTGCCTCCTACCACTGCCAAGACACATTCGCAAGCTCACTCTCACTCTCGGCACACACCAGCTCACAAAGTTAAAACATACAGCCATGTTTCCCTCTTAATATTTCTAAGGGCTTAATGCTCTTGCTGGTCCTCACCTTCCCTTGCCAGCACTTTCACACCCAGACAGACACTGCGGATGTACTTTTGCCTTGCCTCCTACCACTGCCAAGACACATTCGCAAGATCACTCTCACTCTTCGCACAGACCAGCTCACAAAGTGCAAACATGCAGCCATTTCTCCCACACCATAGCTCGAAGGCCTAAGAGCTGGTGCTGTATTCAACTGCCCTTCCCACCACACTCACAGCCAGACACCCCCCTGGCATCTCCCCTTGCCTTGCCTCTCACCACTCCCAAGACACATTCTCAAGCTCACTCTCACTCTCGGCACACACCAGCTCACAAAGTTAAAACATACAGCCACTTCTCCCACACCAGAGCTCTAAGCGCTTAGAGCTCTTGCTGTTTCTGACCTTCCCTTGCCAGTGCTTTCACAGCCAAACATACACTAAGAATCTCCCCTTGCCTTGCCTCCTACCACTGCCAAGACACATTCGCAAACTCACTCTCACTCTCGGCACAGACCAGCTCCCAGTGTTAAAACATACAGCCATTTCTCCCACACCAGAGCTCTAAGGGCTTAGAGCTCTTGCTGTTTCTGACCTTCCCTTGCCAGTGCTTTCACAGCCAAACATACACTAAGAATCTCCCCTTGCCTTGCCTCCTGCCACTGCCAAGACACATTCGCAAGCTCACTCTCACTCTCGGCACACACCAGCTCACAAAGTTAAAACATACAGCCATTTCTCCCACACCATAGCTCTAAGGCCTAAGAGCTGGTGCTGTATTCAACTGCCCTTCCCACCGCACTCACAGCCAGACACCCCCCTGGCATCTCCCCTTGCCTTGCCTCCTACCACTGCCAAGACACATTCTCAAGCTCACTCTCACTCTCGGCACACACCAGCTCACAAAGTTAAAACATCCAGCCATTTCTCCCACACCACAGCTCTAAGCGCTTAGAGCTCTTGCTGATTCTGACCTTCCCTTGCCAGTGCTTTCACAGCCAAACATACACTAAGAATCTCCCCTTGCCTTGCCTCCTGCCACTGCCAAGACACATTCGCTAGCTCACTCTCACTCTCGGCACAGACCAGCTCACAAAGTTAAAACATACAGCCATTTCTCCCACACCAGAGCTCTAAGGGCTTAGAGCTCTTGCTGTTTCTGACCTTCCCTTGCCAGTGCTTTCACAGAAAAACATACACTAAGAATCTCCCCTTGCCTTGCCTCCTGCCACTGCCAACACACATTCTCAAGCTCACTCTCACTCTCGGCACACACCAGCTCACAAAGTAAAAACATACAGCCATTTCTCCCACACCAGAGCTCTAAGGCCTAAGAGCTGGTGCTGTATTCAACTGCCCTTCCCACCGCACTCACAGCCAGACACCCCCCTGGCATCTCCCCTTGCCTTGCCTCCCACCACTCTCAATACACATTCTCAAGCTCACTCTCACTCTCGGCACAGACCAGCTCACAAAGTAAAAACATACAGCCATTTCTCCCACACCAGAGCTCTAAGGGCTTAGAGCTCCTGCTGTTTCTGACCTTCCCTTGCCAGTGCTTTCACAGCCAAATATACACTAAGAATCTCCCCTTGCCTTGCCTCCTGCCACTGCCAAGACACATTCGCAAGCTCACTCTCACTCTCGGCACACACCAGCTCACAAAGTTAAAACATACAGCCATGTTTCCCTCTTAATATTTCTAAGGGCTTAATGCTCTTGCTGGTCCTCACCTTCCCTTGCCAGCACTTTCACACCCAGACAGACACTGCGGATGTACTTTTGCCTTGCCTCCTACCACTGCCAAGACACATTCGCAAGATCACTCTCACTCTTCGCACAGACCAGCTCACAAAGTGCAAACATGCAGCCATTTCTCCCACACCATAGCTCTAAGGCCTAAGAGCTGGTGCTGTATTCAACTGCCCTTCCCACCGCACTCACAGCCAGACACCCCCCTGGCATCTACCCTTGCCTTGCCTCCCACCACTCCCAAGACACATTCTCAAGCTCACTCTCACTCTTCGCACACACCAGCTCACAAAGTTAAAACATACAGCCATTTCTCCCACACCAGAGCTCTAAGCGCTTAGAGCTCTTGCTGTTTCTGACCTTCCCTTGCCAGTGCTTTCACAGCCAAACATACACTAAGAATCTCCCCTTGCCTTGCCTCCTACCACTGCCAACACACATTCGCAAGCTCACTCTCACTCTCGGCACACACCAGCTCACAAAGTTAAAACATACAGCCATTTCTCCCACACCAGAGCTCTAAGGCCTAAGAGCTGGTGCTGTATTCAACTGCCCTTCCCACCGCACTCACAGCCAGACACCCCCCTGGCATCTCCCCTTGCCTTGCCTCCTACCACTGCCAAGACACATTCTCAAGCTCACTCTCACTCTCGGCACACACCAGCTCACAAAGTTAAAACATACAGCCATTTCTCCCACACCAGAGCTCTAAGGGCTTAGAGCTCTTGCTGTTTCTGACCTTCCCTTGCCAGTGCTTTCACAGAAAAACATACACTAAGAATCTCCCCTTGCCTTGCCTCCTACCACTGCCAAGACACATTCGCAAGCTCACTCTCACTCTCGGCACACACCAGCTCACAAAGTTAAAACATACAGCCATTTCTCCCACACCATAGCTCTAAGGCCTAAGAGCTGGTGCTGTATTCAACTGCCCTTCCCACCGCACTCACAGCCAGACACCCCCCTGGCATCTCCCCTTGCCTTGCCTCCCACCACTCTCAATACACATTCTCAAGCTCACTCTCACTCTCGGCACAGACCAGCTCACAAAGTAAAAACATACAGCCATTTCTTCCACACCAGAGCTCTAAGGGCTTAGAGCTCCTGCTGTTTCTGACCTTCCCTTGCCAGTGCTTTCACAGCCAAATATACACTAAGAATCTCCCCTTGCCTTGCCTCCTACCACTGCCAAGACACATTCGCAAGCTCACTCTCACTCTCGGCACACACCAGCTCACAAAGTTAAAACATACAGCCATGTTTCCCTCTTAATATTTCTAAGGGCTTAATGCTCTTGCTGGTCCTCACCTTCCCTTGCCAGCACTTTCACACCCAGACAGACACTGCGGATGTACTTTTGCCTTGCCTCCTACCACTGCCAAGACACATTCGCAAGATCACTCTCACTCTTCGCACAGACCAGCTCACAAAGTGCAAACATGCAGCCATTTCTCCCACACCATAGCTCGAAGGCCTAAGAGCTGGTGCTGTATTCAACTGCCCTTCCCACCACACTCACAGCCAGACACCCCCCTGGCATCTCCCCTTGCCTTGCCTCCCACCACTCCCAAGACACATTCTCAAGCTCACTCTCACTCTCGGCACACACCAGCTCACAAAGTTAAAACATACAGCCACTTCTCCCACACCAGAGCTCTAAGCGCTTAGAGCTCTTGCTGTTTCTGACCTTCCCTTGCCAGTGCTTTCACAGCCAAACATACACTAAGAATCTCCCCTTGCCTTGCCTCCTACCACTGCCAAGACACATTCGCAAACTCACTCTCACTCTCGGCACAGACCAGCTCCCAGTGTTAAAACATACAGCCATTTCTCCCACACCAGAGCTCTAAGGCCTAAGAGCTGGTGCTGTATTCAACTGCCCTTCCCACCGCACTCACAGCCAGACACCCCCCTGGCATCTCCCCTTGCCTTGCCTCCTACCACTGCCAAGACACATTCTCAAGCTCACTCTCACTCTCGGCACACACCAGCTCACAAAGTTAAAACATACACTCATTTCTCCCACACCAGAGCTCTAAGGGCTTAGAGCTCTTGCTGTTTCTGACCTTCCCTTGCCAGTGCTTTCACAGAAAAACATACACTAAGAATCTCCCCTTGCCTTGCCTCCTGCCACTGCCAAGACACATTCGCAAGCTCACTCTCACTCTCGGCACACACCAGCTCACAAAGTTAAAACATACAGCCATTTCTCCCACACCATAGCTCTAAGGCCTAAGAGCTGGTGCTGTATTCAACTGCCCTTCCCACCGCACTCACAGCCAGACACGCCCCTGGCATCTCCCCTTGCCTTGCCTCCCACCACTCTCAATACACATTCTCAAGCTCACTCTCACTCTCGGCACAGACCAGCTCACAAAGTAAAAACATACAGCCATTTCTCCCACACCAGAGCTCTAAGGGCTTAGAGCTCTTGCTGTTTCTGACATTCCCTTGCCAGTGCTTTCACAGCCAAACATACACTAAGAATCTCCCCTTGCCTTGCCTCCCACCACTGCCAACACACATTCGCAAGCTCACTCTCACTCTCGGCACACACCAGCTCACAAAGTTAAAACATACAGCCATTTCTCCCACACCATAGCTCTAAGGCCTAAGAGCTGGTGCTGTATTCAACTGCCCTTCCCACCGCACTCACAGCCAGACACCCCCCTGGCATCTCCCCTTGCCTTGCCTCCCACCACTCCCAAGACACATTCTCAAGCTCACTCTCACTCTCGGCACACACCAGCTCACAAAGTTAAAACATACAGCCATTTCTCCCACACCACAGCTCTAAGCGCTTAGAGCTCTTGCTGTTTCTGACCTTCCCTTGCCAGTGCTTTCACAGCCAAACATACACTAAGAATCTCCCCTTGCCTTGCCTCCTACCACTGCCAACACACATTCGCAAGCTCACTCTCACTCTCGGCACACACCAGCTCACAAAGTTAAAACATACAGCCATTTCTCCCACACCAGAGCTCTAAGGCCTAAGAGCTGGTGCTGTATTCAACTGCCCTTCCCACCGCACTCACAGCCAGACACCCCCCTGGCATCTCCCCTTGCCTTGCCTCCTACCACTGCCAAGACACATTCTCAAGCTCACTCTCACTCTCGCAACACACCAGCTCACAAAGTTAAAACATCCAGCCATTTCTCCCACACCAGAGCTCTAAGCGCTTAGACCTCTTGCTGATTCTGACCTTCCCTTGCCAGTGCTTTCACAGCCAAACATACACTAAGAATCTCCCCTTGCCTTGCCTCCTGCCACTGCCAACACACATTCGCTAGCTCACTCTCACTCTCGGCACAGACCAGCTCACAAAGTTAAAACATACAGCCATTTCTCCCACACCAGAGCTCTAAGGGCTTAGAGCTCTTGCTGTTTCTGACCTTCCCTTGCCAGTGCTTTCACAGAAAAACATACACTAAGAATCTCCCCTTGCCTTGCCTCCTGCCACTGCCAAGACACATTCGCAAGCTCACTCTCACTCTCGGCACAGACCAGCTCACAAAGTTAAAACATACAGCCATTTCTCTCTCACCAGAGCTCTAAGGCCTAAGAGCTGGTGCTGTATTCAACTGCCCTTCCCACCGCACTCACAGCCAGACACCCCCCTGGCATCTCCCCTTGCCTTGCCTCCCACCACTCCCAAGACACATTCTCAAGCTCACTCTCACTCTCGGCACACACCAGCTCACAAAGTTAAAACATACAGCCATTTCTCCCAAACCAGAGCTCTAAGCGCTTAGAGCTCTTGCTGATTCTGACCTTCCCTTGCCAGTGCTTTCACAGCCAAACATACACTAAGAATCTCCCCTTGCCTTGCCTCCTACCACTGCCAAGACACATTCGCAAGCTCACTCTCACTCTCGGCACACACCAGCTCACAAAGTTAAAACATACAGCCATGTTTCCCTCTTAATATTTCTAAGGGCTTAATGCTCTTGCTGGTCCTCACCTTCCCTTGCCAGCACTTTCACACCCAGACAGACACTGCGGATGTACTTTTGCCTTGCCTCCTACCACTGCCAAGACACATTCGCAAGATCACTCTCACTCTTCGCACAGACCAGCTCACAAAGTGCAAACATGCAGCCATTTCTCCCACACCATAGCTCGAAGGCCTAAGAGCTGGTGCTGTATTCAACTGCCCTTCCCACCACACTCACAGCCAGACACCCCCCTGGCATCTCCCCTTGCCTTGCCTCTCACCACTCCCAAGACACATTCTCAAGCTCACTCTCACTCTCGGCACACACCAGCTCACAAAGTTAAAACATACAGCCACTTCTCCCACACCAGAGCTCTAAGCGCTTAGAGCTCTTGCTGTTTCTGACCTTCCCTTGCCAGTGCTTTCACAGCCAAACATACACTAAGAATCTCCCCTTGCCTTGCCTCCTACCACTGCCAAGACACATTCGCAAACTCACTCTCACTCTCGGCACACACCAGCTCCCAGTGTTAAAACATACAGCCATTTCTCCCACACCAGAGCTCTAAGGGCTTAGAGCTCTTGCTGTTTCTGACCTTCCCTTGCCAGTGCTTTCACAGCCAAACATACACTAAGAATCTCCCCTTGCCTTGCCTCCTGCCACTGCCAAGACACATTCGCAAGCTCACTCTCACTCTCGGCACACACCAGCTCACAAAGTTAAAACATACAGCCATTTCTCCCACACCATAGCTCTAAGGCCTAAGAGCTGGTGCTGTATTCAACTGCCCTTCCCACCGCACTCACAGCCAGACACCCCCCTGGCATCTCCCCTTGCCTTGCCTCCTACCACTGCCAAGACACATTCTCAAGCTCACTCTCACTCTCGGCACACACCAGCTCACAAAGTTAAAACATCCAGCCATTTCTCCCACACCACAGCTCTAAGCGCTTAGAGCTCTTGCTGATTCTGACCTTCCCTTGCCAGTGCTTACACAGCCAAACATACACTAAGAATCTCCCCTTGCCTTTTCTCCTGCCACTGCCAAGACACATTCGCTAGCTCACTCTCACTCCCGGCACACACCAGCTCACAAAGTTAAAACATACAGCCATTTCTCCCACACCAGAGCTCTAAGGGCTTAGAGCTCCTGCTGTTTCTGACCTTCCCTTGCCAGTGCTTTCACAGCCAAATATACACTAAGAATCTCCCCTTGCCTTGCCTCCTGCCACTGCCAAGACACATTCGCAAGCTCACTCTCACTCTCGGCACACACCAGCTCACAAAGTTAAAACATACAGCCATGTTTCCCTCTTAATATTTCTAAGGGCTTAATGCTCTTGCTGGTCCTCACCTTCCCTTGCCAGCACTTTCACACCCAGACAGACACTGCGGATGTACTTTTGCCTTGCCTCCTACCACTGCCAAGACACATTCGCAAGATCACTCTCACTCTTCGCACAGACCAGCTCACAAAGTGCAAACATGCAGCCATTTCTCCCACACCATAGCTCGAAGGCCTAAGAGCTGGTGCTGTATTCAACTGCCCTTCCCACCGCACTCACAGCCAGACACCCCCCTGGCATCTACCCTTGCCTTGCCTCCCACCACTCCCAAGACACATTCTCAAGCTCACTCTCACTCTTCGCACACACCAGCTCACAAAGTTAAAACATACAGCCATTTCTCCCACACCAGAGCTCTAAGCGCTTAGAGCTCTTGCTGTTTCTGACCTTCCCTTGCCAGTGCTTTCACAGCCAAACATACACTAAGAATCTCCCCTTGCCTTGCCTCCTACCACTGCCAACACACATTCGCAAGCTCACTCTCACTCTCGGCACACACCAGCTCACAAAGTTAAAACATACAGCCATTTCTCCCACACCAGAGCTCTAAGGCCTAAGAGCTGGTGCTGTATTCAACTGCCCTTCCCACCGCACTCACAGCCAGACACCCCCCTGGCATCTCCCCTTGCCTTGCCTCCTACCACTGCCAAGACACATTCTCAAGCTCACTATCACTCTCGGCACACACCAGCTCACAAAGTTAAAACATACAGCCATTTCTCCCACACCAGAGCTCTAAGGCCTAAGAGCTGGTGCTGTATTCAACTGCCCTTCCCACCGCACTCACAGCCAGACACCCCCCTGGCATCTCCCCTTGCCTTGCCTCCTGCCACTGCCAAGACACATTCGCTAGCTCACTCTCACTCTCGGCACAGACCAGCTCACAAAGTTAAAACATACAGCCATTTCTCCCACACCAGAGCTCTAAGGGCTTAGAGCTCTTGCTGTTTCTGACCTTCCCTTGCCAGTGCTTTCACAGAAAAACATACACTAAGAATCTCCCCTTGCCTTGCCTCCTACCACTGCCAACACACATTCGCAAGCTCACTCTCACTCTCGGCACACACCAGCTCACAAAGTTAAAACATACAGCCATTTCTCCCACACCATAGCTCTAAGGCCTAAGAGCTGGTGCTGTATTCAACTGCCCTTCCCACCGCACTCACAGCCAGACACCCCCCTGGCATCTCCCCTTGCCTTGCCTCCCACCACTCTCAATACACATTCTCAAGCTCACTCTCACTCTCGGCACAGACCAGCTCACAAAGTAAAAACATACAGCCATTTCTCCCACACCAGAGCTCTAAGGGCTTAGAGCTCCTGCTGTTTCTGACCTTCCCTTGCCAGTGCTTTCACAGCCAAATATACACTAAGAATCTCCCCTTGCCTTGCCTCCTACCACTGCCAAGACACATTCGCAAGCTCACTCTCACTCTCGGCACACACCAGCTCACAAAGTTAAAACATACAGCCATGTTTCCCTCTTAATATTTCTAAGGGCTTAATGCTCTTGCTGGTCCTCACCTTCCCTTGCCAGCACTTTCACACCCAGACAGACACTGCGGATGTACTTTTGCCTTGCCTCCTACCACTGCCAAGACACATTCGCAAGATCACTCTCACTCTTCGCACAGACCAGCTCACAAAGTGCAAACATGCAGCCATTTCTCCCACACCATAGCTCGAAGGCCTAAGAGCTGGTGCTGTATTCAACTGCCCTTCCCACCACACTCACAGCCAGACACCCCCCTGGCATCTCCCCTTGCCTTGCCTCCCACCACTCCCAAGACACATTCTCAAGCTCACTCTCACTCTCGGCACACACCAGCTCACAAAGTTAAAACATACAGCCACTTCTCCCACACCAGAGCTCTAAGCGCTTAGAGCTCTTGCTGTTTCTGACCTTCCCTTGCCAGTGCTTTCACAGCCAAACATACACTAAGAATCTCCCCTTGCCTTGCCTCCTACCACTGCCAAGACACATTCGCAAACTCACTCTCACTCTCGGCACAGACCAGCTCCCAGTGTTAAAACATACAGCCATTTCTCCCACACCAGAGCTCTAAGGCCTAAGAGCTGGTGCTGTATTCAACTGCCCTTCCCACCGCACTCACAGCCAGACACCCCCCTGGCATCTCCCCTTGCCTTGCCTCCTACCACTGCCAAGACACATTCTCAAGCTCACTCTCACTCTCGGCACACACCAGCTCACAAAGTTAAAACATACACTCATTTCTCCCACACCAGAGCTCTAAGGGCTTAGAGCTCTTGCTGTTTCTGACCTTCCCTTGCCAGTGCTTTCACAGAAAAACATACACTAAGAATCTCCCCTTGCCTTGCCTCCTGCCACTGCCAAGACACATTCGCAAGCTCACTCTCACTCTCGGCACACACCAGCTCACAAAGTTAAAACATACAGCCATTTCTCCCACACCATATCTCTAAGGCCTAAGAGCTGGTGCTGTATTCAACTGCCCTTCCCACCGCACTCACAGCCAGACACCCCCCTGGCATCTCCCCTTGCCTTGCCTCCCACCACTCCCAAGACACATTCTCAAGCTCACTCTCACTCTCGGCACACACCAGCTCACAAAGTTAAAACATACAGCCATTTCTCCCAAACCAGAGCTCTAAGCGCTTAGAGCTCTTGCTGATTCTGACCTTCCCTTGCCAGTGCTTTCACAGAAAAACATACACTAAGAATCTCCCCTTGCCTTGCCTCCTGCCACTGCCAAGACACATTCGCAAGCTCACTCTCACTCTCGGCACAGACCAGCTCACAAAGTTAAAACATACTGCCATTTCTCCCACACCATAGCTCTAAGGCCTAAGAGGTGGTGCTGTATTCAACTGCCCTTCCCACCGCACTCACAGCCAGACACCCCCCTGGCATCTCCCCTTGCCTTGCCTCCCACCACTCCCAAGACACATTCTCAAGCTCACTCTCACTCCCGGCACACACCAGCTCACAAAGTAAAAACATCCAGCCATTTCTCCCACACCAGAGCTCTAAGGGCTTAGAGCTCCTGCTGTTTCTGACCTTCCCTTGCCAGTGCTTTCACAGCCAAATATGCACTAAGAATCTCCCCTTGCCTTGCCTCCTGCCACTCCCAAGACACATTCGCAAGCTCACTCTCACTCTCGGCACACACCAGCTCACAAAGTTAAAACATAGAGCCATGTTTCCCTCTTAATATTTCTAAGGGCTTAATGCTCTTGCTGGTCCTCACCTTCCCTTGCCAGCACTTTCACACCCAGACAGACACTGCGGATGTACTTTTGCCTTGCCTCCTACCACTGCCAAGACACATTCGCAAGATCACTCTCACTCTTCGCACAGACCAGCTCACAAAGTGCAAACATGCAGCCATTTCTCCCACACCATAGCTCGAAGGCCTAAGAGCTGGTGCTGTATTCAACTGCCCTTCCCACCACACTCACAGCCAGACACCCCCCTGGCATCTCCCCTTGCCTTGCCTCCCACCACTCCCAAGACACATTCTCAAGCTCACTCTCACTCTCGGCACACACCAGCTCACAAAGTTAAAACATACAGCCACTTCTCCCACACCAGAGCTCTAAGCGCTTAGAGCTCTTGCTGTTTCTGACCTTCCCTTGCCAGTGCTTTCACAGCCAAACATACACTAAGAATCTCCCCTTGCCTTGCCTCCTACCACTGCCAAGACACATTCGCAAACTCACTCTCACTCTCGGCACAGACCAGCTCCCAGTGTTAAAACATACAGCCATTTCTCCCACACCAGAGCTCTAAGGGCTTAGAGCTCTTGCTGTTTCTGACCTTCCCTTGCCAGTGCTTTCACAGCCAAACATACACTAAGAATCTCCCCTTGCCTTGCCTCCTACCACTGCCAAGACACATTCGCAAGCTCACTCTCACTCTCGGCACAGACCAGCTCACAAAGTTAAAACATACACTCATTTCTCCCACACCATAGCTCGAAGGCCTAAGAGCTGGTGCTGTATTCAACTGCCCTTCCCACCGCACTCACAGCCAGACACCCCCCTGGCATCTCCCCTTGCCTTGCCTCCCACCACTCCCAAGACACATTCTCAAGCTCACTCTCACTCTCGGCACACACCAGCTCACAAAGTTAAAACATACAGCCATTTCTCCCACACCACAGCTCTAAGCGCTTAGAGCTCTTGCTGTTTCTGACCTTCCCTTGCCAGTGCTTTCACAGCCAAACATACACTAAGAATCTCCCCTTGCCTTGCCTCCTACCACTGCCAACACACATTCGCAAGCTCACTCTCACTCTCGGCACACACCAGCTCACAAAGTTAAAACATACAGCCATTTCTCCCACACCAGAGCTCTAAGGCCTAAGAGCTGGTGCTGTATTCAACTGCCCTTCCCACCGCACTCACAGCCAGACACCCCCCTGGCATCTCCCCTTGCCTTGCCTCCTACCACTCCCAAGACACATTCTCAAGCTCACTCTCACTCTCGGCACACACCAGCTCACAAAGTTAAAACATCCAGCCATTTCTCCCACACCACAGCTCTAAGCGCTTAGAGCTCTTGCTGATTCTGACCTTCCCTTGCCAGTGCTTTCACAGCCAAACATACACTAAGAATCTCCCCTTGCCTTGCCTCCTGCCACTGCCAAGACACATTCGCTAGCTCACTCTCACTCTCGGCACAGACCAGCTCACAAAGTTAAAACATACAGCCATTTCTCCCACACCAGAGCTCTAAGGGCTTAGAGCTCTTGCTGTTTCTGACCTTCCCTTGCCAGTGCTTTCACAGCCAAACATACACTAAGAATCTCCCCTTGCCTTGCCTCCTGCCACTGCCAACACACATTCGCAAGCTCACTCTCACTCTCGGCACAGACCAGCTCACAAAGTTAAAACATACAGCCATTTCTCCCACACCATAGCTCTAAGGCCTAAGAGCTGGTGCTGTATTCAACTGCCCTTCCCACCGCACTCACAGCCAGACACCCCCCTGGCATCTCCCCTTGCCTTGCCTCCCACCACTCCCAAGACACATTCTCAAGCTCACTCTCACTCTCGGCACACACCAGCTCACAAAGTTAAAACATACAGCCACTTCTCCCACACCAGAGCTCTAAGCGCTTAGAGCTCTTGCTGTTTCTGACCTTCCCTTGCCAGTGCTTTCACAGCCAAACATACACTAAGAATCTCCCCTTGCCTTGCCTCCTACCACTGCCAAGACACATTCGCAAACTCACTCTCACTCTCGGCACACACCAGCTCCCAGTGTTAAAACATACAGCCATTTCTCCCACACCAGAGCTCTAAGGGCTTAGAGCTCTTGCTGTTTCTGACCTTCCCTTGCCAGTGCTTTCACAGCCAAACATACACTAAGAATCTCCCCTTGCCTTGCCTCCCAGCACTCTCAATACACATTCGCAAGCTCACTCTCACTCTCGGCACAGACCAGCTCACAAAGTTAAAACATACACTCATTTCTCCCACACCAGAGCTCTAAGGGCTTAGAGCTCTTGCTGTTTCTGACCTTCCCTTGCCAGTGCTTTCACAGCCAAACATACACTAAGAATCTCCCCTTGCCTTGCCTCCTACCACTGCCAACACACATTCGCAAGCTCTCTCTCACTCTCGGCACACACCAGCTCACAAAGTTAAAACATACAGCCATGTTTCCCTCTTAATATTTCTAAGGGCTTAATGCTCTTGCTGGTCCTCACCTTCCCTTGCCAGCACTTTCACACCCAGACAGACACTGCGGATGTACTTTTGCCTTGCCTCCCAGCACTCTCAATACACATTCGCAAGCTCACTCTCACTCTTCGCACAGACCAGCTCACAAAGTGCAAACATGCAGCCATTTCTCCCACACCATAGCTCTAAGGCCTAAGAGCTGGTGCTGTATTCAACTGCCCTTCCCACCGCACTCACAGCCAGACACCCCCCTGGCATCTCCCCTTGCCTTGCCTCCCACCACTCCCAAGACACATTCTCAAGCTCACTCTCACTCTCGGCACACACCAGCTCACAAAGTTAAAACATACAGCCATTTCTCCCACACCACAGCTCTAAGCGCTTAGAGCTCTTGCTGATTCTGACCTTCCCTTGCCAGTGCTTTCACAGCCAAACATACACTAAGAATCTCCCCTTGCCTTGCCTCCTACCACTGCCAACACACATTCGCAAGCTCACTCTCACTCTCGGCACACACCAGCTCACAGTGTTAAAACATACAGCCATTTCTCCCACACCAGAGCTCTAAGGGCTTAGAGCTCTTGCTGTTTCTGACCTTCCCTTGCCAGTGCTTTCACAGCCAAACATACACTAAGAATCTCCCCTTGCCTTGCCTCCTACCACTGCCAACACACATTCGCAAGCTCACTCTCACTCTCGGCACAGACCAGCTCACAAAGTTAAAACATACACTCATTTCTCCCACACCAGAGCTCTAAGGGCTTAGAGCTCTTGCTGTTTCTGACCTTCCCTTGCCAGTGCTTTCACAGCCAAACATACACTAAGAATCTCCCCTTGCCTTGCCTCCTACCACTGCCAACACACATTCGCAAGCTCACTCTCACTCTCGGCACACACCAGCTCACAAAGTTAAAACATACAGCCATGTTTCCCTCTTAATATTTCTAAGGGCTTAATGCTCTTGCTGGTCCTCACCTTCCCTTGCCAGCACTTTCACACCCAGACAGACACTGCGGATGTACTTTTGCCTTGCCTCCTACCACTGCCAAGACACATTCGCAAGATCACTCTCACTCTTCGCACAGACCAGCTCACAAAGTGCAAACATGCAGCCATTTCTCCCACACCATAGCTCGAAGGCCTAAGAGCTGGTGCTGTATTCAACTGCCCTTCCCACCACACTCACAGCCAGACACCCCCCTGGCATCTCCCCTTGCCTTGCCTCCCACCACTCCCAAGACACATTCTCAAGCTCACTCTCACTCTCGGCACACACCAGCTCACAAAGTTAAAACATACAGCCACTTCTCCCACACCAGAGCTCTAAGCGCTTAGAGCTCTTGCTGTTTCTGACCTTCCCTTGCCAGTGCTTTCACAGCCAAACATACACTAAGAATCTCCCCTTGCCTTGCCTCCTACCACTGCCAAGACACATTCGCAAACTCACTCTCACTCTCGGCACAGACCAGCTCACAAAGTTAAAACATACAGCCATTTCTCCCACACCAGAGCTCTAAGGGCTTAGAGCTCTTGCTGTTTCTGACCTTCCCTTGCCAGTGCTTTCACAGCCAAACATACACTAAGAATCTCCCCTTGCCTTGCCTCCTACCACTGCCAAGAGACATTCGCAAGCTCACTCTCACTCTCGGCACAGACCAGCTCACAAAGTTAAAACATACACTCATTTCTCCCACACCAGAGCTCTAAGGGCTTAGAGCTCTTGCTGTTTCTGACCTTCCCTTGCCAGTGCTTTCACAGCCAAACATACACTAAGAATCTCCCCTTGCCTTGCCTCCTACCACTGCCAACACACATTCGCAAGCTCACTCTCACTCTCGGCACACACCAGCTCACAAAGTTAAAACATACAGCCATGTTTCCCTCTTAATATTTCTAAGGGCTTAATGCTCTTGCTGGTCCTCACCTTCCCTTGCCAGCACTTTCACACCCAGACAGACACTGCGGATGTACTTTTGCCTTGCCTCCCAGCACTCTCAATACACATTCGCAAGCTCACTCTCACTCTTCGCACAGACCAGCTCACAAAGTGCAAACATGCAGCCATTTCTCCCACACCATAGCTCTAAGGCCTAAGAGCTGGTGCTGTATTCAACTGCCCTTCCCACCGCAACTCACAGCCAGACACCCCCCTGGCATCTCCCCTTGCCTTGCCTCCCACCACTCCCAAGACACATTCTCAAGCTCACTCTCACTCTCGGCACACACCAGCTCACAAAGTTAAAACATACAGCCATTTCTCCCACACCAGAGCTCTAAGCGCTTAGAGCTCTTGCTGATTCTGACCTTCCCTTGCCAGTGCTTTCACAGCCAAACATACACTAAGAATCTCCCCTTGCCTTGCCTCCTACCACTGCCAAGACACATTCGCAAGCTCACTCTCACTCTCGGCACACACCAGCTCACAAAGTTAAAACATACAGCCATGTTTCCCTCTTAATATTTCTAAGGGCTTAATGCTCTTGCTGGTCCTCACCTTCCCTTGCCAGCACTTTCACACCCAGACAGACACTGCGGATGTACTTTTGCCTTGCCTCCTACCACTGCCAAGACACATTCGCAAGATCACTCTCACTCTTCGCACAGACCAGCTCACAAAGTGCAAACATGCAGCCATTTCTCCCACACCATAGCTCGAAGGCCTAAGAGCTGGTGCTGTATTCAACTGCCCTTCCCACCACACTCACAGCCAGACACCCCCCTGGCATCTCCCCTTGCCTTGCCTCCCACCACTCCCAAGACACATTCTCAAGCTCACTCTCACTCTCGGCACACACCAGCTCACAAAGTTAAAACATACAGCCACTTCTCCCACACCAGAGCTCTAAGCGCTTAGAGCTCTTGCTGTTTCTGACCTTCCCTTGCCAGTGCTTTCACAGCCAAACATACACTAAGAATCTCCCCTTCCCTTGCCTCCTACCACTGCCAAGACACATTCGCAAACTCACTCTCACTCTCGGCACAGACCAGCTCACAAAGTAAAAACATACAGCCATTTCTCCCACACCAGAGCTCTAAGGGCTTAGAGCTCTTGCTGTTTCTGACCTTCCCTTGCCAGTGCTTTCACAGCCAAACATACACTAAGAATCTCCCCTTGCCTTGCCTCCTACCACTGCCAAGAGACATTCTCAAGCTCACTCTCACTCTCGGCACAGACCAGCTCACAAAGTTAAAACATACAGCCATTTCTCCCACACCAGAGCTCTAAGGGCTTAGAGCTCTTGCTGTTTCTGACCTTCCCTTGCCAGTGCTTTCACAGCCAAACATACACTAAGAATCTCCCCTTGCCTTGCCTCCTACCACTGCCAACACACATTCGCAAGCTCACTCTCACTCTCGGCACACACCAGCTCACAAAGTTAAAACATACAGCCATGTTTCCCTCTTAATATTTCTAAGGGCTTAATGCTCTTGCTGGTCCTCACCTTCCCTTGCCAGCACTTTCACACCCAGACAGACACTGCGGATGTACTTTTGCCTTGCCTCCCAGCACTCTCAATACACATTCGCAAGCTCACTCTCACTCTTCGCACAGACCAGCTCACAAAGTGCAAACATGCAGCCATTTCTCCCACACCAGAGCTCTAAGGCCTAAGAGCTGGTGCTGTATTCAACTGCCCTTCCCACCGCACTCACAGCCAGACACCCCCCTGGCATCTACCCTTGCCTTGCCTCCCACCACTCCCAAGACACATTCTCAAGCTCACTCTCACTCTCGGCACACACCAGCTCACAAAGTTAAAACATCCAGCCATTTCTCCCACACCAGAGCTCTAAGCGCTTAGAGCTCTTGCTGTTTCTGACCTTCCCTTGCCAGTGCTTTCACAGCCAAACATACACTAAGAATCTCCCCTTGCCTTGCCTCCTACCACTGCCAACACACATTCGCAAGCTCACTCTCACTCTCGGCACACACCAGCTCACAAAGTTAAAACATACAGCCATTTCTCCCACACCATAGCTCTAAGGCCTAAGAGCTGGTGCTGTATTCAACTGCCCTTCCCACCGCACTCACAGCCAGACACCCCCCTGGCATCTCCCCTTGCCTTGCCTCCCACCACTCCCAAGACACATTCTCAAGCTCACTCTCACTCTCGGCACACACCAGCTCACAAAGTAAAAACATACAGCCATTTCTCCCACACCAGAGCTCTAAGGGCTTAGAGCTCCTGCTGTTTCTGACCTTCCCTTGCCAGTGCTTTCACAGCCAAATATACACTAAGAATCTCCCCTTGCCTTGCCTCCTACCACTGCCAACACACATTCGCAAGCTCACTCTCACTCTCGGCACACACCAGCTCACAAAGTTAAAACATACAGCCATGTTTCCCTCTTAATATTTCTAAGGGCTTAATGCTCTTGCTGGTCCTCACCTTCCCTTGCCAGCACTTTCACACCCAGACAGACACTGCGGATGTACTTTTGCCTTGCCTCCTACCACTGCCAAGACACATTCGCAAGATCACTCTCACTCTTCGCACAGACCAGCTCACAAAGTGCAAACATGCAGCCATTTCTCCCACACCATAGCTCGAAGGCCTAAGAGCTGGTGCTGTATTCAACTGCCCTTCCCACCACACTCACAGCCAGACACCCCCCTGGCATCTCCCCTTGCCTTGCCTCCCACCACTCCCAAGACACATTCTCAAGCTCACTCTCACTCTCGGCACACACCAGCTCACAAAGTTAAAACATACAGCCACTTCTCCCACACCAGAGCTCTAAGCGCTTAGAGCTCTTGCTGTTTCTGACCTTCCCTTGCCAGTGCTTTCACAGCCAAACATACACTAAGAATCTCCCCTTCCCTTGCCTCCTACCACTGCCAAGACACATTCGCAAACTCACTCTCACTCTCGGCACACACCAGCTCACAAAGTAAAAACATACAGCCATTTCTCCCACACCAGAGCTCTAAGGGCTTAGAGCTCTTGCTGTTTCTGACCTTCCCTTGCCAGTGCTTTCACAGCCAAACATACACTAAGAATCTCCCCTTGCCTTGCCTCCTACCACTGCCAAGAGACATTCTCAAGCTCACTCTCACTCTCGGCACAGACCAGCTCACAAAGTTAAAACATACAGCCATTTCTCCCACACCAGAGCTCTAAGGGCTTAGAGCTCTTGCTGTTTCTGACCTTCCCTTGCCAGTGCTTTCACAGCCAAACATACACTAAGAATCTCCCCTTGCCTTGCCTCCTACCACTGCCAACACACATTCTCAAGCTCACTCTCACTCTCGGCACAGACCAGCTCACAAAGTTAAAACATAGAGCCATGTTTCCCTCTTAATATTTCTAAGGGCTTAATGCTCTTGCTGGTCCTCACCTTCCCTTGCCAGCACTTTCACACCCAGACAGACACTGCGGATGTACTTTTGCCTTGCCTCCCAGCACTCTCAATACACATTCGCAAGCTCACTCTCACTCTTCGCACAGACCAGCTCACAAAGTGCAAACATGCAGCCATTTATCCCACACCAGAGCTCTAAGGCCTAAGAGCTGGTGCTGTATTCAACTGCCCTTCCCACCGCACTCACAGCCAGACACCCCCCTGGCATCTCCCCTTGCCTTGCCTCCCACCACTCCCAAGACACATTCTCAAGCTCACTCTCACTCTCGGCACACACCAGCTCACAAAGTTAAAACATCCAGCCATTTCTCCCACACCAGAGCTCTAAGCGCTTAGAGCTCTTGCTGTTTCTGACCTTCCCTTGCCAGTGCTTTCACAGCCAAACATACACTAAGAATCTCCCCTTGCCTTGCCTCCTACCACTGCCAACACACATTCGCAAGCTCACTCTCACTCTCGGCACACACCAGCTCACAAAGTTAAAACATACAGCCATTTCTCCCACACCATAGCTCTAAGGCCTAAGAGCTGGTGCTGTATTCAACTGCCCTTCCCACCGCACTCACAGCCAGACACCCCCCTGGCATCTCCCCTTGCCTTGCCTCCCACCACTCCCAAGACACATTCTCAAGCTCACTCTCACTCTCGGCACACACCAGCTCACAAAGTTAAAACATACAGCCATTTCTCCCACACCAGAGCTCTAAGCGCTTAGAGCTCTTGCTGTTTCTGACCTTCCCTTGCCAGTGCTTTCACAGCCAAACATACACTAAGAATCTCCCCTTGCCTTGCCTCCTACCACTGCCAACACACATTCGCAAGCTCACTCTCACTCTCGGCACACACCAGCTCACAAAGTTAAAACATACAGCCATTTCTCCCACACCAGAGCTCTAAGGCCTAAGAGCTGGTGCTGTATTCAACTGCCCTTCCCACCGCACTCACAGCCAGACACCCCCCTGGCATCTCCCCTTGCCTTGCCTCCTACCACTGCCAAGACACATTCTCAAGCTCACTCTCACTCTCGGCACACACCAGCTCACAAAGTTAAAACATCCAGCCATTTCTCCCACACCACAGCTCTAAGCGCTTAGAGCTCTTGCTGATTCTGACCTTCCCTTGCCAGTGCTTTCACAGCCAAACATACACTAAGAATCTCCCCTTGCCTTGCCTCCTGCCACTGCCAAGACACATTCGCTAGCTCACTCTCACTCCCGGCACACACCAGCTCACAAAGTTAAAACATACAGCCATTTCTCCCACACCAGAGCTCTAAGGGCTTAGAGCTCTTGCTGTTTCTGACCTTCCCTTGCCAGTGCTTTCACAGAAAAACATACACTAAGAATCTCCCCTTGCCTTGCCTCCTGCCACTGCCAAGACACATTCGCAAGCTCACTCTCACTCTCGGCACAGACCAGCTCACAAAGTTAAAACATACAGCCATTTCTCCCACACCAGAGCTCTAAGGCCTAAGAGCTGGTGCTGTATTCAACTGCCCTTCCCACCGCACTCACAGCCAGACACCCCCCTGGCATCTCCCCTTGCCTTGCCTCCCACCACTCTCAATACACATTCTCAAGCTCACTCTCACTCTCGGCACAGACCAGCTCACAAAGTAAAAACATACAGCCATTTCTCCCACACCAGAGCTCTAAGGGCTTAGAGCTCCTGCTGTTTCTGACCTTCCCTTGCCAGTGCTTTCACAGCCAAATATACACTAAGAATCTCCCCTTGCCTTGCCTCCTGCCACTGCCAAGACACATTCGCAAGCTCACTCTCACTCTAGGCACACACCAGCTCACAAAGTTAAAACATACAGCCATGTTTCCCTCTTAATATTTCTAAGGGCTTAATGCTCTTGCTGGTCCTCACCTTCCCTTGCCAGCACTTTCACACCCAGACAGACACTGCGGATGTACTTTTGCCTTGCCTCCTACCACTGCCAAGACACATTCGCAAGATCACTCTCACTCTTCGCACAGACCAGCTCACAAAGTGCAAACATGCAGCCATTTCTCCCACACCATAGCTCGAAGGCCTAAGAGCTGGTGCTGTATTCAACTGCCCTTCCCACCACACTCACAGCCAGACACGCCCCTGGCATCTCCCCTTGCCTTGCCTCCCACCACTCCCAAGACACATTCTCAAGCTCACTCTCACTCTCGGCACACACCAGCTCACAAAGTTAAAACATACAGCCACTTCTCCCACACCAGAGCTCTAAGCGCTTAGAGCTCTTGCTGTTTCTGACCTTCCCTTGCCAGTGCTTTCACAGCCAAACATACACTAAGAATCTCCCCTTGCCTTGCCTCCTACCACTGCCAAGACACATTCGCAAACTCACTCTCACTCTCGGCACAGACCAGCTCCCAGTGTTAAAACATACAGCCATTTCTCCCACACCAGAGCTCTAAGGGCTTAGAGCTCTTGCTGTTTCTGACCTTCCCTTGCCAGTGCTTTCACAGCCAAACATACACTAAGAATCTCCCCTTGCCTTGCCTCCTACCACTGCCAACACACATTCGCAAGCTCACTCTCACTCTCGGCACACACCAGCTCACAAAGTTAAAACATACACTCATTTCTCCCACACCAGAGCTCTAAGGGCTTAGAGCTCTTGCTGTTTCTGACCTTCCCTTGCCAGTGCTTTCACAGCCAAACATACACTAAGAATCTCCCCTTGCCTTGCCTCCTACCACTGCCAACACACATTCGCAAGCTCACTCTCACTCTCGGCACACACCAGCTCACAAAGTTAAAACATAGAGCCATGTTTCCCTCTTAATATTTCTAAGGGCTTAATGCTCTTGCTGGTCCTCACCTTCCCTTGCCAGCACTTTCACACCCAGACAGACACTGCGGATGTACTTTTGCCTTGCCTCCCAGCACTCTCAATACACATTCGCAAGCTCACTCTCACTCTTCGCACAGACCAGCTCACAAAGTGCAAACATACAGCCATTTCTCCCACACCAGAGCTCTAAGGCCTAAGAGCTGGTGCTGTATTCAACTGCCCTTCCCACCGCACTCACAGCCAGACACCCCCCTGGCATCTCCCCTTGCCTTGCCTCCCACCACTGCCAAGACACATTCTCAAGCTCACTCTGACTCTCGGCACAGACCAGCTCACGAAGTTAAAACATACAGCCATTTCTCCCACACCAGAGCTCTAAGCGCTTAGAGCTCTTGCTGATTCTGACCTTCCCTTGCCAGTGCTTTCACAGCCAAACATACACTAAGAATCTCCCCTTGCCTTGCCTCCTACCACTGCCAACACACATTCGCAAGCTCACTCTCACTCTCGGCACACACCAGCTCACAAAGTTAAAACATACAGCCATTTCTCCCACACCAGAGCTCTAAGGGCTTAGAGCTCTTGCTGTTTCTGACCTTCCCTTGCCAGTGCTTTCACAGAAAAACATACACTAAGAATCTCCCCTTGCCTTGCCTCCTACCACTGCCAAGACACATTCGCAAGCTCACTCTCACTCTCGGCACACACCAGCTCACAAAGTTAAAACATACAGCCATTTCTCCCACACCATAGCTCTAAGGCCTAAGAGCTGGTGCTGTATTCAACTGCCCTTCCCACCGCACTCACAGCCAGACACCCCCCTGGCATCTCCCCTTGCCTTGCCTCCCACCACTCTCAATACACATTCTCAAGCTCACTCTCACTCTCGGCACAGACCAGCTCACAAAGTAAAAACATACAGCCATTTCTCCCACACCAGAGCTCTAAGGGCTTAGAGCTCCTGCTGTTTCTGACCTTCCCTTGCCAGTGCTTTCACAGCCAAATATACACTAAGAATCTCCCCTTGCCTTGCCTCCTACCACTGCCAAGACACATTCGCAAGCTCACTCTCACTCTCGGCACACACCAGCTCACAAAGTTAAAACATACAGCCATGTTTCCCTCTTAATATTTCTAAGGGCTTAATGCTCTTGCTGGTCCTCACCTTCCCTTGCCAGCACTTTCACACCCAGACAGACACTGCGGATGTACTTTTGCCTTGCCTCCTACCACTGCCAAGACACATTCGCAAGATCACTCTCACTCTTCGCACAGACCAGCTCACAAAGTGCAAAACATGCAGCCATTTCTCCCACACCATAGCTCGAAGGCCTAAGAGCTGGTGCTGTATTCAACTGCCCTTCCCACCACACTCACAGCCAGACACCCCCCTGCATCTCCCCTTGCCTTGCCTCCCACCACTCCCAAGACACATTCTCAAGCTCACTCTCACTCTCGGCACACACCAGCTCACAAAGTTAAAACATACAGCCACTTCTCCCACACCAGAGCTCTAAGCGCTTAGAGCTCTTGCTGTTTCTGACCTTCCCTTGCCAGTGCTTTCACAGCCAAACATACACTAAGAATCTCCCCTTGCCTTGCCTCCTACCACTGCCAAGACACATTCGCAAACTCACTCTCACTCTCGGCACAGACCAGCTCCCAGTGTTAAAACATACAGCCATTTCTCCCACACCAGAGCTCTAAGGCCTAAGAGCTGGTGCTGTATTCAACTGCCCTTCCCACCGCACTCACAGCCAGACACCCCCCTGGCATCTCCCCTTGCCTTGCCTCCTACCACTGCCAAGACACATTCTCAAGCTCACTCTCACTCTCGGCACACACCAGCTCACAAAGTTAAAACATACACTCATTTCTCCCACACCAGAGCTCTAAGGGCTTAGAGCTCTTGCTGTTTCTGACCTTCCCTTGCCAGTGCTTTCACAGAAAAACATACACTAAGAATCTCCCCTTGCCTTGCCTCCTGCCACTGCCAAGACACATTCGCAAGCTCACTCTCACTCTCGGCACACACCAGCTCACAAAGTTAAAACATACAGCCATTTCTCCCACACCATATCTCTAAGGCCTAAGAGCTGGTGCTGTATTCAACTGCCCTTCCCACCGCACTCACAGCCAGACACCCCCCTGGCATCTCCCCTTGCCTTGCCTCCCACCACTCTCAATACACATTCTCAAGCTCACTCTCACTCTCGGCACAGACCAGCTCACAAAGTAAAAACATACAGCCATTTCTCCCACACCAGAGCTCTAAGGGCTTAGAGCTCTTGCTGTTTCTGACATTCCCTTGCCAGTGCTTTCACAGCCAAACATACACTAAGAATCTCCCCTTGCCTTGCCTCCCACCACTGCCAACACACATTCTCAAGCTCACTCTCACTCTCGGCACACACCAGCTCACAAAGTTAAAACATACAGCCATTTCTCCCACACCATAGCTCTAAGGCCTAAGAGCTGGTGCTGTATTCAACTGCCCTTCCCACCGCACTCACAGCCAGACACCCCCCTGGCATCTCCCCTTGCCTTGCCTCCCACCACTCCCAAGACACATTCTCAAGCTCACTCTCACTCTCGGCACAGACCAGCTCACAAAGTTAAAACATACAGCCATTTCTCCCACACCAGAGCTCTAAGCGCTTAGAGCTCTTGCTGTTTCTGACCTTCCCTTGCCAGTGCTTTCACAGCCAAACATACACTAAGAATCTCCCCTTGCCTTGCCTCCTACCACTGCCAACACACATTCGCAAGCTCACTCTCACTCTCGGCACACACCAGCTCACAAAGTTAAAACATACAGCCATTTCTCCCACACCAGAGCTCTAAGGCCTAAGAGCTGGTGCTGTATTCAACTGCCCTTCCCACCGCACTCACAGCCAGACACCCCCCTGGCATCTCCCCTTGCCTTGCCTCCTACCACTGCCAAGACACATTCTCAAGCTCACTCTCACTCTCGCAACACACCAGCTCACAAAGTTAAAACATACAGCCATTTCTCCCACACCAGAGCTCTAAGCGCTTAGACCTCTTGCTGATTCTGACCTTCCCTTGCCAGTGCTTTCACAGCCAAACATACACTAAGAATCTCCCCTTGCCTTGCCTCCTGCCACTGCCAAGACACATTCGCTAGCTCACTCTCACTCTCGGCACAGACCAGCTCACAAAGTTAAAACATACAGCCATTTCTCCCACACCAGAGCTCTAAGGGCTTAGAGCTCTTGCTGTTTCTGACCTTCCCTTGCCAGTGCTTTCACAGAAAAACATACACTAAGAATCTCCCCTTGCCTTGCCTCCTGCCACTGCCAAGACACATTCGCAAGCTCACTCTCACTCTCGGCACAGACCAGCTCACAAAGTTAAAACATACAGCCATTTCTCTCTCACCAGAGCTCTAAGGCCTAAGAGCTGGTGCTGTATTCAACTGCCCTTCCCACCGCACTCACAGCCAGACACCCCCCTGGCATCTCCCCTTGCCTTGCCTCCCACCACTCCCAAGACACATTCTCAAGCTCACTCTCACTCTCGGCACACACCAGCTCACAAAGTTAAAACATACAGCCATTTCTCCCACACCAGAGCTCTAAGGGCTTAGAGCTCCTGCTGATTCTGACCTTCCCTTGCCAGTGCTTTCACAGCCAAACATACACTAAGAATCTCCCCTTGCCTTGCCTCCTACCACTGCCAAGACACATTCGCAAGCTCACTCTCACTCTCGGCACACACCAGCTCACAAAGTTAAAACATACAGCCATGTTTCCCTCTTAATATTTCTAAGGGCTTAATGCTCTTGCTGGTCCTCACCTTCCCTTGCCAGCACTTTCACACCCAGACAGACACTGCGGATGTACTTTTGCCTTGCCTCCTACCACTGCCAAGACACATTCGCAAGATCACTCTCACTCTTCGCACAGACCAGCTCACAAAGTGCAAACATGCAGCCATTTCTCCCACACCATAGCTCGAAGGCCTAAGAGCTGGTGCTGTATTCAACTGCCCTTCCCACCACACTCACAGCCAGACACCCCCCTGGCATCTCCCCTTGCCTTGCCTCTCACCACTCCCAAGACACATTCTCAAGCTCACTCTCACTCTCGGCACACACCAGCTCACAAAGTTAAAACATACAGCCACTTCTCCCACACCAGAGCTCTAAGCGCTTAGAGCTCTTGCTGTTTCTGACCTTCCCTTGCCAGTGCTTTCACAGCCAAACATACACTAAGAATCTCCCCTTGCCTTGCCTCCTACCACTGCCAAGACACATTCGCAAACTCACTCTCACTCTCGGCACAGACCAGCTCCCAGTGTTAAAACATACAGCGATTTCTCCCACACCAGAGCTCTAAGGGCTTAGAGCTCTTGCTGTTTCTGACCTTCCCTTGCCAGTGCTTTCACAGCCAAACATACACTAAGAATCTCCCCTTGCCTTGCCTCCTGCCACTGCCAAGACACATTCGCAAGCTCACTCTCACTCTCGGCACACACCAGCTCACAAAGTTAAAACATACAGCCATTTCTCCCACACCATAGCTCTAAGGCCTAAGAGCTGGTGCTGTATTCAACTGCCCTTCCCACCGCACTCACAGCCAGACACCCCCCTGGCATCTCCCCTTGCCTTGCCTCCTACCACTGCCAAGACACATTCTCAAGCTCACTCTCACTCTCGGCACACACCAGCTCACAAAGTTAAAACATCCAGCCATTTCTCCCACACCACAGCTCTAAGCGCTTAGAGCTCTTGCTGATTCTGACCTTCCCTTGCCAGTGCTTTCACAGCCAAACATACACTAAGAATCTCCCCTTGCCTTGCCTCCTGCCACTGCCAAGACACATTCGCTAGCTCACTCTCACTCTCGGCACAGACCAGCTCACAAAGTTAAAACATACAGCCATTTCTCCCACACCAGAGCTCTAAGGGCTTAGAGCTCTTGCTGTTTCTGACCTTCCCTTGCCAGTGCTTTCACAGAAAAACATACACTAAGAATCTCCCCTTGCCTTGCCTCCTGCCACTGCCAACACACATTCTCAAGCTCACTCTCACTCTCGGCACACACCAGCTCACAAAGTTAAAACATACAGCCATTTCTCCCACACCATAGCTCTAAGGCCTAAGAGCTGGTGCTGTATTCAACTGCCCTTCCCACCGCACTCACAGCCAGACACCCCCCTGGCATCTCCCCTTGCCTTGCCTCCCACCACTCTCAATACACATTCTCAAGCTCACTCTCACTCTCGGCACAGACCAGCTCACAAAGTAAAAACATACAGCCATTTCTCCCACACCAGAGCTCTAAGGGCTTAGAGCTCCTGCTGTTTCTGACCTTCCCTTGCCAGTGCTTTCACAGCCAAATATACACTAAGAATCTCCCCTTGCCTTGCCTCCTGCCACTGCCAAGACACATTCGCAAGCTCACTCTCACTCTCGGCACACACCAGCTCACAAAGTTAAAACATACAGCCATGTTTCCCTCTTAATATTTCTAAGGGCTTAATGCTCTTGCTGGTCCTCACCTTCCCTTGCCAGCACTTTCACACCCAGACAGACACTGCGGATGTACTTTTGCCTTGCCTCCTACCACTGCCAAGACACATTCGCAAGATCACTCTCACTCTTCGCACAGACCAGCTCACAAAGTGCAAACATGCAGCCATTTCTCCCACACCATAGCTCTAAGGCCTAAGAGCTGGTGCTGTATTCAACTGCCCTTCCCACCGCACTCACAGCCAGACACCCCCCTGGCATCTACCCTTGCCTTGCCTCCCACCACTCCCAAGACACATTCTCAAGCTCACTCTCACTCTTCGCACACACCAGCTCACAAAGTTAAAACATACAGCCACTTCTCCCACACCAGAGCTCTAAGCGCTTAGAGCTCTTGCTGTTTCTGACCTTCCCTTGCCAGTGCTTTCACAGCCAAACATACACTAAGAATCTCCCCTTGCCTTGCCTCCTACCACTGCCAAGACACATTCGCAAACTCACTCTCACTCTCGGCACAGACCAGCTCACAAAGTTAAAACATACAGCCATTTCTCCCACACCAGAGCTCTAAGGGCTTAGAGCTCTTGCTGTTTCTGACCTTCCCTTGCCAGTGCTTTCACAGCCAAACATACACTAAGAATCTCCCCTTGCCTTGCCTCCTACCACTGCCAAGAGACATTCGCAAGCTCACTCTCACTCTCGGCACAGACCAGCTCACAAAGTTAAAACATACACTCATTTCTCCCACACCAGAGCTCTAAGGGCTTAGAGCTCTTGCTGTTTCTGACCTTCCCTTGCCAGTGCTTTCACAGCCAAACATACACTAAGAATCTCCCCTTGCCTTGCCTCCTACCACTGCCAACACACATTCGCAAGCTCACTCTCACTCTCGGCACACACCAGCTCACAAAGTTAAAACATACAGCCATGTTTCCCTCTTAATATTTCTAAGGGCTTAATGCTCTTGCTGGTCCTCACCTTCCCTTGCCAGCACTTTCACACCCAGACAGACACTGCGGATGTACTTTTGCCTTGCCTCCCAGCACTCTCAATACACATTCGCAAGCTCACTCTCACTCTTCGCACAGACCAGCTCACAAAGTGCAAACATGCAGCCATTTCTCCCACACCATAGCTCTAAGGCCTAAGAGCTGGTGCTGTATTCAACTGCCCTTCCCACCGCAACTCACAGCCAGACACCCCCCTGGCATCTCCCCTTGCCTTGCCTCCCACCACTCCCAAGACACATTCTCAAGCTCACTCTCACTCTCGGCACACACCAGCTCACAAAGTTAAAACATACAGCCATTTCTCCCAAACCAGAGCTCTAAGCGCTTAGAGCTCTTGCTGATTCTGACCTTCCCTTGCCAGTGCTTTCACAGCCAAACATACACTAAGAATCTCCCCTTGCCTTGCCTCCTACCACTGCCAAGACACATTCGCAAGCTCACTCTCACTCTCGGCACACACCAGCTCACAAAGTTAAAACATACAGCCATTTCTCCCACACCAGAGCTCTAAGGCCTAAGAGCTGGTGCTGTATTCAACTGCCCTTCCCACCGCACTCACAGCCAGACACCCCCCTGGCATCTCCCCTTGCCTTGCCTCCCACCACTCCCAAGACACATTCTCAAGCTCACTCTCACTCTCGGCACACACCAGCTCACAAAGTAAAAACATACAGCCATTTCTCCCACACCAGAGCTCTAAGGGCTTAGAGCTCCTGCTGTTTCTGACCTTCCCTTGCCAGTGCTTTCACAGCCAAATATACACTAAGAATCTCCCCTTGCCTTGCCTCCTACCACTGCCAAGACACATTCGCAAGCTCACTCTCACTCTCGGCACACACCAGCTCACAAAGTTAAAACATACAGCCATGTTTCCCTCTTAATATTTCTAAGGGCTTAATGCTCTTGCTGGTCCTCACCTTCCCTTGCCAGCACTTTCACACCCAGACAGACACTGCGGATGTACTTTTGCCTTGCCTCCTACCACTGCCAAGACACATTCGCAAGATCACTCTCACTCTTCGCACAGACCAGCTCACAAAGTGCAAACATGCAGCCATTTCTCCCACACCATAGCTCGAAGGCCTAAGAGCTGGTGCTGTATTCAACTGCCCTTCCCACCACACTCACAGCCAGACACCCCCCTGGCATCTCCCCTTGCCTTGCCTCCCACCACTCCCAAGACACATTCTCAAGCTCACTCTCACTCTCGGCACACACCAGCTCACAAAGTTAAAACATACAGCCACTTCTCCCACACCAGAGCTCTAAGCGCTTAGAGCTCTTGCTGTTTCTGACCTTCCCTTGCCAGTGCTTTCACAGCCAAACATACACTAAGAATCTCCCCTTCCCTTGCCTCCTACCACTGCCAAGACACATTCGCAAACTCACTCTCACTCTCGGCACAGACCAGCTCACAAAGTAAAAACATACAGCAATTTCTCCCACACCAGAGCTCTAAGGGCTTAGAGCTCTTGCTGTTTCTGACCTTCCCTTGCCAGTGCTTTCACAGCCAAACATACACTAAGAATCTCCCCTTGCCTTGCCTCCTACCACTGCCAAGAGACATTCTCAAGCTCACTCTCACTCTCGGCACAGACCAGCTCACAAAGTTAAAACATACAGCCATTTCTCCCACACCAGAGCTCTAAGGGCTTAGAGCTCTTGCTGTTTCTGACCTTCCCTTGCCAGTGCTTTCACAGCCAAACATACACTAAGAATCTCCCCTTGCCTTGCCTCCTACCACTGCCAACACACATTCGCAAGCTCACTCTCACTCTCGGCACACACCAGCTCACAAAGTTAAAACATACAGCCATGTTTCCCTCTTAATATTTCTAAGGGCTTAATGCTCTTGCTGGTCCTCACCTTCCCTTGCCAGCACTTTCACACCCAGACAGACACTGCGGATGTACTTTTGCCTTGCCTCCCAGCACTCTCAATACACATTCGCAAGCTCACTCTCACTCTTCGCACAGACCAGCTCACAAAGTGCAAACATGCAGCCATTTCTCCCACACCAGAGCTCTAAGGCCTAAGAGCTGGTGCTGTATTCAACTGCCCTTCCCACCGCACTCACAGCCAGACACCCCCCTGGCATCTACCCTTGCCTTGCCTCCCACCACTCCCAAGACACATTCTCAAGCTCACTCTCACTCTCGGCACACACCAGCTCACAAAGTTAAAACATCCAGCCATTTCTCCCACACCAGAGCTCTAAGCGCTTAGAGCTCTTGCTGTTTCTGACCTTCCCTTGCCAGTGCTTTCACAGCCAAACATACACTAAGAATCTCCCCTTGCCTTGCCTCCTACCACTGCCAACACACATTCGCAAGCTCACTCTCACTCTCGGCACACACCAGCTCACAAAGTTAAAACATACAGCCATTTCTCCCACACCATAGCTCTAAGGCCTAAGAGCTGGTGCTGTATTCAACTGCCCTTCCCACCGCACTCACAGCCAGACACCCCCCTGGCATCTCCCCTTGCCTTGCCTCCCACCACTCCCAAGACACATTCTCAAGCTCACTCTCACTCTCGGCACACACCAGCTCACAAAGTAAAAACATACAGCCATTTCTCCCACACCAGAGCTCTAAGGGCTTAGAGCTCCTGCTGTTTCTGACCTTCCCTTGCCAGTGCTTTCACAGCCAAATATACACTAAGAATCTCCCCTTGCCTTGCCTCCTACCACTGCCAAGACACATTCGCAAGCTCACTCTCACTCTCGGCACACACCAGCTCACAAAGTTAAAACATACAGCCATGTTTCCCTCTTAATATTTCTAAGGGCTTAATGCTCTTGCTGGTCCTCACCTTCCCTTGCCAGCACTTTCACACCCAGACAGACACTGCGGATGTACTTTTGCCTTGCCTCCTACCACTGCCAAGACACATTCGCAAGATCACTCTCACTCTTCGCACAGACCAGCTCACAAAGTGCAAACATGCAGCCATTTCTCCCACACCATAGCTCGAAGGCCTAAGAGCTGGTGCTGTATTCAACTGCCCTTCCCACCACACTCACAGCCAGACACCCCCCTGGCATCTCCCCTTGCCTTGCCTCCCACCACTCCCAAGACACATTCTCAAGCTCACTCTCACTCTCGGCACACACCAGCTCACAAAGTTAAAACATACAGCCACTTCTCCCACACCAGAGCTCTAAGCGCTTAGAGCTCTTGCTGTTTCTGACCTTCCCTTGCCAGTGCTTTCACAGCCAAACATACACTAAGAATCTCCCCTTCCCTTGCCTCCTACCACTGCCAAGACACATTCGCAAACTCACTCTCACTCTCGGCACACACCAGCTCACAAAGTAAAAACATACAGCCATTTCTCCCACACCAGAGCTCTAAGGGCTTAGAGCTCTTGCTGTTTCTGACCTTCCCTTGCCAGTGCTTTCACAGCCAAACATACACTAAGAATCTCCCCTTGCCTTGCCTCCTACCACTGCCAAGAGACATTCTCAAGCTCACTCTCACTCTCGGCACAGACCAGCTCACAAAGTTAAAACATACAGCCATTTCTCCCACACCAGAGCTCTAAGGGCTTAGAGCTCTTGCTGTTTCTGACCTTCCCTTGCCAGTGCTTTCACAGCCAAACATACACTAAGAATCTCCCCTTGCCTTGCCTCCTACCACTGCCAACACACATTCTCAAGCTCACTCTCACTCTCGGCACAGACCAGCTCACAAAGTTAAAACATAGAGCCATGTTTCCCTCTTAATATTTCTAAGGGCTTAATGCTCTTGCTGGTCCTCACCTTCCCTTGCCAGCACTTTCACACCCAGACAGACACTGCGGATGTACTTTTGCCTTGCCTCCCAGCACTCTCAATACACATTCGCAAGCTCACTCTCACTCTTCGCACAGACCAGCTCACAAAGTGCAAACATGCAGCCATTTCTCCCACACCAGAGCTCTAAGGCCTAAGAGCTGGTGCTGTATTCAACTGCCCTTCCCACCGCACTCACAGCCAGACACCCCCCTGGCATCTCCCCTTGCCTTGCCTCCCACCACTCCCAAGACACATTCTCAAGCTCACTCTCACTCTCGGCACACACCAGCTCACAAAGTTAAAACATCCAGCCATTTCTCCCACACCAGAGCTCTAAGCGCTTAGAGCTCTTGCTGTTTCTGACCTTCCCTTGCCAGTGCTTTCACAGCCAAACATACACTAAGAATCTCCCCTTCCCTTGCCTCCTACCACTGCCAACACACATTCGCAAGCTCACTCTCACTCTCGGCACACACCAGCTCACAAAGTTAAAACATACAGCCATTTCTCCCACACCATAGCTCTAAGGCCTAAGAGCTGGTGCTGTATTCAACTGCCCTTCCCACCGCACTCACAGCCAGACACCCCCCTGGCATCTCCCCTTGCCTTGCCTCCCACCACTCCCAAGACACATTCTCAAGCTCACTCTCACTCTCGGCACACACCAGCTCACAAAGTTAAAACATACAGCCATTTCTCCCACACCAGAGCTCTAAGCGCTTAGAGCTCTTGCTGTTTCTGACCTTCCCTTGCCAGTGCTTTCACAGCCAAACATACACTAAGAATCTCCCCTTGCCTTGCCTCCTACCACTGCCAACACACATTCGCAAGCTCACTCTCACTCTCGGCACACACCAGCTCACAAAGTTAAAACATACAGCCATTTCTCCCACACCAGAGCTCTAAGGCCTAAGAGCTGGTGCTGTATTCAACTGCCCTTCCCACCGCACTCACAGCCAGACACCCCCCTGGCATCTCCCCTTGCCTTGCCTCCTACCACTGCCAAGACACATTCTCAAGCTCACTCTCACTCTCGGCACACACCAGCTCACAAAGTTAAAACATCCAGCCATTTCTCCCACACCACAGCTCTAAGCGCTTAGAGCTCTTGCTGATTCTGACCTTCCCTTGCCAGTGCTTTCACAGCCAAACATACACTAAGAATCTCCCCTTGCCTTGCCTCCTGCCACTGCCAAGACACATTCGCTAGCTCACTCTCACTCCCGGCACACACCAGCTCACAAAGTTAAAACATACAGCCATTTCTCCCACACCAGAGCTCTAAGGGCTTAGAGCTCTTGCTGTTTCTGACCTTCCCTTGCCAGTGCTTTCACAGAAAAACATACACTAAGAATCTCCCCTTGCCTTGCCTCCTGCCACTGCCAAGACACATTCGCAAGCTCACTCTCACTCTCGGCACAGACCAGCTCACAAAGTTAAAACATACAGCCATTTCTCCCACACCAGAGCTCTAAGGCCTAAGAGCTGGTGCTGTATTCAACTGCCCTTCCAACCGCACTCACAGCCAGACACCCCCCTGGCATCTCCCCTTGCCTTGCCTCCCACCACTCTCAATACACATTCTCAAGCTCACTCTCACTCTCGGCACAGACCAGCTCACAAAGTAAAAACATACAGCCATTTCTCCCACACCAGAGCTCTAAGGGCTTAGAGCTCCTGCTGTTTCTGACCTTCCCTTGCCAGTGCTTTCACAGCCAAATATACACTAAGAATCTCCCCTTGCCTTGCCTCCTGCCACTGCCAAGACACATTCGCAAGCTCACTCTCACTCTCGGCACACACCAGCTCACAAAGTTAAAACATACAGCCATGTTTCCCTCTTAATATTTCTAAGGGCTTAATGCTCTTGCTGGTCCTCACCTTCCCTTGCCAGCACTTTCACACCCAGACAGACACTGCGGATGTACTTTTGCCTTGCCTCCTACCACTGCCAAGACACATTCGCAAGATCACTCTCACTCTTCGCACAGACCAGCTCACAAAGTGCAAACATGCAGCCATTTCTCCCACACCATAGCTCGAAGGCCTAAGAGCTGGTGCTGTATTCAACTGCCCTTCCCACCACACTCACAGCCAGACACGCCCCTGGCATCTCCCCTTGCCTTGCCTCCCACCACTCCCAAGACACATTCTCAAGCTCACTCTCACTCTCGGCACACACCAGCTCACAAAGTTAAAACATACAGCCACTTCTCCCACACCAGAGCTCTAAGCGCTTAGAGCTCTTGCTGTTTCTGACCTTCCCTTGCCAGTGCTTTCACAGCCAAACATACACTAAGAATCTCCCCTTGCCTTGCCTCCTACCACTGCCAAGACACATTCGCAAACTCACTCTCACTCTCGGCACAGACCAGCTCCCAGTGTTAAAACATACAGCCATTTCTCCCACACCAGAGCTCTAAGGGCTTAGAGCTCTTGCTGTTTCTGACCTTCCCTTGCCAGTGCTTTCACAGCCAAACATACACTAAGAATCTCCCCTTGCCTTGCCTCCTACCACTGCCAACACACATTCGCAAGCTCACTCTCACTCTCGGCACACACCAGCTCACAAAGTTAAAACATACACTCATTTCTCCCACACCAGAGCTCTAAGGGCTTAGAGCTCTTGCTGTTTCTGACCTTCCCTTGCCAGTGCTTTCACAGCCAAACATACACTAAGAATCTCCCCTTGCCTTGCCTCCTACCACTGCCAACACACATTCGCAAGCTCACTCTCACTCTCGGCACACACCAGCTCACAAAGTTAAAACATACAGCCATGTTTCCCTCTTAATATTTCTAAGGGCTTAATGCTCTTGCTGGTCCTCACCTTCCCTTGCCAGCACTTTCACACCCAGACAGACACTGCGGATGTACTTTTGCCTTGCCTCCCAGCACTCTCAATACACATTCGCAAGCTCACTCTCACTCTTCGCACAGACCAGCTCACAAAGTGCAAACATACAGCCATTTCTCCCACACCAGAGCTCTAAGGCCTAAGAGCTGGTGCTGTATTCAACTGCCCTTCCCACCGCACTCACAGCCAGACACCCCCCTGGCATCTCCCCTTGCCTTGCCTCCCACCACTGCCAAGACACATTCTCAAGCTCACTCTGACTCTCGGCACAGACCAGCTCACGAAGTTAAAACATACAGCCATTTCTCCCACACCAGAGCTCTAAGCGCTTAGAGCTCTTGCTGATTCTGACCTTCCCTTGCCAGTGCTTTCACAGCCAAACATACACTAAGAATCTCCCCTTGCCTTGCCTCCTACCACTGCCAACACACATTCGCAAGCTCACTCTCACTCTCGGCACACACCAGCTCACAAAGTTAAAACATACAGCCATTTCTCCCACACCAGAGCTCTAAGGGCTTAGAGCTCTTGCTGTTTCTGACCTTCCCTTGCCAGTGCTTTCACAGAAAAACATACACTAAGAATCTCCCCTTGCCTTGCCTCCTACCACTGCCAAGACACATTCGCAAGCTCACTCTCACTCTCGGCACACACCAGCTCACAAAGTTAAAACATACAGCCATTTCTCCCACACCATAGCTCTAAGGCCTAAGAGCTGGTGCTGTATTCAACTGCCCTTCCCACCGCACTCACAGCCAGACACCCCCCTGGCATCTACCCTTGCCTTGCCTCCCACCACTCTCAATACACATTCTCAAGCTCACTCTCACTCTCGGCACAGACCAGCTCACAAAGTAAAAACATACAGCCATTTCTCCCACACCAGAGCTCTAAGGGCTTAGAGCTCCTGCTGTTTCTGACCTTCCCTTGCCAGTGCTTTCACAGCCAAATATACACTAAGAATCTCCCCTTGCCTTGCCTCCTACCACTGCCAAGACACATTCGCAAGCTCACTCTCACTCTCGGCACACACCAGCTCACAAAGTTAAAACATACAGCCATGTTTCCCTCTTAATATTTCTAAGGGCTTAATGCTCTTGCTGGTCCTCACCTTCCCTTGCCAGCACTTTCACACCCAGACAGACACTGCGGATGTACTTTTGCCTTGCCTCCTACCACTGCCAAGACACATTCGCAAGATCACTCTCACTCTTCGCACAGACCAGCTCACAAAGTGCAAACATGCAGCCATTTCTCCCACACCATAGCTCGAAGGCCTAAGAGCTGGTGCTGTATTCAACTGCCCTTCCCACCACACTCACAGCCAGACACCCCCCTGGCATCTCCCCTTGCCTTGCCTCCCACCACTCCCAAGACACATTCTCAAGCTCACTCTCACTCTCGGCACACACCAGCTCACAAAGTTAAAACATACAGCCACTTCTCCCACACCAGAGCTCTAAGCGCTTAGAGCTCTTGCTGTTTCTGACCTTCCCTTGCCAGTGCTTTCACAGCCAAACATACACTAAGAATCTCCCCTTGCCTTGCCTCCTACCACTGCCAAGACACATTCGCAAACTCACTCTCACTCTCGGCACAGACCAGCTCCCAGTGTTAAAACATACAGCCATTTCTCCCACACCAGAGCTCTAAGGCCTAAGAGCTGGTGCTGTATTCAACTGCCCTTCCCACCGCACTCACAGCCAGACACCCCCCTGGCATCTCCCCTTGCCTTGCCTCCTACCACTGCCAAGACACATTCTCAAGCTCACTCTCACTCTCGGCACACACCAGCTCACAAAGTTAAAACATACACTCATTTCTCCCACACCAGAGCTCTAAGGGCTTAGAGCTCTTGCTGTTTCTGACCTTCCCTTGCCAGTGCTTTCACAGAAAAACATACACTAAGAATCTCCCCTTGCCTTGCCTCCTGCCACTGCCAAGACACATTCGCAAGCTCACTCTCACTCTCGGCACACACCAGCTCACAAAGTTAAAACATACAGCCATTTCTCCCACACCATATCTCTAAGGCCTAAGAGCTGGTGCTGTATTCAACTGCCCTTCCCACCGCACTCACAGCCAGACACCCCCCTGGCATCTCCCCTTGCCTTGCCTCCCACCACTCTCAATACACATTCTCAAGCTCACTCTCACTCTCGGCACAGACCAGCTCACAAAGTAAAAACATACAGCCATTTCTCCCACACCAGAGCTCTAAGGGCTTAGAGCTCTTGCTGTTTCTGACATTCCCTTGCCAGTGCTTTCACAGCCAAACATACACTAAGAATCTCCCCTTGCCTTGCCTCCCACCACTGCCAACACACATTCTCAAGCTCACTCTCACTCTCGGCACACACCAGCTCACAAAGTTAAAACATACAGCCATTTCTCCCACACCATAGCTCTAAGGCCTAAGAGCTGGTGCTGTATTCAACTGCCCTTCCCACCGCACTCACAGCCAGACACCCCCCTGGCATCTCCCCTTGCCTTGCCTCCCACCACTCCCAAGACACATTCTCAAGCTCACTCTCACTCTCGGCACAGACCAGCTCACAAAGTTAAAACATACAGCCATTTCTCCCACACCAGAGCTCTAAGCGCTTAGAGCTCTTGCTGTTTCTGACCTTCCCTTGCCAGTGCTTTCACAGCCAAACATACACTAAGAATCTCCCCTTGCCTTGCCTCCTACCACTGCCAACACACATTCGCAAGCTCACTCTCACTCTCGGCACACACCAGCTCACAAAGTTAAAACATACAGCCATTTCTCCCACACCAGAGCTCTAAGGCCTAAGAGCTGGTGCTGTATTCAACTGCCCTTCCCACCGCACTCACAGCCAGACACCCCCCTGGCATCTCCCCTTGCCTTGCCTCCTACCACTGCCAAGACACATTCTCAAGCTCACTCTCACTCTCGCAACACACCAGCTCACAAAGTTAAAACATCCAGCCATTTCTCCCACACCAGAGCTCTAAGCGCTTAGACCTCTTGCTGATTCTGACCTTCCCATGCCAGTGCTTTCACAGCCAAACATACACTAAGAATCTCCCCTTGCCTTGCCTCCTGCCACTGCCAAGACACATTCGCTAGCTCACTCTCACTCTCGGCACAGACCAGCTCACAAAGTTAAAACATACAGCCATTTCTCCCACACCAGAGCTCTAAGGGCTTAGAGCTCTTGCTGTTTCTGACCTTCCCTTGCCAGTGCTTTCACAGAAAAACATACACTAAGAATCTCCCCTTGCCTTGCCTCCTGCCACTGCCAAGACACATTCGCAAGCTCACTCTCACTCTCGGCACAGACCAGCTCACAAAGTTAAAACATACAGCCATTTCTCTCTCACCAGAGCTCTAAGGCCTAAGAGCTGGTGCTGTATTCAACTGCCCTTCCCACCGCACTCACAGCCAGACACCCCCCTGGCATCTCCCCTTGCCTTGCCTCCCACCACTCCCAAGACACATTCTCAAGCTCACTCTCACTCTCGGCACACACCAGCTCACAAAGTTAAAACATACAGCCATTTCTCCCAAACCAGAGCTCTAAGCGCTTAGAGCTCTTGCTGATTCTGACCTTCCCTTGCCAGTGCTTTCACAGCCAAACATACACTAAGAATCTCCCCTTGCCTTGCCTCCTACCACTGCCAAGACACATTCGCAAGCTCACTCTCACTCTCGGCACACACCAGCTCACAAAGTTAAAACATACAGCCATGTTTCCCTCTTAATATTTCTAAGGGCTTAATGCTCTTGCTGGTCCTCACCTTCCCTTGCCAGCACTTTCACACCCAGACAGACACTGCGGATGTACTTTTGCCTTGCCTCCTACCACTGCCAAGACACATTCGCAAGATCACTCTCACTCTTCGCACAGACCAGCTCACAAAGTGCAAACATGCAGCCATTTCTCCCACACCATAGCTCGAAGGCCTAAGAGCTGGTGCTGTATTCAACTGCCCTTCCCACCACACTCACAGCCAGACACCCCCCTGGCATCTCCCCTTGCCTTGCCTCTCACCACTCCCAAGACACATTCTCAAGCTCACTCTCACTCTCGGCACACACCAGCTCACAAAGTTAAAACATACAGCCACTTCTCCCACACCAGAGCTCTAAGCGCTTAGAGCTCTTGCTGTTTCTGACCTTCCCTTGCCAGTGCTTTCACAGCCAAACATACACTAAGAATCTCCCCTTGCCTTGCCTCCTACCACTGCCAAGACACATTCGCAAACTCACTCTCACTCTCGGCACAGACCAGCTCCCAGTGTTAAAACATACAGCGATTTCTCCCACACCAGAGCTCTAAGGGCTTAGAGCTCTTGCTGTTTCTGACCTTCCCTTGCCAGTGCTTTCACAGCCAAACATACACTAAGAATCTCCCCTTGCCTTGCCTCCTGCCACTGCCAACACACATTCGCAAGCTCACTCTCACTCTCGGCACACACCAGCTCACAAAGTTAAAACATACAGCCATTTCTCCCACACCAGAGCTCTAAGGCCTAAGAGCTGGTGCTGTATTCAACTGCCCTTCCCACCGCACTCACAGCCAGACACCCCCCTGGCATCTCCCCTTGCCTTGCCTCCTACCACTCCCAAGACACATTCTCAAGCTCACTCTCACTCTCGGCACACACCAGCTCACAAAGTTAAAACATCCAGCCATTTCTCCCACACCACACCTCTAAGCGCTTAGAGCTCTTGCTGATTCTGACCTTCCCTTGCCAGTGCTTTCACAGCCAAACATACACTAAGAATCTCCCCTTGCCTTGCCTCCTGCCACTGCCAAGACACATTCGCTAGCTCACTCTCACTCTCGGCACAGACCAGCTCACAAAGTTAAAACATACAGCCATTTCTCCCACACCAGAGCTCTAAGGGCTTAGAGCTCTTGCTGTTTCTGACCTTCCCTTGCCAGTGCTTTCACAGAAAAACATACACTAAGAATCTCCCCTTGCCTTGCCTCCTGCCACTGCCAACACACATTCTCAAGCTCACTCTCACTCTCGGCACACACCAGCTCACAAAGTTAAAACATACAGCCATTTCTCCCACACCATAGCTCTAAGGCCTAAGAGCTGGTGCTGTATTCAACTGCCCTTCCCACCGCACTCACAGCCAGACACCCCCCTGGCATCTCCCCTTGCCTTGCCTCCCACCACTCTCAATACACATTCTCAAGCTCACTCTCACTCTCGGCACACACCAGCTCACAAAGTAAAAACATACAGCCATTTCTCCCACACCAGAGCTCTAAGGGCTTAGAGCTCCTGCTGTTTCTGACCTTCCCTTGCCAGTGCTTTCACAGCCAAATATACACTAAGAATCTCCCCTTGCCTTGCCTCCTGCCACTGCCAAGACACATTCGCAAGCTCACTCTCACTCTCGGCACACACCAGCTCACAAAGTTAAAACATACAGCCATGTTTCCCTCTTAATATTTCTAAGGGCTTAATGCTCTTGCTGGTCCTCACCTTCCCTTGCCAGCACTTTCACACCCAGACAGACACTGCGGATGTACTTTTGCCTTGCCTCCTACCACTGCCAAGACACATTCGCAAGATCACTCTCACTCTTCGCACAGACCAGCTCACAAAGTGCAAACATGCAGCCATTTCCTCCCACACCATAGCTCTAAGGCCTAAGAGCTGGTGCTGTATTCAACTGCCCTTCCCACCGCACTCACAGCCAGACACCCCCCTGGCATCTACCCTTGCCTTGCCTCCCACCACTCCCAAGACACATTCTCAAGCTCACTCTCACTCTTCGCACACACCAGCTCACAAAGTTAAAACATACAGCCATTTCTCCCACACCAGAGCTCTAAGCGCTTAGAGCTCTTGCTGTTTCTGACCTTCCCTTGCCAGTGCTTTCACAGCCAAACATACACTAAGAATCTCCCCTTGCCTTGCCTCCTACCACTGCCAACACACATTCGCAAGCTCACTCTCACTCTCGGCACACACCAGCTCACAAAGTTAAAACATACAGCCATTTCTCCCACACCAGAGCTCTAAGGCCTAAGAGCTGGTGCTGTATTCAACTGCCCTTCCCACCGCACTCACAGCCAGACACCCCCTGGCATCTCCCCTTGCCTTGCCTCCTACCACTGCCAAGACACATTCTCAAGCTCACTCTCACTCTCGGCACACACCAGCTCACAAAGTTAAAACATACAGCCATTTCTCCCACACCAGAGCTCTAAGGCCTAAGAGCTGGTGCTGTATTCAACTGCCCTTCCCACCGCACTCACAGCCAGACACCCCCCTGGCATCTCCCCTTGCCTTGCCTCCTGCCACTGCCAAGACACATTCGCTAGCTCACTCTCACTCTCGGCACAGACCAGCTCACAAAGTTAAAACATACAGCCATTTCTCCCACACCAGAGCTCTAAGGGCTTAGAGCTCTTGCTGTTTCTGACCTTCCCTTGCCAGTGCTTTCACAGAAAAACATACACTAAGAATCTCCCCTTGCCTTGCCTCCTACCACTGCCAAGACACATTCGCAAGCTCACTCTCACTCTCGGCACACACCAGCTCACAAAGTTAAAACATACAGCCATTTCTCCCACACCATAGCTCTAAGGCCTAAGAGCTGGTGCTGTATTCAACTGCCCTTCCCACCGCACTCACAGCCAGACACCCCCCTGGCATCTCCCCTTGCCTTGCCTCCCACCACTCTCAATACACATTCTCAAGCTCACTCTCACTCTCGGCACAGACCAGCTCACAAAGTAAAAACATACAGCCATTTCTCCCACACCAGAGCTCTAAGGGCTTAGAGCTCCTGCTGTTTCTGACCTTCCCTTGCCAGTGCTTTCACAGCCAAATATACACTAAGAATCTCCCCTTGCCTTGCCTCCTACCACTGCCAAGACACATTCGCAAGCTCACTCTCACTCTCGGCACACACCAGCTCACAAAGTTAAAACATACAGCCATGTTTCCCTCTTAATATTTCTAAGGGCTTAATGCTCTTGCTGGTCCTCACCTTCCCTTGCCAGCACTTTCACACCCAGACAGACACTGCGGATGTACTTTTGCCTTGCCTCCTACCACTGCCAAGACACATTCGCAAGATCACTCTCACTCTTCGCACAGACCAGCTCACAAAGTGCAAACATGCAGCCATTTCTCCCACACCATAGCTCGAAGGCCTAAGAGCTGGTGCTGTATTCAACTGCCCTTCCCACCACACTCACAGCCAGACACCCCCCTGGCATCTCCCCTTGCCTTGCCTCCCACCACTCCCAAGACACATTCTCAAGCTCACTCTCACTCTCGGCACACACCAGCTCACAAAGTTAAAACATACAGCCACTTCTCCCACACCAGAGCTCTAAGCGCTTAGAGCTCTTGCTGTTTCTGACCTTCCCTTGCCAGTGCTTTCACAGCCAAACATACACTAAGAATCTCCCCTTGCCTTGCCTCCTACCACTGCCAAGACACATTCGCAAACTCACTCTCACTCTCGGCACAGACCAGCTCCCAGTGTTAAAACATACAGCCATTTCTCCCACACCAGAGCTCTAAGGCCTAAGAGCTGGTGCTGTATTCAACTGCCCTTCCCACCGCACTCACAGCCAGACACCCCCCTGGCATCTCCCCTTGCCTTGCCTCCTACCACTGCCAAGACACATTCTCAAGCTCACTCTCACTCTCGGCACACACCAGCTCACAAAGTTAAAACATACACTCATTTCTCCCACACCAGAGCTCTAAGGGCTTAGAGCTCTTGCTGTTTCTGACCTTCCCTTGCCAGTGCTTTCACAGAAAAACATACACTAAGAATCTCCCCTTGCCTTGCCTCCTGCCACTGCCAACACACATTCGCAAGCTCACTCTCACTCTCGGCACACACCAGCTCACAAAGTTAAAACATACAGCCATTTCTCCCACACCATATCTCTAAGGCCTAAGAGCTGGTGCTGTATTCAACTGCCCTTCCCACCGCACTCACAGCCAGACACCCCCCTGGCATCTCCCCTTGCCTTGCCTCCCACCACTCTCAATACACATTCTCAAGCTCACTCTCACTCTCGGCACAGACCAGCTCACAAAGTAAAAACATACAGCCATTTCTCCCACACCAGAGCTCTAAGGGCTTAGAGCTCTTGCTGTTTCTGACATTCCCTTGCCAGTGCTTTCACAGCCAAACATACACTAAGAATCTCCCCTTGCCTTGCCTCCCACCACTGCCAACACACATTCGCAAGCTCACTCTCACTCTCGGCACACACCAGCTCACAAAGTTAAAACATACAGCCATTTCTCCCACACCATAGCTCTAAGGCCTAAGAGCTGGTGCTGTATTCAACTGCCCTTCCCACCGCACTCACAGCCAGACACCCCCCTGGCATCTCCCCTTGCCTTGCCTCCCACCACTCCCAAGACACATTCTCAAGCTCACTCTCACTCTCGGCACACACCAGCTCACAAAGTTAAAACATACAGCCATTTCTCCCACACCACAGCTCTAAGCGCTTAGAGCTCTTGCTGTTTCTGACCTTCCCTTGCCAGTGCTTTCACAGCCAAACATACACTAAGAATCTCCCCTTGCCTTGCCTCCTACCACTGCCAACACACATTCGCAAGCTCACTCTCACTCTCGGCACACACCAGCTCACAAAGTTAAAACATCCAGCCATTTCTCCCACACCAGAGCTCTAAGCGCTTAGACCTCTTGCTGATTCTGACCTTCCCTTGCCAGTGCTTTCACAGCCAAACATACACTAAGAATCTCCCCTTGCCTTGCCTCCTGCCACTGCCAAGACACATTCGCTAGCTCACTCTCACTCTCGGCACACACCAGCTCACAAAGTTAAAACATACAGCCATTTCTCCCACACCAGAGCTCTAAGGGCTTAGAGCTCTTGCTGTTTCTGACCTTCCCTTGCCAGTGCTTTCACAGAAAAACATACACTAAGAATCTCCCCTTGCCTTGCCTCCTGCCACTGCCAAGACACATTCGCAAGCTCACTCTCACTCTCGGCACAGACCAGCTCACAAAGTTAAAACATACAGCCATTTCTCTCTCACCAGAGCTCTAAGGCCTAAGAGCTGGTGCTGTATTCAACTGCCCTTCCCACCGCACTCACAGCCAGACACCCCCCTGGCATCTCCCCTTGCCTTGCCTCCCACCACTCTCAATACACATTCTCAAGCTCACTCTCACTCTCGGCACACACCAGCTCACAAAGTTAAAACATACAGCCATTTCTCCCACACCAGAGCTCTAAGGGCTTAGAGCTCCTGCTGTTTCTGACCTTCCCTTGCCAGTGCTTTCACAGCCAAATATACACTAAGAATCTCCCCTTGCCTTGCCTCCTACCACTGCCAAGACACATTCGCAAGCTCACTCTCACTCTCGGCACACACCAGCTCACAAAGTTAAAACATACAGCCATGTTTCCCTCTTAATATTTCTAAGGGCTTAATGCTCTTGCTGGTCCTCACCTTCCCTTGCCAGCACTTTCACACCCAGACAGACACTGCGGATGTACTTTTGCCTTGCCTCCTACCACTGCCAAGACACATTCGCAAGATCACTCTCACTCTTCGCACAGACCAGCTCACAAAGTGCAAACATGCAGCCATTTCTCCCACACCATAGCTCGAAGGCCTAAGAGCTGGTGCTGTATTCAACTGCCCTTCCCACCACACTCACAGCCAGACACCCCCCTGGCATCTCCCCTTGCCTTGCCTCCCACCACTCCCAAGACACATTCTCAAGCTCACTCTCACTCTCGGCACACACCAGCTCACAAAGTTAAAACATACAGCCACTTCTCCCACACCAGAGCTCTAAGCGCTTAGAGCTCTTGCTGTTTCTGACCTTCCCTTGCCAGTGCTTTCACAGCCAAACATACACTAAGAATCTCCCCTTGCCTTGCCTCCTACCACTGCCAAGACACATTCGCAAACTCACTCTCACTCTCGGCACAGACCAGCTCCCAGTGTTAAAACATACAGCCATTTCTCCCACACCATAGCTCTAAGGCCTAAGAGCTGGTGCTGTATTCAACTGCCCTTCCCACCGCACTCACAGCCAGACACCCCCCTGGCATCTCCCCTTGCCTTGCCTCCTACCACTGCCAAGACACATTCTCAAGCTCACTCTCACTCTCGGCACACACCAGCTCACAAAGTTAAAACATACACTCATTTCTCCCACACCAGAGCTCTAAGGGCTTAGAGCTCTTGCTGTTTCTGACCTTCCCTTGCCAGTGCTTTCACAGAAAAACATACACTAAGAATCTCCCCTTGCCTTGCCTCCTGCCACTGCCAAGACACATTCGCAAGCTCACTCTCACTCTCGGCACACACCAGCTCACAAAGTTAAAACATACAGCCATTTCTCCCACACCATATCTCTAAGGCCTAAGAGCTGGTGCTGTATTCAACTGCCCTTCCCACCACACTCACAGCCAGACACCCCCCTGGCATCTCCCCTTGCCTTGCCTCCCACCACTCTCAATACACATTCTCAAGCTCACTCTCACTCTCGGCACAGACCAGCTCACAAAGTAAAAACATACAGCCATTTCTCCCACACCAGAGCTCTAAGGGCTTAGAGCTCTTGCTGTTTCTGACATTCCCTTGCCAGTGCTTTCACAGCCAAACATACACTAAGAATCTCCCCTTGCCTTGCCTCCCACCACTGCCAACACACATTCGCAAGCTCACTCTCACTCTCGGCACACACCAGCTCACAAAGTTAAAACATACAGCCATTTCTCCCACACCATAGCTCTAAGGCCTAAGAGCTGGTGTTGTATTCAACTGCCCTTCCCACCGCACTCACAGCCAGACACCCCCCTGGCATCTCCCCTTGCCTTGCCTCCCACCACTCCCAAGACACATTCTCAAGCTCACTCTCACTCTCGGCACACACCAGCTCACAAAGTTAAAACATACAGCCATTTCTCCCACACCACAGCTCTAAGCGCTTAGAGCTCTTGCTGTTTCTGACCTTCCCTTGCCAGTGCTTTCACAGCCAAACATACACTAAGAATCTCCCCTTGCCTTGCCTCCTACCACTGCCAACACACATTCGCAAGCTCACTCTCACTCTCGGCACACACCAGCTCACAAAGTTAAAACATACAGCCATTTCTCCCACACCAGAGCTCTAAGGCCTAAGAGCTGGTGCTGTATTCAACTGCCCTTCCCACCGCACTCACAGCCAGACACCCCCCTGGCATCTCCCCTTGCCTTGCCTCCTACCACTGCCAAGACACATTCTCAAGCTCACTCTCACTCTCGCAACACACCAGCTCACAAAGTTAAAACATCCAGCCATTTCTCCCACACCAGAGCTCTAAGCGCTTAGACCTCTTGCTGATTCTGACCTTCCCTTGCCAGTGCTTTCACAGCCAAACATACACTAAGAATCTCCCCTTGCCTTGCCTCCTGCCATTGCCAAGACACATTCGCTAGCTCACTCTCACTCTCGGCACACAACCAGCTCACAAAGTTAAAACATACAGCCATTTCTCCCACACCAGAGCTCTAAGGGCTTAGAGCTCTTGCTGTTTCTGACCTTCCCTTGCCAGTGCTTTCACAGAAAAACATACACTAAGAATCTCCCCTTGCCTTGCCTCCTGCCACTGCCAACACACATTCGCAAGCTCACTCTCACTCTCGGCACAGACCAGCTCACAAAGTTAAAACATACAGCCATTTCTCTCTCACCAGAGCTCTAAGGCCTAAGAGCTGGTGCTGTATTCAACTGCCCTTCCCACCGCACTCACAGCCAGACACCCCCCTGGCATCTCCCCTTGCCTTGCCTCCCACCACTCCCAAGACACATTCTCAAGCTCACTCTCACTCTCGGCACACACCAGCTCACAAAGTTAAAACATACAGCCATTTCTCCCAAACCAGAGCTCTAAGCGCTTAGAGCTCTTGCTGTTTCTGACCTTCCCTTGCCAGTGCTTTCACAGCCAAACATACACTAAGAATCTCCCCTTGCTTGCCTCCTACCACTGCCAAGACACATTCGCAAACTCACTCTCACTCTCGGCACAGACCAGCTCCCAGTGTTAAAACATACAGCGATTTCTCCCACACCAGAGCTCTAAGGGCTTAGAGCTCTTGCTGTTTCTGACCTTCCCTTGCCAGTGCTTTCACAGCCAAACATACACTAAGAATCTCCCCTTGCCTTGCCTCCTGCCACTGCCAAGACACATTCGCAAGCTCACTCTCACTCTCGGCACACACCAGCTCACAAAGTTAAAACATACAGCCATTTCTCCCACACCATAGCTCTAAGGCCTAAGAGCTGGTGCTGTATTCAACTGCCCTTCCCACCGCACTCACAGCCAGACACCCCCCTGGCATCTCCCCTTGCCTTGCCTCCTACCACTGCCAAGACACATTCTCAAGCTCACTCTCACTCTCGGCACACACCAGCTCACAAAGTTAAAACATCCAGCCATTTCTCCCACACCACAGCTCTAAGCGCTTAGAGCTCTTGCTGATTCTGACCTTCCCTTGCCAGTGCTTTCACAGCCAAACATACACTAAGAATCTCCCCTTGCCTTGCCTCCTGCCACTGCCAAGACACATTCGCTAGCTCACTCTCACTCTCGGCACAGACCAGCTCACAAAGTTAAAACATACAGCCATTTCTCCCACACCAGAGCTCTAAGCGCTTAGAGCTCTTGCTGTTTCTGACCTTCCCTTGCCAGTGCTTTCACAGAAAAAACATACACTAAGAATCTCCCCTTGCCTTGCCTCCTGCCACTGCCAACACACATTCTCAAGCTCACTCTCACTCTCGGCACACACCAGCTCACAAAGTTAAAACATACAGCCATTTCTCCCACACCATAGCTCTAAGGCCTAAGAGCTGGTGCTGTATTCAACTGCCCTTCCCACCGCACTCACAGCCAGACACCCCCCTGGCATCTCCCCTTGCCTTGCCTCCCACCACTCTCAATACACATTCTCAAGCTCACTCTCACTCTCGGCACAGACCAGCTCACAAAGTAAAAACATACAGCCATTTCTCCCACACCAGAGCTCTAAGGGCTTAGAGCTCCTGCTGTTTCTGACCTTCCCTTGCCAGTGCTTTCACAGCCAAATATACACTAAGAATCTCCCCTTGCCTTGCCTCCTGCCACTGCCAAGACACATTCGCAAGCTCACTCTCACTCTCGGCACACACCAGCTCACAAAGTTAAAACATACAGCCATGTTTCCCTCTTAATATTTCTAAGGGCTTAATGCTCTTGCTGGTCCTCACCTTCCCTTGCCAGCACTTTCACACCCAGACAGACACTGCGGATGTACTTTTGCCTTGCCTCCTACCACTGCCAAGACACATTCGCAAGATCACTCTCACTCTTCGCACAGACCAGCTCACAAAGTGCAAACATGCAGCCATTTCTCCCACACCATAGCTCGAAGGCCTAAGAGCTGGTGCTGTATTCAACTGCCCTTCCCACCGCACTCACAGCCAGACACCCCCCTGGCATCTACCCTTGCCTTGCCTCCCACCACTCCCAAGACACATTCTCAAGCTCACTCTCACTCTTCGCACACACCAGCTCACAAAGTTAAAACATACAGCCATTTCTCCCACACCAGAGCTCTAAGCGCTTAGAGCTCTTGCTGTTTCTGACCTTCCCTTGCCAGTGCTTTCACAGAAATACATACACTAAGAATCTCCCCTTGCCTTGCCTCCTACCACTGCCAACACACATTCGCAAGCTCACTCTCACTCTCGGCACACACCAGCTCACATAGTTAAAACATACAGCCATTTCTCCCACACCATAGCTCTAAGGCCTAAGAGCTGGTGCTGTATTCAACTGCCCTTCCCACCGCACTCACAGCCAGACACCCCCCTGGCATCTCCCCTTGCCTTGCCTCCTACCACTGCCAAGACACATTCTCAAGCTCACTCTCACTCTCGGCACACACCAGCTCACAAAGTTAAAACATACAGCCATTTCTCCCACACCAGAGCTCTAAGGGCTTAGAGCTCTTGCTGTTTCTGACCTTCCCTTGCCAGTGCTTTCACAGAAAAACATACACTAAGAATCTCCCCTTGCCTTGCCTCCTACCACTGCCAAGACACATTCGCAAGCTCACTCTCACTCTCGGCACACACCAGCTCACAAAGTTAAAACATACAGCCATTTCTCCCACACCATAGCTCTAAGGCCTAAGAGCTGGTGCTGTATTCAACTGCCCTTCCCACCGCACTCACAGCCAGACACCCCCCTGGCATCTCCCCTTGCCTTGCCTCCCACCACTCTCAATACACATTCTCAAGCTCACTCTCACTCTCGGCACAGACCAGCTCACAAAGTAAAAACATACAGCCATTTCTCCCACACCAGAGCTCTAAGGGCTTAGAGCTCCTGCTGTTTCTGACCTTCCCTTGCCAGTGCTTTCACAGCCAAATATACACTAAGAATCTCCCCTTGCCTTGCCTCCTACCACTGCCAAGACACATTCGCAAGCTCACTCTCACTCTCGGCACACACCAGCTCACAAAGTTAAAACATAGAGCCATGTTTCCCTCTTAATATTTCTAAGGGCTTAATGCTCTTGCTGGTCCTCACCTTCCCTTGCCAGCACTTTCACACCCAGACAGACACTGCGGATGTACTTTTGCCTTGCCTCCTACCACTGCCAAGACACATTCGCAAGATCACTCTCACTCTTCGCACAGACCAGCTCACAAAGTGCAAACATGCAGCCATTTCTCCCACACCATAGCTCGAAGGCCTAAGAGCTGGTGCTGTATTCAACTGCCCTTCCCACCACACTCACAGCCAGACACCCCCCTGGCATCTCCCCTTGCCTTGCCTCCCACCACTCCCAAGACACATTCTCAAGCTCACTCTCACTCTCGGCACACACCAGCTCACAAAGTTAAAACATACAGCCACTTCTCCCACACCAGAGCTCTAAGCGCTTAGAGCTCTTGCTGTTTCTGACCTTCCCTTGCCAGTGCTTTCACAGCCAAACATACACTAAGAATCTCCCCTTGCCTTGCCTCCTACCACTGCCAAGACACATTCGCAAACTCACTCTCACTCTCGGCACAGACCAGCTCCCAGTGTTAAAACATACAGCCATTTCTCCCACACCAGAGCTCTAAGGCCTAAGAGCTGGTGCTGTATTCAACTGCCCTTCCCACCGCACTCACAGCCAGACACCCCCCTGGCATCTCCCCTTGCCTTGCCTCCTACCACTGCCAAGACACATTCTCAAGCTCACTCTCACTCTCGGCACACACCAGCTCACAAAGTTAAAACATCCAGCCATTTCTCCCACACCAGAGCTCTAAGGGCTTAGAGCTCTTGCTGTTTCTGACCTTCCCTTGCCAGTGCTTTCACAGAAAAACATACACTAAGAATCTCCCCTTGCCTTGCCTCCTGCCACTGCCAAGACACATTCGCAAGCTCACTCTCACTCTCGGCACACACCAGCTCACAAAGTTAAAACATACAGCCATTTCTCCCACACCATAGCTCTAAGGCCTAAGAGCTGGTGCTGTATTCAACTGCCCTTCCCACCGCACTCACAGCCAGACACGCCCCTGGCATCTCCCCTTGCCTTGCCTCCCACCACTCTCAATACACATTCTCAAGCTCACTCTCACTCTCGGCACAGACCAGCTCACAAAGTAAAAACATACAGCCATTTCTCCCACACCAGAGCTCTAAGGGCTTAGAGCTCTTGCTGTTTCTGACATTCCCTTGCCAGTGCTTTCACAGCCAAACATACACTAAGAATCTCCCCTTGCCTTGCCTCCCACCACTGCCAACACACATTCGCAAGCTCACTCTCACTCTCGGCACACACCAGCTCACAAAGTTAAAACATACAGCCATTTCTCCCACACCATAGCTCTAAGGCCTAAGAGCTGGTGCTGTATTCAACTGCCCTTCCCACCGCACTCACAGCCAGACACCCCCCTGGCATCTCCCCTTGCCTTGCCTCCCACCACTCCCAAGACACATTCTCAAGCTCACTCTCACTCTCGGCACACACCAGCTCACAAAGTTAAAACATACAGCCATTTCTCCCACACCAGAGCTCTAAGCGCTTAGACCTCTTGCTGATTCTGACCTTCCCTTGCCAGTGCTTTCACAGCCAAACATACACTAAGAATCTCCCCTTGCCTTGCCTCCTGCCACTGCCAAGACACATTCGCTAGCTCACTCTCACTCTCGGCACAGACCAGCTCACAAAGTTAAAACATACAGCCATTTCTCCCACACCAGAGCTCTAAGGGCTTAGAGCTCTTGCTGTTTCTGACCTTCCCTTGCCAGTGCTTTCACAGAAAAACATACACTAAGAATCTCCCCTTGCCTTGCCTCCTGCCACTGCCAACACACATTCTCAAGCTCACTCTCACTCTCGGCACAGACCAGCTCACAAAGTTAAAACATACAGCCATTTCTCCCACACCATAGCTCTAAGGCCTAAGAGCTGGTGCTGTATTCAACTGCCCTTCCCACCGCACTCACAGCCAGACACCCCCCTGGCATCTCCCCTTGCCTTGCCTCCCACCACTCTCAATACACATTCTCAAGCTCACTCTCACTCTCGGCACAGACCAGCTCACAAAGTAAAAACATACAGCCATTTCTCCCACACCAGAGCTCTAAGGGCTTAGAGCTCCTGCTGTTTCTGACCTTCCCTTGCCAGTGCTTTCACAGCCAAATATACACTAAGAATCTCCCCTTGCCTTGCCTCCTGCCACTGCCAAGACACATTCGCAAGCTCACTCTCACTCTCGGCACACACCAGCTCACAAAGTTAAAACATACAGCCATGTTTCCCTCTTAATATTTCTAAGGGCTTAATGCTCTTGCTGGTCCTCACCTTCCCTTGCCAGCACTTTCACACCCAGACAGACACTGCGGATGTACTTTTGCCTTGCCTCCTACCACTGCCAAGACACATTCGCAAGATCACTCTCACTCTTCGCACAGACCAGCTCACAAAGTGCAAACATGCAGCCATTTCTCCCACACCATAGCTCTAAGGCCTAAGAGCTGGTGCTGTATTCAACTGCCCTTCCCACCGCACTCACAGCCAGACACCCCCCTGGCATCTACCCTTGCCTTGCCTCCCACCACTCCCAAGACACATTCTCAAGCTCACTCTCACTCTTCGCACACACCAGCTCACAAAGTTAAAACATACAGCCATTTCTCCCACACCAGAGCTCTAAGCGCTTAGAGCTCTTGCTGTTTCTGACCTTCCCTTGCCAGTGCTTTCACAGCCAAACATACACTAAGAATCTCCCCTTGCCTTGCCTCCTACCACTGCCAACACACATTCGCAAGCTCACTCTCACTCTCGGCACACACCAGCTCACAAAGTTAAAACATACAGCCATTTCTCCCACACCAGAGCTCTAAGGCCTAAGAGCTGGTGCTGTATTCAACTGCCCTTCCCACCGCACTCACAGCCAGACACCCCCCTGGCATCTCCCCTTGCCTTGCCTCCTACCACTGCCAAGACACATTCTCAAGCTCACTCTCACTCTCGGCACACACCAGCTCACAAAGTTAAAACATACAGCCATTTCTCCCACACCAGAGCTCTAAGGCCTAAGAGCTGGTGCTGTATTCAACTGCCCTTCCCACCGCACTCACAGCCAGACACCCCCCTGGCATCTCCCCTTGCCTTGCCTCCTGCCACTGCCAAGACACATTCGCTAGCTCACTCTCACTCTCGGCACAGACCAGCTCACAAAGTTAAAACATACAGCCATTTCTCCCACACCAGAGCTCTAAGGGCTTAGAGCTCTTGCTGTTTCTGACCTTCCCTTGCCAGTGCTTTCACAGAAAAACATACACTAAGAATCTCCCCTTGCCTTGCCTCCTACCACTGCCAAGACACATTCGCAAGCTCACTCTCACTCTCGGCACACACCAGCTCACAAAGTTAAAACATACAGCCATTTCTCCCACACCATAGCTCTAAGGCCTAAGAGCTGGTGCTGTATTCAACTGCCCTTCCCACCGCACTCACAGCCAGACACCCCCCTGGCATCTCCCCTTGCCTTGCCTCCCACCACTCTCAATACACATTCTCAAGCTCACTCTCACTCTCGGCACAGACCAGCTCACAAAGTAAAAACATACAGCCATTTCTCCCACACCAGAGCTCTAAGGGCTTAGAGCTCCTGCTGTTTCTGACCTTCCCTTGCCAGTGCTTTCACAGCCAAATATACACTAAGAATCTCCCCTTGCCTTGCCTCCTACCACTGCCAAGACACATTCGCAAGCTCACTCTCACTCTCGGCACACACCAGCTCACAAAGTTAAAACATACAGCCATGTTTCCCTCTTAATATTTCTAAGGGCTTAATGCTCTTGCTGGTCCTCACCTTCCCTTGCCAGCACTTTCACACCCAGACAGACACTGCGGATGTACTTTTGCCTTGCCTCCTACCACTGCCAAGACACATTCGCAAGATCACTCTCACTCTTCGCACAGACCAGCTCACAAAGTGCAAACATGCAGCCATTTCTCCCACACCATAGCTCGAAGGCCTAAGAGCTGGTGCTGTATTCAACTGCCCTTCCCACCACACTCACAGCCAGACACCCCCCTGGCATCTCCCCTTGCCTTGCCTCCCACCACTCCCAAGACACATTCTCAAGCTCACTCTCACTCTCGGCACACACCAGCTCACAAAGTTAAAACATACAGCCACTTCTCCCACACCAGAGCTCTAAGCGCTTAGAGCTCTTGCTGTTTCTGACCTTCCCTTGCCAGTGCTTTCACAGCCAAACATACACTAAGAATCTCCCCTTGCCTTGCCTCCTACCACTGCCAAGACACATTCGCAAACTCACTCTCACTCTCGGCACAGACCAGCTCCCAGTGTTAAAACATACAGCCATTTCTCCCACACCATAGCTCTAAGGCCTAAGAGCTGGTGCTGTATTCAACTGCCCTTCCCACCGCACTCACAGCCAGACACCCCCCTGGCATCTCCCCTTGCCTTGCCTCCTACCACTGCCAAGACACATTCTCAAGCTCACTCTCACTCTCGGCACACACCAGCTCACAAAGTTAAAACATACACTCATTTCTCCCACACCAGAGCTCTAAGGGCTTAGAGCTCTTGCTGTTTCTGACCTTCCCTTGCCAGTGCTTTCACAGAAAAACATACACTAAGAATCTCCCCTTGCCTTGCCTCCTGCCACTGCCAAGACACATTCGCAAGCTCACTCTCACTCTCGGCACACACCAGCTCACAAAGTTAAAACATACAGCCATTTCTCCCACACCATATCTCTAAGGCCTAAGAGCTGGTGCTGTATTCAACTGCCCTTCCCACCACACTCACAGCCAGACACCCCCCTGGCATCTCCCCTTGCCTTGCCTCCCACCACTCTCAATACACATTCTCAAGCTCACTCTCACTCTCGGCACAGACCAGCTCACAAAGTAAAAACATACAGCCATTTCTCCCACACCAGAGCTCTAAGGGCTTAGAGCTCTTGCTGTTTCTGACATTCCCTTGCCAGTGCTTTCACAGCCAAACATACACTAAGAATCTCCCCTTGCCTTGCCTCCCACCACTGCCAACACACATTCGCAAGCTCACTCTCACTCTCGGCACACACCAGCTCACAAAGTTAAAACATACAGCCATTTCTCCCACACCATAGCTCTAAGGCCTAAGAGCTGGTGTTGTATTCAACTGCCCTTCCCACCGCACTCACAGCCAGACACCCCCCTGGCATCTCCCCTTGCCTTGCCTCCCACCACTCCCAAGACACATTCTCAAGCTCACTCTCACTCTCGGCACACACCAGCTCACAAAGTTAAAACATACAGCCATTTCTCCCACACCACAGCTCTAAGCGCTTAGAGCTCTTGCTGTTTCTGACCTTCCCTTGCCAGTGCTTTCACAGCCAAACATACACTAAGAATCTCCCCTTGCCTTGCCTCCTACCACTGCCAACACACATTCGCAAGCTCACTCTCACTCTCGGCACACACCAGCTCACAAAGTTAAAACATACAGCCATTTCTCCCACACCAGAGCTCTAAGGCCTAAGAGCTGGTGCTGTATTCAACTGCCCTTCCCACCGCACTCACAGCCAGACACCCCCCTGGCATCTCCCCTTGCCTTGCCTCCTACCACTGCCAAGACACATTCTCAAGCTCACTCTCACTCTCGCAACACACCAGCTCACAAAGTTAAAACATCCAGCCATTTCTCCCACACCAGAGCTCTAAGCGCTTAGACCTCTTGCTGATTCTGACCTTCCCTTGCCAGTGCTTTCACAGCCAAACATACACTAAGAATCTCCCCTTGCCTTGCCTCCTGCCATTGCCAAGACACATTCGCTAGCTCACTCTCACTCTCGGCACACACCAGCTCACAAAGTTAAAACATACAGCCATTTCTCCCACACCAGAGCTCTAAGGGCTTAGAGCTCTTGCTGTTTCTGACCTTCCCTTGCCAGTGCTTTCACAGAAAAACATACACTAAGAATCTCCCCTTGCCTTGCCTCCTGCCACTGCCAACACACATTCGCAAGCTCACTCTCACTCTCGGCACAGACCAGCTCACAAAGTTAAAACATACAGCCATTTCTCTCTCACCAGAGCTCTAAGGCCTAAGAGCTGGTGCTGTATTCAACTGCCCTTCCCACCGCACTCACAGCCAGACACCCCCCTGGCATCTCCCCTTGCCTTGCCTCCCACCACTCCCAAGACACATTCTCAAGCTCACTCTCACTCTCGGCACACACCAGCTCACAAAGTTAAAACATACAGCCATTTCTCCCAAACCAGAGCTCTAAGCGCTTAGAGCTCTTGCTGTTTCTGACCTTCCCTTGCCAGTGCTTTCACAGCCAAACATACACTAAGAATCTCCCCTTGCCTTGCCTCCTACCACTGCCAAGACACATTCGCAAACTCACTCTCACTCTCGGCACAGACCAGCTCCCAGTGTTAAAACATACAGCGATTTCTCCCACACCAGAGCTCTAAGGGCTTAGAGCTCTTGCTGTTTCTGACCTTCCCTTGCCAGTGCTTTCACAGCCAAACATACACTAAGAATCTCCCCTTGCCTTGCCTCCTGCCACTGCCAAGACACATTCGCAAGCTCACTCTCACTCTCGGCACACACCAGCTCACAAAGTTAAAACATACAGCCATTTCTCCCACACCATAGCTCTAAGGCCTAAGAGCTGGTGCTGTATTCAACTGCCCTTCCCACCGCACTCACAGCCAGACACCCCCCTGGCATCTCCCCTTGCCTTGCCTCCTACCACTGCCAAGACACATTCTCAAGCTCACTCTCACTCTCGGCACACACCAGCTCACAAAGTTAAAACATCCAGCCATTTCTCCCACACCACAGCTCTAAGCGCTTAGAGCTCTTGCTGATTCTGACCTTCCCTTGCCAGTGCTTTCACAGCCAAACATACACTAAGAATCTCCCCTTGCCTTGCCTCCTGCCACTGCCAAGACACATTCGCTAGCTCACTCTCACTCTCGGCACAGACCAGCTCACAAAGTTAAAACATACAGCCATTTCTCCCACACCAGAGCTCTAAGCGCTTAGAGCTCTTGCTGTTTCTGACCTTCCCTTGCCAGTGCTTTCACAGAAAAACATACACTAAGAATCTCCCCTTGCCTTGCCTCCTGCCACTGCCAACACACATTCTCAAGCTCACTCTCACTCTCGGCACACACCAGCTCACAAAGTTAAAACATACAGCCATTTCTCCCACACCATAGCTCTAAGGCCTAAGAGCTGGTGCTGTATTCAACTGCCCTTCCCACCGCACTCACAGCCAGACACCCCCCTGGCATCTCCCCTTGCCTTGCCTCCCACCACTCTCAATACACATTCTCAAGCTCACTCTCACTCTCGGCACAGACCAGCTCACAAAGTAAAAACATACAGCCATTTCTCCCACACCAGAGCTCTAAGGGCTTAGAGCTCCTGCTGTTTCTGACCTTCCCTTGCCAGTGCTTTCACAGCCAAATATACACTAAGAATCTCCCCTTGCCTTGCCTCCTGCCACTGCCAAGACACATTCGCAAGCTCACTCTCACTCTCGGCACACACCAGCTCACAAAGTTAAAACATACAGCCATGTTTCCCTCTTAATATTTCTAAGGGCTTAATGCTCTTGCTGGTCCTCACCTTCCCTTGCCAGCACTTTCACACCCAGACAGACACTGCGGATGTACTTTTGCCTTGCCTCCTACCACTGCCAAGACACATTCGCAAGATCACTCTCACTCTTCGCACAGACCAGCTCACAAAGTGCAAACATGCAGCCATTTCTCCCACACCATAGCTCGAAGGCCTAAGAGCTGGTGCTGTATTCAACTGCCCTTCCCACCGCACTCACAGCCAGACACCCCCCTGGCATCTACCCTTGCCTTGCCTCCCACCACTCCCAAGACACATTCTCAAGCTCACTCTCACTCTTCGCACACACCAGCTCACAAAGTTAAAACATACAGCCATTTCTCCCACACCAGAGCTCTAAGCGCTTAGAGCTCTTGCTGTTTCTGACCTTCCCTTGCCAGTGCTTTCACAGAAAAACATACACTAAGAATCTCCCCTTGCCTTGCCTCCTACCACTGCCAACACACATTCGCAAGCTCACTCTCACTCTCGGCACACACCAGCTCACAAAGTTAAAACATACAGCCATTTCTCCCACACCATAGCTCTAAGGCCTAAGAGCTGGTGCTGTATTCAACTGCCCTTCCCACCGCACTCACAGCCAGACACCCCCCTGGCATCTCCCCTTGCCTTGCCTCCTACCACTGCCAAGACACATTCTCAAGCTCACTCTCACTCTCGGCACACACCAGCTCACAAAGTTAAAACATACAGCCATTTCTCCCACACCAGAGCTCTAAGGGCTTAGAGCTCTTGCTGTTTCTGACCTTCCCTTGCCAGTGCTTTCACAGAAAAACATACACTAAGAATCTCCCCTTGCCTTGCCTCCTACCACTGCCAAGACACATTCGCAAGCTCACTCTCACTCTCGGCACACACCAGCTCACAAAGTTAAAACATACAGCCATTTCTCCCACACCATAGCTCTAAGGCCTAAGAGCTGGTGCTGTATTCAACTGCCCTTCCCACCGCACTCACAGCCAGACACCCCCCTGGCATCTCCCCTTGCCTTGCCTCCCACCACTCTCAATACACATTCTCAAGCTCACTCTCACTCTCGGCACAGACCAGCTCACAAAGTAAAAACATACAGCCATTTCTCCCACACCAGAGCTCTAAGGGCTTAGAGCTCCTGCTGTTTCTGACCTTCCCTTGCCAGTGCTTTCACAGCCAAATATACACTAAGAATCTCCCCTTGCCTTGCCTCCTACCACTGCCAAGACACATTCGCAAGCTCACTCTCACTCTCGGCACACACCAGCTCACAAAGTTAAAACATAGAGCCATGTTTCCCTCTTAATATTTCTAAGGGCTTAATGCTCTTGCTGGTCCTCACCTTCCCTTGCCAGCACTTTCACACCCAGACAGACACTGCGGATGTACTTTTGCCTTGCCTCCTACCACTGCCAAGACACATTCGCAAGATCACTCTCACTCTTCGCACAGACCAGCTCACAAAGTGCAAACATGCAGCCATTTCTCCCACACCATAGCTCGAAGGCCTAAGAGCTGGTGCTGTATTCAACTGCCCTTCCCACCACACTCACAGCCAGACACCCCCCTGGCATCTCCCCTTGCCTTGCCTCCCACCACTCCCAAGACACATTCTCAAGCTCACTCTCACTCTCGGCACACACCAGCTCACAAAGTTAAAACATACAGCCACTTCTCCCACACCAGAGCTCTAAGCGCTTAGAGCTCTTGCTGTTTCTGACCTTCCCTTGCCAGTGCTTTCACAGCCAAACATACACTAAGAATCTCCCCTTGCCTTGCCTCCTACCACTGCCAAGACACATTCGCAAACTCACTCTCACTCTCGGCACAGACCAGCTCCCAGTGTTAAAACATACAGCCATTTCTCCCACACCAGAGCTCTAAGGCCTAAGAGCTGGTGCTGTATTCAACTGCCCTTCCCACCGCACTCACAGCCAGACACCCCCCTGGCATCTCCCCTTGCCTTGCCTCCTACCACTGCCAAGACACATTCTCAAGCTCACTCTCACTCTCGGCACACACCAGCTCACAAAGTTAAAACATCCAGCCATTTCTCCCACACCAGAGCTCTAAGGGCTTAGAGCTCTTGCTGTTTCTGACCTTCCCTTGCCAGTGCTTTCACAGAAAAACATACACTAAGAATCTCCCCTTGCCTTGCCTCCTGCCACTGCCAAGACACATTCGCAAGCTCACTCTCACTCTCGGCACACACCAGCTCACAAAGTTAAAACATACAGCCATTTCTCCCACACCATAGCTCTAAGGCCTAAGAGCTGGTGCTGTATTCAACTGCCCTTCCCACCGCACTCACAGCCAGACACGCCCCTGGCATCTCCCCTTGCCTTGCCTCCCACCACTCTCAATACACATTCTCAAGCTCACTCTCACTCTCGGCACAGACCAGCTCACAAAGTAAAAACATACAGCCATTTCTCCCACACCAGAGCTCTAAGGGCTTAGAGCTCTTGCTGTTTCTGACATTCCCTTGCCAGTGCTTTCACAGCCAAACATACACTAAGAATCTCCCCTTGCCTTGCCTCCCACCACTGCCAACACACATTCGCAAGCTCACTCTCACTCTCGGCACACACCAGCTCACAAAGTTAAAACATACAGCCATTTCTCCCACACCATAGCTCTAAGGCCTAAGAGCTGGTGCTGTATTCAACTGCCCTTCCCACCGCACTCACAGCCAGACACCCCCCTGGCATCTCCCCTTGCCTTGCCTCCCACCACTCCCAAGACACATTCTCAAGCTCACTCTCACTCTCGGCACACACCAGCTCACAAAGTTAAAACATACAGCCATTTCTCCCACACCAGAGCTCTAAGCGCTTAGACCTCTTGCTGATTCTGACCTTCCCTTGCCAGTGCTTTCACAGCCAAACATACACTAAGAATCTCCCCTTGCCTTGCCTCCTGCCACTGCCAAGACACATTCGCTAGCTCACTCTCACTCTCGGCACAGACCAGCTCACAAAGTTAAAACATACAGCCATTTCTCCCACACCAGAGCTCTAAGGGCTTAGAGCTCTTGCTGTTTCTGACCTTCCCTTGCCAGTGCTTTCACAGAAAAACATACACTAAGAATCTCCCCTTGCCTTGCCTCCTGCCACTGCCAACACACATTCTCAAGCTCACTCTCACTCTCGGCACAGACCAGCTCACAAAGTTAAAACATACAGCCATTTCTCCCACACCATAGCTCTAAGGCCTAAGAGCTGGTGCTGTATTCAACTGCCCTTCCCACCGCACTCACAGCCAGACACCCCCCTGGCATCTCCCCTTGCCTTGCCTCCCACCACTCTCAATACACATTCTCAAGCTCACTCTCACTCTCGGCACAGACCAGCTCACAAAGTAAAAACATACAGCCATTTCTCCCACACCAGAGCTCTAAGGGCTTAGAGCTCCTGCTGTTTCTGACCTTCCCTTGCCAGTGCTTTCACAGCCAAATATACACTAAGAATCTCCCCTTGCCTTGCCTCCTGCCACTGCCAAGACACATTCGCAAGCTCACTCTCACTCTCGGCACACACCAGCTCACAAAGTTAAAACATACAGCCATGTTTCCCTCTTAATATTTCTAAGGGCTTAATGCTCTTGCTGGTCCTCACCTTCCCTTGCCAGCACTTTCACACCCAGACAGACACTGCGGATGTACTTTTGCCTTGCCTCCTACCACTGCCAAGACACATTCGCAAGATCACTCTCACTCTTCGCACAGACCAGCTCACAAAGTGCAAACATGCAGCCATTTCTCCCACACCATAGCTCTAAGGCCTAAGAGCTGGTGCTGTATTCAACTGCCCTTCCCACCGCACTCACAGCCAGACACCCCCCTGGCATCTACCCTTGCCTTGCCTCCCACCACTCCCAAGACACATTCTCAAGCTCACTCTCACTCTTCGCACACACCAGCTCACAAAGTTAAAACATACAGCCATTTCTCCCACACCAGAGCTCTAAGCGCTTAGAGCTCTTGCTGTTTCTGACCTTCCCTTGCCAGTGCTTTCACAGCCAAACATACACTAAGAATCTCCCCTTGCCTTGCCTCCTACCACTGCCAACACACATTCGCAAGCTCACTCTCACTCTCGGCACACACCAGCTCACAAAGTTAAAACATACAGCCATTTCTCCCACACCAGAGCTCTAAGGCCTAAGAGCTGGTGCTGTATTCAACTGCCCTTCCCACCGCACTCACAGCCAGACACCCCCCTGGCATCTCCCCTTGCCTTGCCTCCTACCACTGCCAAGACACATTCTCAAGCTCACTCTCACTCTCGGCACACACCAGCTCACAAAGTTAAAACATACAGCCATTTCTCCCACACCAGAGCTCTAAGGCCTAAGAGCTGGTGCTGTATTCAACTGCCCTTCCCACCGCACTCACAGCCAGACACCCCCCTGGCATCTCCCCTTGCCTTGCCTCCTGCCACTGCCAAGACACATTCGCTAGCTCACTCTCACTCTCGGCACAGACCAGCTCACAAAGTTAAAACATACAGCCATTTCTCCCACACCAGAGCTCTAAGGGCTTAGAGCTCTTGCTGTTTCTGACCTTCCCTTGCCAGTGCTTTCACAGAAAAACATACACTAAGAATCTCCCCTTGCCTTGCCTCCTACCACTGCCAAGACACATTCGCAAGCTCACTCTCACTCTCGGCACACACCAGCTCACAAAGTTAAAACATACAGCCATTTCTCCCACACCATAGCTCTAAGGCCTAAGAGCTGGTGCTGTATTCAACTGCCCTTCCCACCGCACTCACAGCCAGACACCCCCCTGGCATCTCCCCTTGCCTTGCCTCCCACCACTCTCAATACACATTCTCAAGCTCACTCTCACTCTCGGCACAGACCAGCTCACAAAGTAAAAACATACAGCCATTTCTCCCACACCAGAGCTCTAAGGGCTTAGAGCTCCTGCTGTTTCTGACCTTCCCTTGCCAGTGCTTTCACAGCCAAATATACACTAAGAATCTCCCCTTGCCTTGCCTCCTACCACTGCCAAGACACATTCGCAAGCTCACTCTCACTCTCGGCACACACCAGCTCACAAAGTTAAAACATACAGCCATGTTTCCCTCTTAATATTTCTAAGGGCTTAATGCTCTTGCTGGTCCTCACCTTCCCTTGCCAGCACTTTCACACCCAGACAGACACTGCGGATGTACTTTTGCCTTGCCTCCTACCACTGCCAAGACACATTCGCAAGATCACTCTCACTCTTCGCACAGACCAGCTCACAAAGTGCAAACATGCAGCCATTTCTCCCACACCATAGCTCGAAGGCCTAAGAGCTGGTGCTGTATTCAACTGCCCTTCCCACCACACTCACAGCCAGACACCCCCCTGGCATCTCCCCTTGCCTTGCCTCCCACCACTCCCAAGACACATTCTCAAGCTCACTCTCACTCTCGGCACACACCAGCTCACAAAGTTAAAACATACAGCCACTTCTCCCACACCAGAGCTCTAAGCGCTTAGAGCTCTTGCTGTTTCTGACCTTCCCTTGCCAGTGCTTTCACAGCCAAACATACACTAAGAATCTCCCCTTGCCTTGCCTCCTACCACTGCCAAGACACATTCGCAAACTCACTCTCACTCTCGGCACAGACCAGCTCCCAGTGTTAAAACATACAGCCATTTCTCCCACACCAGAGCTCTAAGGCCTAAGAGCTGGTGCTGTATTCAACTGCCCTTCCCACCGCACTCACAGCCAGACACCCCCCTGGCATCTCCCCTTGCCTTGCCTCCTACCACTGCCAAGACACATTCTCAAGCTCACTCTCACTCTCGGCACACACCAGCTCACAAAGTTAAAACATACACTCATTTCTCCCACACCAGAGCTCTAAGGGCTTAGAGCTCTTGCTGTTTCTGACCTTCCCTTGCCAGTGCTTTCACAGAAAAACATACACTAAGAATCTCCCCTTGCCTTGCCTCCTGCCACTGCCAACACACATTCGCAAGCTCACTCTCACTCTCGGCACACACCAGCTCACAAAGTTAAAACATACAGCCATTTCTCCCACACCATATCTCTAAGGCCTAAGAGCTGGTGCTGTATTCAACTGCCCTTCCCACCGCACTCACAGCCAGACACCCCCCTGGCATCTCCCCTTGCCTTGCCTCCCACCACTCTCAATACACATTCTCAAGCTCACTCTCACTCTCGGCACAGACCAGCTCACAAAGTAAAAACATACAGCCATTTCTCCCACACCAGAGCTCTAAGGGCTTAGAGCTCTTGCTGTTTCTGACATTCCCTTGCCAGTGCTTTCACAGCCAAACATACACTAAGAATCTCCCCTTGCCTTGCCTCCCACCACTGCCAACACACATTCGCAAGCTCACTCTCACTCTCGGCACACACCAGCTCACAAAGTTAAAACATACAGCCATTTCTCCCACACCATAGCTCTAAGGCCTAAGAGCTGGTGCTGTATTCAACTGCCCTTCCCACCGCACTCACAGCCAGACACCCCCCTGGCATCTCCCCTTGCCTTGCCTCCCACCACTCCCAAGACACATTCTCAAGCTCACTCTCACTCTCGGCACACACCAGCTCACAAAGTTAAAACATACAGCCATTTCTCCCACACCACAGCTCTAAGCGCTTAGAGCTCTTGCTGTTTCTGACCTTCCCTTGCCAGTGCTTTCACAGCCAAACATACACTAAGAATCTCCCCTTGCCTTGCCTCCTACCACTGCCAACACACATTCGCAAGCTCACTCTCACTCTCGGCACACACCAGCTCACAAAGTTAAAACATCCAGCCATTTCTCCCACACCAGAGCTCTAAGCGCTTAGACCTCTTGCTGATTCTGACCTTCCCTTGCCAGTGCTTTCACAGCCAAACATACACTAAGAATCTCCCCTTGCCTTGCCTCCTGCCACTGCCAAGACACATTCGCTAGCTCACTCTCACTCTCGGCACAGACCAGCTCACAAAGTTAAAACATACAGCCATTTCTCCCACACCAGAGCTCTAAGGGCTTAGAGCTCTTGCTGTTTCTGACCTTCCCTTGCCAGTGCTTTCACAGAAAAACATACACTAAGAATCTCCCCTTGCCTTGCCTCCTGCCACTGCCAAGACACATTCGCAAGCTCACTCTCACTCTCGGCACAGACCAGCTCACAAAGTTAAAACATACAGCCATTTCTCTCTCACCAGAGCTCTAAGGCCTAAGAGCTGGTGCTGTATTCAACTGCCCTTCCCACCGCACTCACAGCCAGACACCCCCCTGGCATCTCCCCTTGCCTTGCCTCCCACCACTCTCAATACACATTCTCAAGCTCACTCTCACTCTCGGCACACACCAGCTCACAAAGTTAAAACATACAGCCATTTCTCCCACACCAGAGCTCTAAGGGCTTAGAGCTCCTGCTGTTTCTGACCTTCCCTTGCCAGTGCTTTCACAGCCAAATATACACTAAGAATCTCCCCTTGCCTTGCCTCCTACCACTGCCAAGACACATTCGCAAGCTCACTCTCACTCTCGGCACACACCAGCTCACAAAGTTAAAACATACAGCCATGTTTCCCTCTTAATATTTCTAAGGGCTTAATGCTCTTGCTGGTCCTCACCTTCCCTTGCCAGCACTTTCACACCCAGACAGACACTGCGGATGTACTTTTGCCTTGCCTCCTACCACTGCCAAGACACATTCGCAAGATCACTCTCACTCTTCGCACAGACCAGCTCACAAAGTGCAAACATGCAGCCATTTCTCCCACACCATAGCTCGAAGGCCTAAGAGCTGGTGCTGTATTCAACTGCCCTTCCCACCACACTCACAGCCAGACACCCCCCTGGCATCTCCCCTTGCCTTGCCTCCCACCACTCCCAAGACACATTCTCAAGCTCACTCTCACTCTCGGCACACACCAGCTCACAAAGTTAAAACATACAGCCACTTCTCCCACACCAGAGCTCTAAGCGCTTAGAGCTCTTGCTGTTTCTGACCTTCCCTTGCCAGTGCTTTCACAGCCAAACATAAACTAAGAATCTCCCCTTGCCTTGCCTCCTACCACTGCCAAGACACATTCGCAAACTCACTCTCACTCTCGGCACAGACCAGCTCCCAGTGTTAAAACATACAGCCATTTCTCCCACACCATAGCTCTAAGGCCTAAGAGCTGGTGCTGTATTCAACTGCCCTTCCCACCGCACTCACAGCCAGACACCCCCCTGGCATCTCCCCTTGCCTTGCCTCCTACCACTGCCAAGACACATTCTCAAGCTCACTCTCACTCTCGGCACACACCAGCTCACAAAGTTAAAACATACACTCATTTCTCCCACACCAGAGCTCTAAGGGCTTAGAGCTCTTGCTGTTTCTGACCTTCCCTTGCCAGTGCTTTCACAGAAAAACATACACTAAGAATCTCCCCTTGCCTTGCCTCCTGCCACTGCCAAGACACATTCGCAAGCTCACTCTCACTCTCGGCACACACCAGCTCACAAAGTTAAAACATACAGCCATTTCTCCCACACCATATCTCTAAGGCCTAAGAGCTGGTGCTGTATTCAACTGCCCTTCCCACCACACTCACAGCCAGACACCCCCCTGGCATCTCCCCTTGCCTTGCCTCCCACCACTCTCAATACACATTCTCAAGCTCACTCTCACTCTCGGCACAGACCAGCTCACAAAGTAAAAACATACAGCCATTTCTCCCACACCAGAGCTCTAAGGGCTTAGAGCTCTTGCTGTTTCTGACATTCCCTTGCCAGTGCTTTCACAGCCAAACATACACTAAGAATCTCCCCTTGCCTTGCCTCCCACCACTGCCAACACACATTCGCAAGCTCACTCTCACTCTCGGCACACACCAGCTCACAAAGTTAAAACATACAGCCATTTCTCCCACACCATAGCTCTAAGGCCTAAGAGCTGGTGCTGTATTCAACTGCCCTTCCCACCGCACTCACAGCCAGACACCCCCCTGGCATCTCCCCTTGCCTTGCCTCCCACCACTCCCAAGACACATTCTCAAGCTCACTCTCACTCTCGGCACACACCAGCTCACAAAGTTAAAACATACAGCCATTTCTCCCACACCACAGCTCTAAGCGCTTAGAGCTCTTGCTGTTTCTGACCTTCCCTTGCCAGTGCTTTCACAGCCAAACATACACTAAGAATCTCCCCTTGCCTTGCCTCCTACCACTGCCAACACACATTCGCAAGCTCACTCTCACTCTCGGCACACACCAGCTCACAAAGTTAAAACATACAGCCATTTCTCCCACACCAGAGCTCTAAGGCCTAAGAGCTGGTGCTGTATTCAACTGCCCTTCCCACCGCACTCACAGCCAGACACCCCCCTGGCATCTCCCCTTGCCTTGCCTCCTACCACTGCCAAGACACATTCTCAAGCTCACTCTCACTCTCGCAACACACCAGCTCACAAAGTTAAAACATCCAGCCATTTCTCCCACACCAGAGCTCTAAGCGCTTAGACCTCTTGCTGATTCTGACCTTCCCTTGCCAGTGCTTTCACAGCCAAACATACACTAAGAATCTCCCCTTGCCTTGCCTCCTGCCATTGCCAAGACACATTCGCTAGCTCACTCTCACTCTCGGCACAGACCAGCTCACAAAGTTAAAACATACAGCCATTTCTCCCACACCAGAGCTCTAAGGGCTTAGAGCTCTTGCTGTTTCTGACCTTCCCTTGCCAGTGCTTTCACAGAAAAACATACACTAAGAATCTCCCCTTGCCTTGCCTCCTGCCACTGCCAACACACATTCGCAAGCTCACTCTCACTCTCGGCACAGACCAGCTCACAAAGTTAAAACATACAGCCATTTCTCTCTCACCAGAGCTCTAAGGCCTAAGAGCTGGTGCTGTATTCAACTGCCCTTCCCACCGCACTCACAGCCAGACACCCCCCTGGCATCTCCACTTGCCTTGCCTCCCACCACTCCCAAGACACATTCTCAAGCTCACTCTCACTCTCGGCACACACCAGCTCACAAAGTTAAAACATACAGCCATTTCTCCCAAACCAGAGCTCTAAGCGCTTAGAGCTCTTGCTGTTTCTGACCTTCCCTTGCCAGTGCTTTCACAGCCAAACATACACTAAGAATCTCCCCTTGCCTTGCCTCCTACCACTGCCAAGACACATTCGCAAACTCACTCTCACTCTCGGCACACACCAGCTCCCAGTGTTAAAACATACAGCGATTTCTCCCACACCAGAGCTCTAAGGGCTTAGAGCTCTTGCTGTTTCTGACCTTCCCTTGCCAGTGCTTTCACAGCCAAACATACACTAAGAATCTCCCCTTGCCTTGCCTCCTGCCACTGCCAAGACACATTCGCAAGCTCACTCTCACTCTCGGCACACACCAGCTCACAAAGTTAAAACATACAGCCATTTCTCCCACACCATAGCTCTAAGGCCTAAGAGCTGGTGCTGTATTCAACTGCCCTTCCCACCGCACTCACAGCCAGACACCCCCCTGGCATCTCCCCTTGCCTTGCCTCCCACCACTCTCAATACACATTCTCAAGCTCACTCTCACTCTCGGCACAGACCAGCTCACAAAGTAAAAACATACAGCCATTTCTCCCACACCAGAGCTCTAAGCGCTTAGAGCTCTTGCTGATTCTGACCTTCCCTTGCCAGTGCTTTCACAGCCAAATATACACTAAGAATCTCCCCTTGCCTTGCCTCCTGCCACTGCCAAGACACATTCGCAAGCTCACTCTCACTCTCGGCACACACCAGCTCACAAAGTTAAAACATACAGCCATGTTTCCCTCTTAATATTTCTAAGGGCTTAATGCTCTTGCTGGTCCTCACCTTCCCTTGCCAGCACTTTCACACCCAGACAGACACTGCGGATGTACTTTTGCCTTGCCTCCTACCACTGCCAAGACACATTCGCAAGATCACTCTCACTCTTCGCACAGACCAGCTCACAAAGTGCAAACATGCAGCCATTTCTCCCACACCATAGCTCGAAGGCCTAAGAGCTGGTGCTGTATTCAACTGCCCTTCCCACCGCACTCACAGCCAGACACCCCCCTGGCATCTACCCTTGCCTTGCCTCCCACCACTCCCAAGACACATTCTCAAGCTCACTCTCACTCTTCGCACACACCAGCTCACAAAGTTAAAACATACAGCCATTTCTCCCACACCAGAGCTCTAAGCGCTTAGAGCTCTTGCTGTTTCTGACCTTCCCTTGCCAGTGCTTTCACAGAAAAACATACACTAAGAATCTCCCCTTGCCTTGCCTCCTACCACTGCCAACACACATTCGCAAGCTCACTCTCACTCTCGGCACACACCAGCTCACAAAGTTAAAACATACAGCCATTTCTCCCACACCATAGCTCTAAGGCCTAAGAGCTGGTGCTGTATTCAACTGCCCTTCCCACCGCACTCACAGCCAGACACCCCCCTGGCATCTCCCCTTGCCTTGCCTCCTACCACTGCCAAGACACATTCGCAAGCTCACTCTCACTCTCGGCACACACCAGCTCACAAAGTTAAAACATACAGCCATTTCTCCCACACCAGAGCTCTAAGGGCTTAGAGCTCTTGCTGTTTCTGACCTTCCCTTGCCAGTGCTTTCACAGAAAAACATACACTAAGAATCTCCCCTTGCCTTGCCTCCTACCACTGCCAAGACACATTCGCAAGCTCACTCTCACTCTCGGCACACACCAGCTCACAAAGTTAAAACATACAGCCATTTCTCCCACACCATAGCTCTAAGGCCTAAGAGCTGGTGCTGTATTCAACTGCCCTTCCCACCGCACTCACAGCCAGACACCCCCCTGGCATCTCCCCTTGCCTTGCCTCCCACCACTCTCAATACACATTCTCAAGCTCACTCTCACTCTCGGCACAGACCAGCTCACAAAGTAAAAACATACAGCCATTTCTCCCACACCAGAGCTCTAAGGGCTTAGAGCTCCTGCTGTTTCTGACCTTCCCTTGCCAGTGCTTTCACAGCCAAATATACACTAAGAATCTCCCCTTGCCTTGCCTCCTACCACTGCCAAGACACATTCGCAAGCTCACTCTCACTCTCGGCACACACCAGCTCACAAAGTTAAAACATACAGCCATGTTTCCCTCTTAATATTTCTAAGGGCTTAATGCTCTTGCTGGTCCTCACCTTCCCTTGCCAGCACTTTCACACCCAGACAGACACTGCGGATGTACTTTTGCCTTGCCTCCTACCACTGCCAAGACACATTCGCAAGATCACTCTCACTCTTCGCACAGACCAGCTCACAAAGTGCAAACATGCAGCCATTTCTCCCACACCATAGCTCGAAGGCCTAAGAGCTGGTGCTGTATTCAACTGCCCTTCCCACCACACTCACAGCCAGACACCCCCCTGGCATCTCCCCTTGCCTTGCCTCCCACCACTCCCAAGACACATTCTCAAGCTCACTCTCACTCTCGGCACACACCAGCTCACAAAGTTAAAACATACAGCCACTTCTCCCACACCAGAGCTCTAAGCGCTTAGAGCTCTTGCTGTTTCTGACCTTCCCTTGCCAGTGCTTTCACAGCCAAACATACACTAAGAATCTCCCCTTGCCTTGCCTCCTACCACTGCCAAGACACATTCGCAAACTCACTCTCACTCTCGGCACAGACCAGCTCCCAGTGTTAAAACATACAGCCATTTCTCCCACACCAGAGCTCTAAGGCCTAAGAGCTGGTGCTGTATTCAACTGCCCTTCCCACCGCACTCACAGCCAGACACCCCCCTGGCATCTCCCCTTGCCTTGCCTCCTACCACTGCCAAGACACATTCTCAAGCTCACTCTCACTCTCGGCACACACCAGCTCACAAAGTTAAAACATCCAGCCATTTCTCCCACACCAGAGCTCTAAGGGCTTAGAGCTCTTGCTGTTTCTGACCTTCCCTTGCCAGTGCTTTCACAGAAAAACATACACTAAGAATCTCCCCTTGCCTTGCCTCCTGCCACTGCCAAGACACATTCGCAAGCTCACTCTCACTCTCGGCACACACCAGCTCACAAAGTTAAAACATACAGCCATTTCTCCCACACCATAGCTCTAAGGCCTAAGAGCTGGTGCTGTATTCAACTGCCCTTCCCACCGCACTCACAGCCAGACACGCCCCTGGCATCTCCCCTTGCCTTGCCTCCCACCACTCTCAATACACATTCTCAAGCTCACTCTCACTCTCGGCACAGACCAGCTCACAAAGTAAAAACATACAGCCATTTCTCCCACACCAGAGCTCTAAGGGCTTAGAGCTCTTGCTGTTTCTGACATTCCCTTGCCAGTGCTTTCACAGCCAAACATACACTAAGAATCTCCCCTTGCCTTGCCTCCCACCACTGCCAACACACATTCGCAAGCTCACTCTCACTCTCGGCACACACCAGCTCACAAAGTTAAAACATACAGCCATTTCTCCCACACCATAGCTCTAAGGCCTAAGAGCTGGTGCTGTATTCAACTGCCCTTCCCACCGCACTCACAGCCAGACACCCCCCTGGCATCTCCCCTTGCCTTGCCTCCCACCACTCCCAAGACACATTCTCAAGCTCACTCTCACTCTCGGCACACACCAGCTCACAAAGTTAAAACATACAGCCATTTCTCCCACACCAGAGCTCTAAGCGCTTAGACCTCTTGCTGATTCTGACCTTCCCTTGCCAGTGCTTTCACAGCCAAACATACACTAAGAATCTCCCCTTGCCTTGCCTCCTGCCACTGCCAAGACACATTCGCTAGCTCACTCTCACTCTCGGCACAGACCAGCTCACAAAGTTAAAACATACAGCCATTTCTCCCACACCAGAGCTCTAAGGGCTTAGAGCTCTTGCTGTTTCTGACCTTCCCTTGCCAGTGCTTTCACAGAAAAACATACACTAAGAATCTCCCCTTGCCTTGCCTCCTGCCACTGCCAAGACACATTCGCAAGCTCACTCTCACTCTCGGCACACACCAGCTCACAAAGTTAAAACATACAGCCATTTCTCTCTCACCAGAGCTCTAAGGCCTAAGAGCTGGTGCTGTATTCAACTGCCCTTCCCACCGCACTCACAGCCAGACACCCCCCTGGCATCTCCCCTTGCCTTGCCTCCCACCACTCCCAAGACACATTCTCAAGCTCACTCTCACTCTCGGCACACACCAGCTCACAAAGTTAAAACATACAGCCATTTCTCCCAAACCAGAGCTCTAAGCGCTTAGAGCTCTTGCTGATTCTGACCTTCCCTTGCCAGTGCTTTCACAGCCAAACATACACTAAGAATCTCCCCTTGCCTTGCCTCCTACCACTGCCAAGACACATTCGCAAGCTCACTCTCACTCTCGGCACACACCAGCTCACAAAGTTAAAACATACAGCCATGTTTCCCTCTTAATATTTCTAAGGGCTTAATGCTCTTGCTGGTCCTCACCTTCCCTTGCCAGCACTTTCACACCCAGACAGACACTGCGGATGTACTTTTGCCTTGCCTCCTACCACTGCCAAGACACATTCGCAAGATCACTCTCACTCTTCGCACAGACCAGCTCACAAAGTGCAAACATGCAGCCATTTCTCCCACACCATAGCTCGAAGGCCTAAGAGCTGGTGCTGTATTCAACTGCCCTTCCCACCACACTCACAGCCAGACACCCCCCTGGCATCTCCCCTTGCCTTGCCTCTCACCACTCCCAAGACACATTCTCAAGCTCACTCTCACTCTCGGCACACACCAGCTCACAAAGTTAAAACATACAGCCACTTCTCCCACACCAGAGCTCTAAGCGCTTAGAGCTCTTGCTGTTTCTGACCTTCCCTTGCCAGTGCTTTCACAGCCAAACATACACTAAGAATCTCCCCTTGCCTTGCCTCCTACCACTGCCAAGACACATTCGCAAACTCACTCTCACTCTCGGCACACACCAGCTCCCAGTGTTAAAACATACAGCCATTTCTCCCACACCAGAGCTCTAAGGGCTTAGAGCTCTTGCTGTTTCTGACCTTCCCTTGCCAGTGCTTTCACAACCAAACATACACTAAGAATCTCCCCTTGCCTTGCCTCCTGCCACTGCCAAGACACATTCGCAAGCTCACTCTCACTCTCGGCACACACCAGCTCACAAAGTTAAAACATACAGCCATTTCTCCCACACCATAGCTCTAAGGCCTAAGAGCTGGTGCTGTATTCAACTGCCCTTCCCACCGCACTCACAGCCAGACACCCCCCTGGCATCTCCCCTTGCCTTGCCTCCTACCACTGCCAAGACACATTCTCAAGCTCACTCTCACTCTCGGCACACACCAGCTCACAGTGTTAAAACATCCAGCCATTTCTCCCACACCACAGCTCTAAGCGCTTAGAGCTCTTGCTGATTCTGACCTTCCCTTGCCAGTGCTTTCACAGCCAAACATACACTAAGAATCTCCCCTTGCCTTGCCTCCTGCCACTGCCAAGACACATTCGCTAGCTCACTCTCACTCTCGGCACACACCAGCTCACAAAGTTAAAACATACAGCCATTTCTCCCACACCAGAGCTCTAAGGCCTAAGAGCTGGTGCTGTATTCAACTGCCCTTCCCACCGCACTCACAGCCAGACACCCCCCCTGGCATCTCCCCTTGCCTTGCCTCCTACCACTGCCAAGACACATTCTCAAGCTCACTCTCACTCTCGGCACACACCAGCTCACAAAGTTAAAACATCCAGCCATTTCTCCCACACCACAGCTCTAAGCGCTTAGAGCTCTTGCTGATTCTGACCTTCCCTTGCCAGTGCTTTCACAGCCAAACATACACTAAGAATCTCCCCTTGCCTTGCCTCCTGCCACTGCCAAGACACATTCGCTAGCTCACTCTCACTCTCGGCACAGACCAGCTCACAAAGTTAAAACATACAGCCATTTCTCCCACACCAGAGCTCTAAGGGCTTAGAGCTCCTGCTGTTTCTGACCTTCCCTTGCCAGTGCTTTCACAGCCAAATATACACTAAGAATCTCCCCTTGCCTTGCCTCCTGCCACTGCCAAGACACATTCGCAAGCTCACTCTCACTCTCGGCACACACCAGCTCACAAAGTTAAAACATACAGCCATGTTTCCCTCTTAATATTTCTAAGGGCTTAATGCTCTTGCTGGTCCTCACCTTCCCTTGCCAGCACTTTCACACCCAGACAGACACTGCGGATGTACTTTTGCCTTGCCTCCTACCACTGCCAAGACACATTCGCAAGATCACTCTCACTCTTCGCACAGACCAGCTCACAAAGTGCAAACATGCAGCCATTTCTCCCACACCATAGCTCGAAGGCCTAAGAGCTGGTGCTGTATTCAACTGCCCTTCCCACCGCACTCACAGCCAGACACCCCCCTGGCATCTACCCTTGCCTTGCCTCCCACCACTCCCAAGACACATTCTCAAGCTCACTCTCACTCTTCGCACACACCAGCTCACAAAGTTAAAACATACAGCCATTTCTCCCACACCAGAGCTCTAAGCGCTTAGAGCTCTTGCTGTTTCTGACCTTCCCTTGCCAGTGCTTTCACAGCCAAACATACACTAAGAATCTCCCCTTGCCTTGCCTCCTACCACTGCCAACACACATTCGCAAGCTCACTCTCACTCTCGGCACACACCAGCTCACAAAGTTAAAACATACAGCCATTTCTCCCACACCAGAGCTCTAAGGCCTAAGAGCTGGTGCTGTATTCAACTGCCCTTCCCACCGCACTCACAGCCAGACACCCCCCTGGCATCTCCGCTTGCCTTGCCTCCTACCACTGCCAAGACACATTCTCAAGCTCACTATCACTCTCGGCACACACCAGCTCACAAAGTTAAAACATACAGCCATTTCTCCCACACCAGAGCTCTAAGGCCTAAGAGCTGGTGCTGTATTCAACTGCCCTTCCCACCGCACTCACAGCCAGACACCCCCCTGGCATCTCCCCTTGCCTTGCCTCCTGCCACTGCCAAGACACATTCGCTAGCTCACTCTCACTCTCGGCACAGACCAGCTCACAAAGTTAAAACATACAGCCATTTCTCCCACACCAGAGCTCTAAGGGCTTAGAGCTCTTGCTGTTTCTGACCTTCCCTTGCCAGTGCTTTCACAGAAAAACATACACTAAGAATCTCCCCTTGCCTTGCCTCCTACCACTGCCAAGACACATTCGCAAGCTCACTCTCACTCTCGGCACACACCAGCTCACAAAGTTAAAACATACAGCCATTTCTCCCACACCATAGCTCTAAGGCCTAAGAGCTGGTGCTGTATTCAACTGCCCTTCCCACCGCACTCACAGCCAGACACCCCCCTGGCATCTCCCCTTGCCTTGCCTCCCACCACTCTCAATACACATTCTCAAGCTCACTCTCACTCTCGGCACAGACCAGCTCACAAAGTAAAAACATACAGCCATTTCTCCCACACCAGAGCTCTAAGGGCTTAGAGCTCCTGCTGTTTCTGACCTTCCCTTGCCAGTGCTTTCACAGCCAAATATACACTAAGAATCTCCCCTTGCCTTGCCTCCTACCACTGCCAAGACACATTCGCAAGCTCACTCTCACTCTCGGCACACACCAGCTCACAAAGTTAAAACATACAGCCATGTTTCCCTCTTAATATTTCTAAGGGCTTAATGCTCTTGCTGGTCCTCACCTTCCCTTGCCAGCACTTTCACACCCAGACAGACACTGCGGATGTACTTTTGCCTTGCCTCCTACCACTGCCAAGACACATTCGCAAGATCACTCTCACTCTTCGCACAGACCAGCTCACAAAGTGCAAACATGCAGCCATTTCTCCCACACCATAGCTCGAAGGCCTAAGAGCTGGTGCTGTATTCAACTGCCCTTCCCACCACACTCACAGCCAGACACCCCCCTGGCATCTCCCCTTGCCTTGCCTCCCACCACTCCCAAGACACATTCTCAAGCTCACTCTCACTCTCGGCACACACCAGCTCACAAAGTTAAAACATACAGCCACTTCTCCCACACCAGAGCTCTAAGCGCTTAGAGCTCTTGCTGTTTCTGACCTTCCCTTGCCAGTGCTTTCACAGCCAAACATACACTAAGAATCTCCCCTTGCCTTGCCTCCTACCACTGCCAAGACACATTCGCAAACTCACTCTCACTCTCGGCACAGACCAGCTCCCAGTGTTAAAACATACAGCCATTTCTCCCACACCAGAGCTCTAAGGCCTAAGAGCTGGTGCTGTATTCAACTGCCCTTCCCACCGCACTCACAGCCAGACACCCCCCTGGCATCTCCCCTTGCCTTGCCTCCTACCACTGCCAAGACACATTCTCAAGCTCACTCTCACTCTCGGCACACACCAGCTCACAAAGTTAAAACATACACTCATTTCTCCCACACCAGAGCTCTAAGGGCTTAGAGCTCTTGCTGTTTCTGACCTTCCCTTGCCAGTGCTTTCACAGAAAAACATACACTAAGAATCTCCCCTTGCCTTGCCTCCTGCCACTGCCAAGACACATTCGCAAGCTCACTCTCACTCTCGGCACACACCAGCTCACAAAGTTAAAACATACAGCCATTTCTCCCACACCATAGCTCTAAGGCCTAAGAGCTGGTGCTGTATTCAACTGCCCTTCCCACCGCACTCACAGCCAGACACCCCCCTGGCATCTCCCCTTGCCTTGCCTCCCACCACTCTCAATACACATTCTCAAGCTCACTCTCACTCTCGGCACACACCAGCTCACAAAGTAAAAACATACAGCCATTTCTCCCACACCAGAGCTCTAAGGGCTTAGAGCTCTTGCTGTTTCTGACATTCCCTTGCCAGTGCTTTCACAGAAAAACATACACTAAGAATCTCCCCTTGCCTTGCCTCCCACCACTGCCAACACACATTCTCAAGCTCACTCTCACTCTCGGCACACACCAGCTCACAAAGTTAAAACATACAGCCATTTCTCCCACACCATAGCTCTAAGGCCTAAGAGCTGGTGCTGTATTCAACTGCCCTTCCCACCGCACTCACAGCCAGACACCCCCCTGGCATCTCCCCTTGCCTTGCCTCCCACCACTCCCAAGACACATTCTCAAGCTCACTCTCACTCTCGGCACACACCAGCTCACAAAGTTAAAACATACAGCCATTTCTCCCACACCACAGCTCTAAGCGCTTAGAGCTCTTGCTGTTTCTGACCTTCCCTTGCCAGTGCTTTCACAGCCAAACATACACTAAGAATCTCCCCTTGCCTTGCCTCCTACCACTGCCAACACACATTCGCAAGCTCACTCTCACTCTCGGCACACACCAGCTCACAAAGTTAAAACATACAGCCATTTCTCCCACACCAGAGCTCTAAGGCCTAAGAGCTGGTGCTGTATTCAACTGCCCTTCCCACCGCACTCACAGCCAGACACCCCCCTGGCATCTCCCCTTGCCTTGCCTCCTACCACTGCCAAGACACATTCTCAAGCTCACTCTCACTCTCGCAACACACCAGCTCACAAAGTTAAAACATCCAGCCATTTCTCCCACACCAGAGCTCTAAGCGCTTAGACCTCTTGCTGATTCTGACCTTCCCTTGCCAGTGCTTTCACAGCCAAACATACACTAAGAATCTCCCCTTGCCTTGCCTCCTGCCACTGCCAAGACACATTCGCTAGCTCACTCTCACTCTCGGCACACACCAGCTCACAAAGTTAAAACATACAGCCATTTCTCCCACACCAGAGCTCTAAGGGCTTAGAGCTCTTGCTGTTTCTGACCTTCCCTTGCCAGTGCTTTCACAGAAAAACATACACTAAGAATCTCCCCTTGCCTTGCCTCCTGCCACTGCCAAGACACATTCGCAAGCTCACTCTCACTCTCGGCACACACCAGCTCACAAAGTTAAAACATACAGCCATTTCTCTCTCACCAGAGCTCTAAGGCCTAAGAGCTGGTGCTGTATTCAACTGCCCTTCCCACCACACTCACAGCCAGACACCCCCCTGGCATCTCCCCTTGCCTTGCCTCCCACCACTCCCAAGACACATTCTCAAGCTCACTCTCACTCTCGGCACACACCAGCTCACAAAGTTAAAACATACAGCCATTTCTCCCAAACCAGAGCTCTAAGCGCTTAGAGCTCTTGCTGATTCTGACCTTCCCTTGCCAGTGCTTTCACAGCCAAACATACACTAAGAATCTCCCCTTGCCTTGCCTCCTACCACTGCCAAGACACATTCGCAAGCTCACTCTCACTCTCGGCACACACCAGCTCACAAAGTTAAAACATACAGCCATGTTTCCCTCTTAATATTTCTAAGGGCTTAATGCTCTTGCTGGTCCTCACCTTCCCTTGCCAGCACTTTCACACCCAGACAGACACTGCGGATGTACTTTTGCCTTGCCTCCTACCACTGCCAAGACACATTCGCAAGATCACTCTCACTCTTCGCACAGACCAGCTCACAAAGTGCAAACATGCAGCCATTTCTCCCACACCATAGCTCGAAGGCCTAAGAGCTGGTGCTGTATTCAACTGCCCTTCCCACCACACTCACAGCCAGACACCCCCCTGGCATCTCCCCTTGCCTTGCCTCTCACCACTCCCAAGACACATTCTCAAGCTCACTCTCACTCTCGGCACACACCAGCTCACAAAGTTAAAACATACAGCCACTTCTCCCACACCAGAGCTCTAAGCGCTTAGAGCTCTTGCTGTTTCTGACCTTCCCTTGCCAGTGCTTTCACAGCCAAACATACACTAAGAATCTCCCCTTGCCTTGCCTCCTACCACTGCCAAGACACATTCGCAAACTCACTCTCACTCTCGGCACACACCAGCTCCCAGTGTTAAAACATACAGCCATTTCTCCCACACCAGAGCTCTAAGGGCTTAGAGCTCTTGCTGTTTCTGACCTTCCCTTGCCAGTGCTTTCACAGCCAAACATACACTAAGAATCTCCCCTTGCCTTGCATCCTGCCACTGCCAAGACACATTCGCAAGCTCACTCTCACTCTCGGCACACACCAGCTCACAAAGTTAAAACATACAGCCATTTCTCCCACACCATAGCTCTAAGGCCTAAGAGCTGGTGCTGTATTCAACTGCCCTTCCCACCGCACTCACAGCCAGACACCCCCCTGGCATCTCCCCTTGCCTTGCCTCCTACCACTGCCAAGACACATTCTCAAGCTCACTCTCACTCTCGGCACACACCAGCTCACAAAGTTAAAACATCCAGCCATTTCTCCCACACCACAGCTCTAAGCGCTTAGAGCTCTTGCTGATTCTGACCTTCCCTTGCCAGTGCTTTCACAGCCAAACATACACTAAGAATCTCCCCTTGCCTTGCCTCCTGCCACTGCCAAGACACATTCGCTAGCTCACTCTCACTCTCGGCACAGACCAGCTCACAAAGTTAAAACATACAGCCATTTCTCCCACACCAGAGCTCTAAGGGCTTAGAGCTCTTGCTGTTTCTGACCTTCCCTTGCCAGTGCTTTCACAGAAAAACATACACTAAGAATCTCCCCTTGCCTTGCCTCCTGCCACTGCCAACACACATTCTCAAGCTCACTCTCACTCTCGGCACAGACCAGCTCACAAAGTTAAAACATACAGCCATTTCTCCCACACCATAGCTCTAAGGCCTAAGAGCTGGTGCTGTATTCAACTGCCCTTCCCACCGCACTCACAGCCAGACACCCCCCTGGCATCTCCCCTTGCCTTGCCTCCCACCACTCTCAATACACATTCTCAAGCTCACTCTCACTCTCGGCACAGACCAGCTCACAAAGTAAAAACATACAGCCATTTCTCCCACACCAGAGCTCTAAGGGCTTAGAGCTCCTGCTGTTTCTGACCTTCCCTTGCCAGTGCTTTCACAGCCAAATATACACTAAGAATCTCCCCTTGCCTTGCCTCCTGCCACTGCCAAGACACATTCGCAAGCTCACTCTCACTCTCGGCACACACCAGCTCACAAAGTTAAAACATACAGCCATGTTTCCCTCTTAATATTTCTAAGGGCTTAATGCTCTTGCTGGTCCTCACCTTCCCTTGCCAGCACTTTCACACCCAGACAGACACTGCGGATGTACTTTTGCCTTGCCTCCTACCACTGCCAAGACACATTCGCAAGATCACTCTCACTCTTCGCACAGACCAGCTCACAAAGTGCAAACATGCAGCCATTTCTCCCACACCATAGCTCTAAGGCCTAAGAGCTGGTGCTGTATTCAACTGCCCTTCCCACCACACTCACAGCCAGACACCCCCCTGGCATCTCCCCTTGCCTTGCCTCCCACCACTCCCAAGACACATTCTCAAGCTCACTCTCACTCTCGGCACACACCAGCTCACAAAGTTAAAACATACAGCCACTTCTCCCACACCAGAGCTCTAAGCGCTTAGAGCTCTTGCTGTTTCTGACCTTCCCTTGCCAGTGCTTTCACAGCCAAACATACACTAAGAATCTCCCCTTGCCTTGCCTCCTACCACTGCCAACACACATTCGCAAACTCACTCTCACTCTCGGCACAGACCAGCTCACAAAGTTAAAACATACAGCCATTTCTCCCACACCAGAGCTCTAAGGGCTTAGAGCTCTTGCTGTTTCTGACATTCCCTTGCCAGTGCTTTCACAGCCAAACATACACTAAGAATCTCCCCTTGCCTTGCCTCCCACCACTCCCAAGACACATTCTCAAGCTCACTCTCACTCTCGGCACACACCAGCTCACAAAGTTAAAACATACAGCCATTTCTCCCACACCATAGCTCTAAGGCCTAAGAGCTGGTGCTGTATTCAACTGCCCTTCCCACCGCACTCACAGCCAGACACCCCCCTGGCATCTACCCTTGCCTTGCCTCCCACCACTCCCAAGACACATTCTCAAGCTCACTCTCACTCTTCGCACACACCAGCTCACAAAGTTAAAACATACAGCCATTTCTCCCACACCAGAGCTCTAAGCGCTTAGAGCTCTTGCTGTTTCTGACCTTCCCTTGCCAGTGCTTTCACAGCCAAACATACACTAAGAATCTCCCCTTGCCTTGCCTCCTACCACTGCCAACACACATTCGCAAGCTCACTCTCACTCTCGGCACACACCAGCTCACAAAGTTAAAACATACAGCCATTTCTCCCACACCAGAGCTCTAAGGCCTAAGAGCTGGTGCTGTATTCAACTGCCCTTCCCACCGCACTCACAGCCAGACACCCCCCTGGCATCTCCCCTTGCCTTGCCTCCTACCACTGCCAAGACACATTCTCAAGCTCACTATCACTCTCGGCACACACCAGCTCACAAAGTTAAAACATACAGCCATTTCTCCCACACCAGAGCTCTAAGGCCTAAGAGCTGGTGCTGTATTCAACTGCCCTTCCCACCGCACTCACAGCGAGACACCCCCCTGGCATCTCCCCTTGCCTTGCCTCCTGCCACTGCCAAGACACATTCGCTAGCTCACTCTCACTCTCGGCACAGACCAGCTCACAAAGTTAAAACATACAGCCATTTCTCCCACACCAGAGCTCTAAGGGCTTAGAGCTCTTGCTGTTTCTGACCTTCCCTTGCCAGTGCTTTCACAGAAAAACATACACTAAGAATCTCCCCTTGCCTTGCCTCCTACCACTGCCAAGACACATTCGCAAGCTCACTCTCACTCTCGGCACACACCAGCTCACAAAGTTAAAACATACAGCCATTTCTCCCACACCATAGCTCTAAGGCCTAAGAGCTGGTGCTGTATTCAACTGCCCTTCCCACCGCACTCACAGCCAGACACCCCCCTGGCATCTCCCCTTGCCTTGCCTCCCACCACTCTCAATACACATTCTCAAGCTCACTCTCACTCTCGGCACAGACCAGCTCACAAAGTAAAAACATACAGCCATTTCTCCCACACCAGAGCTCTAAGGGCTTAGAGCTCCTGCTGTTTCTGACCTTCCCTTGCCAGTGCTTTCACAGCCAAATATACACTAAGAATCTCCCCTTGCCTTGCCTCCTACCACTGCCAAGACACATTCGCAAGCTCACTCTCACTCTCGGCACACACCAGCTCACAAAGTTAAAACATACAGCCATGTTTCCCTCTTAATATTTCTAAGGGCTTAATGCTCTTGCTGGTCCTCACCTTCCCTTGCCAGCACTTTCACACCCAGACAGACACTGCGGATGTACTTTTGCCTTGCCTCCTACCACTGCCAAGACACATTCGCAAGATCACTCTCACTCTTCGCACAGACCAGCTCACAAAGTGCAAACATGCAGCCATTTCTCCCACACCATAGCTCGAAGGCCTAAGAGCTGGTGCTGTATTCAACTGCCCTTCCCACCACACTCACAGCCAGACACCCCCCTGGCATCTCCCCTTGCCTTGCCTCCCACCACTCCCAAGACACATTCTCAAGCTCACTCTCACTCTCGGCACACACCAGCTCACAAAGTTAAAACATACAGCCACTTCTCCCACACCAGAGCTCTAAGCGCTTAGAGCTCTTGCTGTTTCTGACCTTCCCTTGCCAGTGCTTTCACAGCCAAACATACACTAAGAATCTCCCCTTGCCTTGCCTCCTACCACTGCCAAGACACATTCGCAAACTCACTCTCACTCTCGGCACAGACCAGCTCCCAGTGTTAAAACATACAGCCATTTCTCCCACACCAGAGCTCTAAGGCCTAAGAGCTGGTGCTGTATTCAACTGCCCTTCCCACCGCACTCACAGCCAGACACCCCCCTGGCATCTCCCCTTGCCTTGCCTCCTACCACTGCCAAGACACATTCTCAAGCTCACTCTCACTCTCGGCACACACCAGCTCACAAAGTTAAAACATACACTCATTTCTCCCACACCAGAGCTCTAAGGGCTTAGAGCTCTTGCTGTTTCTGACCTTCCCTTGCCAGTGCTTTCACAGAAAAACATACACTAAGAATCTCCCCTTGCCTTGCCTCCTGCCACTGCCAAGACACATTCGCAAGCTCACTCTCACTCTCGGCACACACCAGCTCACAAAGTTAAAACATACAGCCATTTCTCCCACACCATAGCTCTAAGGCCTAAGAGCTGGTGCTGTATTCAACTGCCCTTCCCACCGCACTCACAGCCAGACACCCCCCTGGCATCTCCCCTTGCCTTGCCTCCCACCACTCTCAATACACATTCTCAAGCTCACTCTCACTCTCGGCACAGACCAGCTCACAAAGTTAAAACATACACTCATTTCTCCCACACCAGAGCTCTAAGGGCTTATAGCTCTTGCTGTTTCTGACATTCCCTTGCCAGTGCTTTCACAGCCAAACATACACTAAGAATCTCCCCTTGCCTTGCCTCCCACCACTGCCAACACACATTCGCAAGCTCACTCTCACTCTCGGCACACACCAGCTCACAAAGTTAAAACATACAGCCATTTCTCCCACACCATAGCTCTAAGGCCTAAGAGCTGGTGCTGTATTCAACTGCCCTTCCCACCGCACTCACAGCCAGACACCCCCCTGGCATCTCCCCTTGCCTTGCCTCCCACCACTCCCAAGACACATTCTCAAGCTCACTCTCACTCTCGGCACACACCAGCTCACAAAGTTAAAACATACAGCCATTTCTCCCACACCACAGCTCTAAGCGCTTAGAGCTCTTGCTGTTTCTGACCTTCCCTTGCCAGTGCTTTCACAGAAAAACATACACTAAGAATCTCCCCTTGCCTTGCCTCCTACCACTGCCAACACACATTCGCAAGCTCACTCTCACTCTCGGCACACACCAGCTCACAAAGTTAAAACATACAGCCATTTCTCCCACACCAGAGCTCTAAGGCCTAAGAGCTGGTGCTGTATTCAACTGCCCTTCCCACCGCACTCACAGCCAGACACCCCCCTGGCATCTCCCCTTGCCTTGCCTCCTACCACTGCCAAGACACATTCTCAAGCTCACTCTCACTCTCGCAACACACCAGCTCACAAAGTTAAAACATCCAGCCATTTCTCCCACACCAGAGCTCTAAGCGCTTAGACCTCTTGCTGATTCTGACCTTCCCTTGCCAGTGCTTTCACAGCCAAACATACACTAAGAATCTCCCCTTGCCTTGCCTCCTGCCACTGCCAAGACACATTCGCTAGCTCACTCTCACTCTCGGCACAGACCAGCTCACAAAGTTAAAACATACAGCCATTTCTCCCACACCAGAGCTCTAAGGGCTTAGAGCTCTTGCTGTTTCTGACCTTCCCTTGCCAGTGCTTTCACAGAAAAACATACACTAAGAATCTCCCCTTGCCTTGCCTCCTGCCACTACCAAGACACATTCGCAAGCTCACTCTCACTCTCGGCACAGACCAGCTCACAAAGTTAAAACATACAGCCATTTCTCTCTCACCAGAGCTCTAAGGCCTAAGAGCTGGTGCTGTATTCAACTGCCCTTCCCACCGCACTCACAGCCAGACACCCCCCTGGCATCTCCCCTTGCCTTGCCTCCCACCACTCTCAATACACATTCTCAAGCTCACTCTCACTCTCGGCACACACCAGCTCACAAAGTTAAAACATACAGCCATTTCTCCCAAACCAGAGCTCTAAGCGCTTAGAGCTCTTGCTGATTCTGACCTTCCCTTGCCAGTGCTTTCACAGCCAAACATACACTAAGAATCTCCCCTTGCCTTGCCTCCTACCACTGCCAAGACACATTCGCAAGCTCACTCTCACTCTCGGCACACACCAGCTCACAAAGTTAAAACATACAGCCATGTTTCCCTCTTAATATTTCTAAGGGCTTAATGCTCTTGCTGGTCCTCACCTTCCCTTGCCAGCACTTTCACACCCAGACAGACACTGCGGATGTACTTTTGCCTTGCCTCCTACCACTGCCAAGACACATTCGCAAGATCACTCTCACTCTTCGCACAGACCAGCTCACAAAGTGCAAACATGCAGCCATTTCTCCCACACCATAGCTCGAAGGCCTAAGAGCTGGTGCTGTATTCAACTGCCCTTCCCACCACACTCACAGCCAGACACCCCCCTGGCATCTCCCCTTGCCTTGCCTCTCACCACTCCCAAGACACATTCTCAAGCTCACTCTCACTCTCGGCACACACCAGCTCACAAAGTTAAAACATACAGCCACTTCTCCCACACCAGAGCTCTAAGCGCTTAGAGCTCTTGCTGTTTCTGACCTTCCCTTGCCAGTGCTTTCACAGCCAAACATACACTAAGAATCTCCCCTTGCCTTGCCTCCTACCACTGCCAAGACACATTCGCAAACTCACTCTCACTCTCGGCACAGACCAGCTCCCAGTGTTAAAACATACAGCCATTTCTCCCACACCAGAGCTCTAAGGGCTTAGAGCTCTTGCTGTTTCTGACCTTCCCTTGCCAGTGCTTTCACAGCCAAACATACACTAAGAATCTCCCCTTGCCTTGCCTCCTGCCACTGCCAAGACACATTCGCAAGCTCACTCTCACTCTCGGCACACACCAGCTCACAAAGTTAAAACATACAGCCATTTCTCCCACACCATAGCTCTAAGGCCTAAGAGCTGGTGCTGTATTCAACTGCCCTTCCCACCGCACTCACAGCCAGACACCCCCCTGGCATCTCCCCTTGCCTTGCCTCCTACCACTGCCAAGACACATTCTCAAGCTCACTCTCACTCTCGGCACACACCAGCTCACAAAGTTAAAACATCCAGCCATTTCTCCCACACCACAGCTCTAAGCGTTTAGAGCTCTTGCTGATTCTGACCTTCCCTTGCCAGTGCTTTCACAGCCAAACATACACTAAGAATCTCCCCTTGCCTTGCCTCCTGCCACTGCCAAGACACATTCGCTAGCTCACTCTCACTCTCGGCACAGACCAGCTCACAAAGTTAAAACATACAGCCATTTCTCCCACACCAGAGCTCTAAGGGCTTAGAGCTCTTGCTGTTTCTGACCTTCCCTTGCCAGTGCTTTCACAGCCAAACATACACTAAGAATCTCCCCTTGCCTTGCCTCCTGCCACTGCCAACACACATTCTCAAGCTCACTCTCACTCTCGGCACAGACCAGCTCACAAAGTTAAAACATACAGCCATTTCTCCCACACCATAGCTCTAAGGCCTAAGAGCTGGTGCTGTATTCAACTGCCCTTCCCACCGCACTCACAGCCAGACACCCCCCCTGGCATCTCCCCTTGCCTTGCCTCCCACCACTCTCAATACACATTCTCAAGCTCACTCTCACTCTTGGCACACACCAGCTCACAAAGTAAAAACATACAGCCATTTCTCCCACACCAGAGCTCTAAGGGCTTAGAGCTCCTGCTGTTTCTGACCTTCCCTTGCCAGTGCTTTCACAGCCAAATATACACTAAGAATCTCCCCTTGCCTTGCCTCCTGCCACTGCCAAGACACATTCGCAAGCTCACTCTCACTCTCGGCACACACCAGCTCACAAAGTTAAAACATACAGCCATGTTTCCCTCTTAATATTTCTAAGGGCTTAATGCTCTTGCTGGTCCTCACCTTCCCTTGCCAGCACTTTCACACCCAGACAGACACTGCGGATGTACTTTTGCCTTGCCTCCTACCACTGCCAAGACACATTCGCAAGATCACTCTCACTCTTCGCACAGACCAGCTCACAAAGTGCAAACATGCAGCCATTTCTCCCACACCATAGCTCGAAGGCCTAAGAGCTGGTGCTGTATTCAACTGCCCTTCCCACCACACTCACAGCCAGACACCCCCCTGGCATCTCCCCTTGCCTTGCCTCCCACCACTCCCAAGACACATTCTCAAGCTCACTCTCACTCTCGGCACACACCAGCTCACAAAGTTAAAACATACAGCCACTTCTCCCACACCAGAGCTCTAAGCGCTTAGAGCTCTTGCTGTTTCTGACCTTCCCTTGCCAGTGCTTTCACAGCCAAACATACACTAAGAATCTCCCCTTGCCTTGCCTCCTACCACTGCCAAGACACATTCGCAAACTCACTCTCACTCTCGGCACACACCAGCTCACAAAGTTAAAACATACAGCCATTTCTCCCACACCAGAGCTCTAAGGGCTTAGAGCTCTTGCTGTTTCTGACATTCCCTTGCCAGTGCTTTCACAGCCAAACATACACTAAGAATCTCCCCTTGCCTTGCCTCCCACCACTCCCAAGACACATTCTCAAGCTCACTCTCACTCTCGGCACACACCAGCTCACAAAGTTAAAACATCCAGCCATTTCTCCCACACCAGAGCTCTAAGCGCTTAGAGCTCTTGCTGATTCTGACCTTCCCTTGCCAGTGCTTTCACAGCCAAACATACACTAAGAATCTCCCCTTGCCTTGCCTCCTACCACTGCCAACACACATTCGCAAGCTCACTCTCACTCTCGGCACACACCAGCTCACAAAGTTAAAACATACAGCCATTTCTCCCACACCATAGCTCTAAGGCCTAAGAGCTGGTGCTGTATTCAACTGCCCTTCCCACCGCACTCACAGCCAGACACCCCCCTGGCATCTCCCCTTGCCTTGCCTCCCACCACTCCCAAGACACATTCTCAAGCTCACTCTCACTCTCGGCACACACCAGCTCACAAAGTTAAAACATACAGCCATTTCTCCCACACCAGAGCTCTAAGGGCTTAGAGCTCTTGCTGTTTCTGACCTTCCCTTGCCAGTGCTTTCACAGAAAAACATACACTAAGAATCTCCCCTTGCCTTGCCTCCCACCACTCTCAATACACATTCTCAAGCTCACTCTCACTCTCGGCACAGACCAGCTCACAAAGTAAAAACATACAGCCACTTCTCCCACACCAGAGCTCTAAGGGCTTAGAGCTCCTGCTGTTTCTGACCTTCCCTTGCCAGTGCTTTCACAGCCAAATATACACTAAGAATCTCCCCTTGCCTTGCCTCCTGCCACTGCCAAGACACATTCGCAAGCTCACTCTCACTCTCGGCACACACCAGCTCACAAAGTTAAAACATACAGCCATGTTTCCCTCTTAATATTTCTAAGGGCTTAATGCTCTTGCTGGTCCTCACCTTCCCTTGCCAGCACTTTCACACCCAGACAGACACTGCGGATGTACTTTTGCCTTGCCTCCCAGCACTCTCAATACACATTCGCAAGATCACTCTCACTCTTCGCACAGACCAGCTCACAAAGTGCAAACATGCAGCCATTTCTCCCACACCATAGCTCGAAGGCCTAAGAGCTGGTGCTGTATTCAACTGCCCTTCCCACCACACTCACAGCCAGACACCCCCCTGGCATCTCCCCTTGCCTTGCCTCCCACCACTCCCAAGACACATTCTCAAGCTCACTCTCACTCTCGGCACACACCAGCTCACAAAGTTAAAACATACAGCCACTTCTCCCACACCAGAGCTCTAAGCGCTTAGAGCTCTTGCTGTTTCTGACCTTCCCTTGCCAGTGCTTTCACAGCCAAATATACACTAAGAATCTCCCCTTGCCTTGCCTCCTGCCACTGCCAAGAGACATTCTCAAGCTCACTCTCACTCTCGGCACAGACCAGCTCACAAAGTTAAAACATACAGCCATTTCTCCCACACCAGAGCTCTAAGGCCTAAGAGCTGGTGCTGTATTCAACTGCCCTTCCCACCGCACTCACAGCCAGACACCCCCCTGGCATCTCCCCTTGCCTTGCCTCCCACCACTCTCAATACACATTCTCAAGCTCACTCTCACTCTCGGCACAGACCAGCTCACAAAGTAAAAACATACAGCCATTTCTCCCACACCAGAGCTCTAAGGGCTTAGAGCTCCTGCTGTTTCTGACCTTCCCTTGCCAGTGCTTTCACAGCCAAACATACACTAAGAATCTCCCCTTCCCTTGCCTCCTACCACTGCCAAGACACATTCGCAAACTCACTCTCACTCTCGGCACAGACCAGCTCCCAGTGTTAAAACATACAGCCATTTCTCCCACACCAGAGCTCTAAGGGCTTAGAGCTCTTGCTGTTTCTGACATTCCCTTGCCAGTGCTTTCACAGCCAAACATACACTAAGAATCTCCCCTTGCCTTGCCTCCTACCACTGCCAACACACATTCGCAAGCTCACTCTCACTCTCGGCACACACCAGCTCACAAAGTTAAAACATACAGCCATTTCTCCCACACCAGAGCTCTAAGGCCTAAGAGCTGGTGCTGTATTCAACTGCCCTTCCCACCGCACTCACAGCCAGACACCCCCCTGGCATCTCCCCTTGCCTTGCCTCCCACCACTCCCAAGACACATTCTCAAGCTCACTCTCACTCTCGGCACACACCAGCTCACAAAGTTAAAACATACAGCCATTTCTCTCTCACCAGAGCTCTAAGGCCTAAGAGCTGGTGCTGTATTCAACTGCCCTTCCCACCGCACTCACAGCCAGACACCCCCCTGGCATCTCCCCTTGCCTTGCCTCCCACCACTCCCAAGACACATTCTCAAGCTCACTCTCACTCTCGGCACACACCAGCTCACAAAGTTAAAACATACAGCCATTTCTCCCACACCAGAGCTCTAAGGGCTTAGAGCTCCTGCTGTTTCTGACCTTCCCTTGCCAGTGCTTTCACAGCCAAATATACACTAAGAATCTCCCCTTGCCTTGCCTCCTGCCACTGCCAAGACACATTCGCAAGCTCACTCTCACTCTCGGCACACACCAGCTCACAAAGTTAAAACATACAGCCATGTTTCCCTCTTAATATTTCTAAGGGCTTAATGCTCTTGCTGGTCCTCACCTTCCCTTGCCAGCACTTTCACACCCAGACAGACACTGCGGATGTACTTTTGCCTTGCCTCCTACCACTGCCAAGACACATTCGCAAGATCACTCTCACTCTTCGCACAGACCAGCTCACAAAGTGCAAACATGCAGCCATTTCTCCCACACCATAGCTCGAAGGCCTAAGAGCTGGTGCTGTATTCAACTGCCCTTCCCACCACACTCACAGCCAGACACCCCCCTGGCATCTCCCCTTGCCTTGCCTCCCACCACTCCCAAGACACATTCTCAAGCTCACTCTCACTCTCGGCACACACCAGCTCACAAAGTTAAAACATACAGCCACTTCTCCCACACCAGAGCTCTAAGCGCTTAGAGCTCTTGCTGTTTCTGACCTTCCCTTGCCAGTGCTTTCACAGCCAAACATACACTAAGAATCTCCCCTTGCCTTGCCTCCTACCACTGCCAAGACACATTCGCAAACTCACTCTCACTCTCGGCACAGACCAGCTCACAAAGTTAAAACATACAGCCATTTCTCCCACACCAGAGCTCTAAGGGCTTAGAGCTCTTGCTGTTTCTGACATTCCCTTGCCAGTGCTTTCACAGCCAAACATACACTAAGAATCTCCCCTTGCCTTGCCTCCCACCACTCCCAAGACACATTCTCAAGCTCACTCTCACTCTCGGCACACACCAGCTCACAAAGTTAAAACATCCAGCCATTTCTCCCACACCAGAGCTCTAAGCGCTTAGAGCTCTTGCTGATTCTGACCTTCCCTTGCCAGTGCTTTCACAGCCAAACATACACTAAGAATCTCCCCTTGCCTTGCCTCCTACCACTGCCAACACACATTCGCAAGCTCACTCTCACTCTCGGCACACACCAGCTCACAAAGTTAAAACATACAGCCATTTCTCCCACACCATAGCTCGAAGGCCTAAGAGCTGGTGCTGTATTCAACTGCCCTTCCCACCGCACTCACAGCCAGACACCCCCCTGGCATCTCCCCTTGCCTTGCCTCCCACCACTCCCAAGACACATTCTCAAGCTCACTCTCACTCTCGGCACACACCAGCTCACAAAGTTAAAACATACAGCCATTTCTCCCACACCAGAGCTCTAAGGGCTTAGAGCTCTTGCTGTTTCTGACCTTCCCTTGCCAGTGCTTTCACAGAAAAACATACACTAAGAATCTCCCCTTGCCTTGCCTCCTGCCACTGCCAAGACACATTCGCAAGCTCACTCTCACTCTCGGCACAGACCAGCTCACAAAGTTAAAACATACAGCCATTTCTCCCACACCATAGCTCTAAGGCCTAAGAGCTGGTGCTGTATTCAACTGCCCTTCCCACCGCACTCACAGCCAGACACCCCCCTGGCATCTCCCCTTGCCTTGCCTCCCACCACTCTCAATACACATTCTCAAGCTCACTCTCACTCTCGGCACAGACCAGCTCACAAAGTAAAAACATACAGCCACTTCTCCCACACCAGAGCTCTAAGGGCTTAGAGCTCCTGCTGTTTCTGACCTTCCCTTGCCAGTGCTTTCACAGCCAAATATACACTAAGAATCTCCCCTTGCCTTGCCTCCTGCCACTGCCAAGACACATTCGCAAGCTCACTCTCACTCTCGGCACACACCAGCTCACAAAGTTAAAACATACAGCCATGTTTCCCTCTTAATATTTCTAAGGGCTTAATGCTCTTGCTGGTCCTCACCTTCCCTTGCCAGCACTTTCACACCCAGACAGACACTGCGGATGTACTTTTGCCTTGCCTCCTACCACTGCCAAGACACATTCGCAAGATCACTCTCACTCTTCGCACAGACCAGCTCACAAAGTGCAAACATGCAGCCATTTCTCCCACACCATAGCTCGAAGGCCTAAGAGCTGGTGCTGTATTCAACTGCCCTTCCCACCACACTCACAGCCAGACACCCCCCTGGCATCTCCCCTTGCCTTGCCTCCCACCACTCCCAAGACACATTCTCAAGCTCACTCTCACTCTCGGCACACACCAGCTCACAAAGTTAAAACATACAGCCACTTCTCCCACACCAGAGCTCTAAGCGCTTAGAGCTCTTGCTGTTTCTGACCTTCCCTTGCCAGTGCTTTCACAGAAAAACATACACTAAGAATCTCCCCTTGCCTTGCCTCCTGCCACTGCCAAGACACATTCGCAAGCTCACTCTCACTCTCGGCACAGACCAGCTCACAAAGTTAAAACATACAGCCATTTCTCCCACACCAGAGCTCTAAGGCCTAAGAGCTGGTGCTGTATTCAACTGCCCTTCCCACCGCACTCACAGCCAGACACCCCCCTGGCATCTCCCCTTGCCTTGCCTCCCACCACTCTCAATACACATTCTCAAGCTCACTCTCACTCTCGGCACAGACCAGCTCACAAAGTAAAAACATACAGCCATTTCTCCCACACCAGAGCTCTAAGGGCTTAGAGCTCCTGCTGTTTCTGACCTTCCCTTGCCAGTGCTTTCACAGCCAAACATACACTAAGAATCTCCCCTTCCCTTGCCTCCTACCACTGCCAAGACACATTCGCAAACTCACTCTCACTCTCGGCACAGACCAGCTCCCAGTGTTAAAACATACAGCCATTTCTCCCACACCAGAGCTCTAAGGGCTTAGAGCTCTTGCTGTTTCTGACATTCCCTTGCCAGTGCTTTCACAGAAAAACATACACTAAGAATCTCCCCTTGCCTTGCCTCCTACCACTGCCAACACACATTCGCAAGCTCACTCTCACTCTCGGCACACACCAGCTCACAAAGTTAAAACATCCAGCCATTTCTCCCACACCAGAGCTCTAAGGCCTAAGAGCTGGTGCTGTATTCAACTGCCCTTCCCACCGCACTCACAGCCAGACACCCCCCTGGCATCTCCCCTTGCCTTGCCTCCTACCACTGCCAAGACACATTCTCAAGCTCACTCTCACTCTCGGCACACACCAGCTCACAAAGTTAAAACATCCAGCCATTTCTCCCACACCAGAGCTCTAAGCGCTTAGACCTCTTGCTGATTCTGACCTTCCCTTGCCAGTGCTTTCACAGCCAAACATACACTAAGAATCTCCCCTTGCCTTGCCTCCTGCCACTGCCAAGACACATTCGCAAGCTCACTCTCACTCTCGGCACAGACCAGCTCACAAAGTTAAAACATACAGCCATTTCTCCCACACCAGAGCTCTAAGGGCTTAGAGCTCTTGCTGTTTCTGACCTTCCCTTGCCAGTGCTTTCACAGAAAAACATACACTAAGAATCTCCCCTTGCCTTGCCTCCTGCCACTGCCAAGACACATTCGCAAGCTCACTCTCACTCTCGGCACACACCAGCTCACAAAGTTAAAACATACAGCCATTTCTCTCTCACCAGAGCTCTAAGGCCTAAGAGCTGGTGCTGTATTCAACTGCCCTTCCCACCGCACTCACAGCCAGACACCCCCCTGGCATCTCCCCTTGCCTTGCCTCCCACCACTCCCAAGACACATTCTCAAGCTCACTCTCACTCTCGGCACACACCAGCTCACAAAGTTAAAACATACAGCCATTTCTCCCAAACCAGAGCTCTAAGCGCTTAGAGCTCTTGCTGATTCTGACCTTCCCTTGCCAGTGCTTTCACAGCCAAACATACACTAAGAATCTCCCCTTGCCTTGCCTCCTACCACTGCCAACACACATTCGCAAGCTCACTCTCACTCTCGGCACACACCAGCTCACAAAGTTAAAACATACAGCCATTTCTCCCACACCATAGCTCTAAGGCCTAAGAGCTGGTGCTGTATTCAACTGCCCTTCCCACCGCACTCACAGCCAGACACCCCCCTGGCATCTCCCCTTGCCTTGCCTCCCACCACTCCCAAGACACATTCTCAAGCTCACTCTCACTCTCGGCACACACCAGCTCACAAAGTTAAAACATACAGCCATTTCTCCCACACCAGAGCTCTAAGGGCTTAGAGCTCCTGCTGTTTCTGACCTTCCCTTGCCAGTGCTTTCACAGCCAAATATACACTAAGAATCTCCCCTTGCCTTGCCTCCTGCCACTGCCAAGACACATTCGCAAGCTCACTCTCACTCTCGGCACACACCAGCTCACAAAGTTAAAACATACAGCCATGTTTCCCTCTTAATATTTCTAAGGGCTTAATGCTCTTGCTGGTCCTCACCTTCCCTTGCCAGCACTTTCACACCCAGACAGACACTGCGGATGTACTTTTGCCTTGCCTCCTACCACTGCCAAGACACATTCGCAAGATCACTCTCACTCTTCGCACAGACCAGCTCACAAAGTGCAAACATGCAGCCATTTCTCCCACACCATAGCTCGAAGGCCTAAGTGCTGGTGCTGTATTCAACTGCCCTTCCCACCGCAACTCACAGCCAGACACCCCCCTGGCATCTCCCCTTGCCTTGCCTCCCACCACTCCCAAGACACATTCTCAAGCTCACTCTCACTCTCGGCACACACCAGCTCACAAAGTTAAAACATACAGCCACTTCTCCCACACCAGAGCTCTAAGCGCTTAGAGCTCTTGCTGTTTCTGACCTTCCCTTGCCAGTGCTTTCACAGCCAAACATACACTAAGAATCTCCCCTTGCCTTGCCTCCTACCACTGCCAAGACACATTCGCAAACTCACTCTCACTCTCGGCACACACCAGCTCCCAGTGTTAAAACATACAGCCATTTCTCCCACACCAGAGCTCTAAGGGCTTAGAGCTCTTGCTGTTTCTGACCTTCCCTTGCCAGTGCTTTCACAGCCAAACATACACTAAGAATCTCCCCTTGCCTTGCCTCCTACCACTGCCAAGAGACATTCGCAAGCTCACTCTCACTCTCGGCACAGACCAGCTCACAAAGTTAAAACATACACTCATTTCTCCCACACCAGAGCTCTAAGGGCTTAGAGCTCTTGCTGTTTCTGACCTTCCCTTGCCAGTGCTTTCACAGCCAAACATACACTAAGAATCTCCCCTTGCCTTGCCTCCTACCACTGCCAACACACATTCGCAAGCTCACTCTCACTCTCGGCACAGACCAGCTCACAAAGTTAAAACATAGAGCCATGTTTCCCTCTTAATATTTCTAAGGGCTTAATGCTCTGGCTGGTCCTCACCTTCCCTTGCCAGCACTTTCACACCCAGACAGACACTGCGGATGTACTTTTGCCTTGCCTCCCAGCACTCTCAATACACATTCGCAAGCTCACTCTCACTCTCGGCACAGACCAGCTCACAAAGTGCAAACATGCAGCCATTTCTCCCACACCATAGCTCTAAGGCCTAAGAGCTGGTGCTGTATTCAACTGCCCTTCCCACCGCACTCACAGCCAGACACCCCCCTGGCATCTCCCCTTGCCTTGCCTCCCACCACTCCCAAGACACATTCTCAAGCTCACTCTCACTCTCGGCACACACCAGCTCACAAAGTTAAAACATACAGCCATTTCTCCCAAACCAGAGCTCTAAGCGCTTAGAGCTCTTGCTGATTCTGACCTTCCCTTGCCAGTGCTTTCACAGCCAAACATACACTAAGAATCTCCCCTTGCCTTGCTTCCTACCACTGCCAACACACATTCGCAAGCTCACTCTCACTCTCGGCACACACCAGCTCACAAAGTTAAAACATACAGCCATTTCTCCCACACCATAGCTCTAAGGCCTAAGAGCTGGTGCTGTATTCAACTGCCCTTCCCACCGCACTCACAGCCAGACACCCCCCTGGCATCTCCCCTTGCCTTGCCTCCCACCACTCCCAAGACACATTCTCAAGCTCACTCTCACTCTCGGCACACACCAGCTCACAAAGTAAAAACATACAGCCATTTCTCCCACACCAGAGCTCTAAGGGCTTAGAGCTCTTGCTGTTTCTGACCTTCCCTTGCCAGTGCTTTCACAGAAAAACATACACTAAGAATCTCCCCTTGCCTTGCCTCCTGCCACTGCCAAGACACATTCGCAAGCTCACTCTCACTCTCGGCACACACCAGCTCACAAAGTTAAAACATACAGCCATTTCTCCCACACCAGAGCTCTAAGGCCTAAGAGCTGGTGCTGTATTCAACTGCCCTTCCCACCGCACTCACAGCCAGACACCCCCCTGGCATCTCCCCTTGCCTTGCCTCCCACCACTCTCAATACACATTCTCAAGCTCACTCTCACTCTCGGCACACACCAGCTCACAAAGTAAAAACATACAGCCATTTCTCCCACACCAGAGCTCTAAGGGCTTAGAGCTCCTGCTGTTTCTGACCTTCCCTTGCCAGTGCTTTCACAGCCAAACATACACTAAGAATCTCCCCTTCCCTTGCCTCCTACCACTGCCAAGACACATTCGCAAACTCACTCTCACTCTCGGCACAGACCAGCTCCCAGTGTTAAAACATACAGCCATTTCTCCCACACCAGAGCTCTAAGGGCTTAGAGCTCTTGCTGTTTCTGACATTCCCTTGCCAGTGCTTTCACAGCCAAACATACACTAAGAATCTCCCCTTGCCTTGCCTCCCACCACTGCCAACACACATTCGCAAGCTCACTCTCACTCTCGGCACACACCAGCTCACAAAGTTAAAACATACAGCCATGTTTCCCTCTTAATATTTCTAAGGGCTTAATGCTCTTGCTGGTCCTCACCTTCCCTTGCCAGCACTTTCACACCCAGACAGACACTGCGGATGTACTTTTGCCTTGCCTCCTACCACTGCCAAGACACATTCGCAAGATCACTCTCACTCTTCGCACAGACCAGCTCACAAAGTGCAAACATGCAGCCATTTCTCCCACACCATAGCTCGAAGGCCTAAGAGCTGGTGCTGTATTCAACTGCCCTTCCCACCACACTCACAGCCAGACACCCCCCTGGCATCTCCCCTTGCCTTGCCTCCCACCACTCCCAAGACACATTCTCAAGCTCACTCTCACTCTCGGCACACACCAGCTCACAAAGTTAAAACATACAGCCACTTCTCCCACACCAGAGCTCTAAGCGCTTAGAGCTCTTGCTGTTTCTGACCTTCCCTTGCCAGTGCTTTCACAGCCAAACATACACTAAGAATCTCCCCTTGCCTTGCCTCCTACCACTGCCAAGACACATTCGCAAACTCACTCTCACTCTCGGCACAGACCAGCTCCCAGTGTTAAAACATACAGCCATTTCTCCCACACCAGAGCTCTAAGGGCTTAGAGCTCTTGCTGTTTCTGACCTTCCCTTGCCAGTGCTTTCACAGCCAAACATACACTAAGAATCTCCCCTTGCCTTGCCTCCTACCACTGCCAAGACACATTCGCAAGCTCACTCTCACTCTCGGCACAGACCAGCTCACAAAGTTAAAACATACACTCATTTCTCCCACACCAGAGCTCTAAGGGCTTAGAGCTCTTGCTGTTTCTGACCTTCCCTTGCCAGTGCTTTCACAGCCAAACATACACTAAGAATCTCCCCTTGCCTTGCCTCCTACCACTGCCAACACACATTCGCAAGCTCACTCTCACTCTCGGCACACACCAGCTCACAAAGTTAAAACATAGAGCCATGTTTCCCTCTTAATATTTCTAAGGGCTTAATGCTCTGGCTGGTCCTCACCTTCCCTTGCCAGCACTTTCACACCCAGACAGACACTGCGGATGTACTTTTGCCTTGCCTCCCAGCACTCTCAATACACATTCGCAAGCTCACTCTCACTCTCGGCACACACCAGCTCACAAAGTTAAAACATACAGCCATTTCTCCCACACCATAGCTCTAAGGCCTAAGAGCTGGTGCTGTATTCAACTGCCCTTCCCACCGCACTCACAGCCAGACACCCCCCTGGCATCTCCCCTTGCCTTGCCTCCCACCACTCCCAAGACACATTCTCAAGCTCACTCTCACTCTCGGCACACACCAGCTCACAAAGTTAAAACATACAGCCATTTCTCCCACACCAGAGCTCTAAGCGCTTAGAGCTCTTGCTGTTTCTGACCTTCCCTTGCCAGTGCTTTCACAGCCAAACATACACTAAGAATCTCCCCTTGCCTTGCCTCCTACCACTGCCAACACACATTCGCAAGCTCACTCTCACTCTCGGCACACACCAGCTCACAAAGTTAAAACATACAGCCATTTCTCCCACACCAGAGCTCTAAGGCCTAAGAGCTGGTGCTGTATTCAACTGCCCTTCCCACCGCACTCACAGCCAGACACCCCCCTGGCATCTCCCCTTGCCTTGCCTCCTACCACTGCCAAGACACATTCTCAAGCTCACTCTCACTCTCGGCACACACCAGCTCACAAAGTTAAAACATACACTCATTTCTCCCACACCAGAGCTCTAAGGGCTTAGAGCTCTTGCTGTTTCTGACCTTCCCTTGCCAGTGCTTTCACAGAAAAACATACACTAAGAATCTCCCCTTGCCTTGCCTCCTGCCACTGCCAAGACACATTCGCAAGCTCACTCTCACTCTCGGCACAGACCAGCTCACAAAGTTAAAACATACAGCCATTTCTCCCACACCAGAGCTCTAAGGCCTAAGAGCTGGTGCTGTATTCAACTGCCCTTCCCACCGCACTCACAGCCAGACACCCCCCTGGCATCTCCCCTTGCCTTGCCTCCCACCACTCTCAATACACATTCTCAAGCTCACTCTCACTCTCGGCACACACCAGCTCACAAAGTAAAAACATACAGCCATTTCTCCCACACCAGAGCTCTAAGGGCTTAGAGCTCCTGCTGTTTCTGACCTTCCCTTGCCAGTGCTTTCACAGCCAAACATACACTAAGAATCTCCCCTTCCCTTGCCTCCTACCACTGCCAACACACATTCGCAAACTCACTCTCACTCTCGGCACAGACCAGCTCCCAGTGTTAAAACATACAGCCATTTCTCCCACACCAGAGCTCTAAGGGCTTAGAGCTCTTGCTGTTTCTGACATTCCCTTGCCAGTGCTTTCACAGCCAAACATACACTAAGAATCTCCCCTTGCCTTGCCTCCCACCACTCCCAAGACACATTCTCAAGCTCACTCTCACTCTCGGCACACACCAGCTCACAAAGTTAAAACATACAGCCATTTCTCCCACACCATAGCTCTAAGGCCTAAGAGCTGGTGCTGTATTCAACTGCCCTTCCCACCGCACTCACAGCCAGACACCCCCCTGGCATCTCCCCTTGCCTTGCCTCCCACCACTCCCAAGACACATTCTCAAGCTCACTCTCACTCTCGGCACACACCAGCTCACAAAGTTAAAACATACAGCCATTTCTCCCACACCAGAGCTCTAAGCGCTTAGAGCTCTTGCTGTTTATGACCTTCCCTTGCCAGTGCTTTCACAGCCAAACATACACTAAGAATCTCCCCTTGCCTTGCCTCCTACCACTGCCAACACACATTCGCAAGCTCACTCTCACTCTCGGCACACACCAGCTCACAAAGTTAAAACATACAGCCATTTCTCCCACACCAGAGCTCTAAGGCCTAAGAGCTGGTGCTGTATTCAACTGCCCTTCCCACCGCACTCACAGCCAGACACCCCCCTGGCATCTCCCCTTGCCTTGCCTCCTACCACTGCCAAGACACATTCTCAAGCTCACTCTCACTCTCGGCACACACCAGCTCACAAAGTTAAAACATCCAGCCATTTCTCCCACACCAGAGCTCTAAGGGCTTAGAGCTCTTGCTGATTCTGACCTTCCCTTGCCAGTGCTTTCACAGCCAAACATACACTAAGAATCTCCCCTTGCCTTGCCTCCTGCCACTGCCAAGACACATTCGCTAGCTCACTCTCACTCTCGGCACAGACCAGCTCACAAAGTTAAAACATACAGCCATTTCTCCCACACCACAGCTCTAAGCGCTTAGAGCTCTTGCTGATTCTGACCTTCCCTTGCCAGTGCTTTCGCAGCCAAACATACACTAAGAATCTCCCCTTGCCTTGCCTCCTGCCACTGCCAAGACACATTCGCTAGCTCACTCTCACTCTCGGCACAGACCAGCTCACAAAGTTAAAACATACAGCCATTTCTCCCACACCACAGCTCTAAGGGCTTAGAGCTCTTGCTGTTTCTGACCTTCCCTTGCCAGTGCTTTCACAGAAAAACATACACTAAGAATATCCCCTTGCCTTGCCTCCTGCCACTGCCAACACACATTCTCAAGCTCACTCTCACTCTCGGCACAGACCAGCTCACAAAGTTAAAACATACAGCCATTTCTCCCACACCATAGCTCTAAGGCCTAAGAGCTGGTGCTGTATTCAACTGCCCTTCCCACCGCACTCACAGCCAGACACCCCCCCTGGCATCTCCCCTTGCCTTGCCTCCCACCACTCTCAATACACATTCTCAAGCTCACTCTCACTCTTGGCACACACCAGCTCACAAAGTAAAAACATACAGCCATTTCTCCCACACCAGAGCTCTAAGGGCTTAGAGCTCCTGCTGTTTCTGACCTTCCCTTGCCAGTGCTTTCACAGCCAAACATACACTAAGAATCTCCCCTTGCCTTGCCTCCTGCCACTGCCAAGACACATTCGCAAGCTCACTCTCACTCTCGGCACACACCAGCTCACAAAGTTAAAACATACAGCCATGTTTCCCTCTTAATATTTCTAAGGGCTTAATGCTCTTGCTGGTCCTCACCTTCCCTTGCCAGCACTTTCACACCCAGACAGACACTGCGGATGTACTTTTGCCTTGCCTCCTACCACTGCCAAGACACATTCGCAAGATCACTCTCACTCTTCGCACAGACCAGCTCACAAAGTGCAAACATGCAGCCATTTCTCCCACACCATAGCTCGAAGGCCTAAGAGCTGGTGCTGTATTCAACTGCCCTTCCCACCACACTCACAGCCAGACACCCCCCTGGCATCTCCCCTTGCCTTGCCTCCCACCACTCCCAAGACACATTCTCAAGCTCACTCTCACTCTCGGCACACACCAGCTCACAAAGTTAAAACATACAGCCACTTCTCCCACACCAGAGCTCTAAGCGCTTAGAGCTCTTGCTGTTTCTGACCTTCCCTTGCCAGTGCTTTCACAGCCAAACATACACTAAGAATCTCCCCTTGCCTTGCCTCCTACCACTGCCAAGACACATTCGCAAACTCACTCTCACTCTCGGCACACACCAGCTCACAAAGTTAAAACATACAGCCATTTCTCCCACACCAGAGCTCTAAGGGCTTAGAGCTCTTGCTGTTTCTGACCTTCCCTTGCCAGTGCTTTCACAGCCAAACATACACTAAGAATCTCCCCTTGCCTTGCCTCCCACCACTCCCAAGACACATTCTCAAGCTCACTCTCACTCTCGGCACACACCAGCTCACAAAGTTAAAACATCTAGCCATTTCTCCCACACCAGAGCTCTAAGCGCTTAGAGCTCTTGCTGATTCTGACCTTCCCTTGCCAGTGCTTTCACAGCCAAACATACACTAAGAATCTCCCCTTGCCTTGCCTCCTACCACTGCCAACACACATTCGCAAGCTCACTCTCACTCTCGGCACACACCAGCTCACAAAGTTAAAACATACAGCCATTTCTCCCACACCATAGCTCTAAGGCCTAAGAGCTGGTGCTGTATTCAACTGCCCTTCCCACCGCACTCACAGCCAGACACCCCCCTGGCATCTCCCCTTGCCTTGCCTCCCACCACTCCCAAGACACATTCTCAAGCTCACTCTCACTCTCGGCACACACCAGCTCACAAAGTTAAAACATACAGCCATTTCTCCCACACCAGAGCTCTAAGGGCTTAGAGGTCTTGCTGTTTCTGACCTTCCCTTGCCAGTGCTTTCACAGAAAAACATACACTAAGAATCTCCCCTTGCCTTGCCTCCTGCCACTGCCAAGACACATTCGCAAGCTCACTCTCACTCTCGGCACAGACCAGCTCACAAAGTTAAAACATACAGCCATTTCTCCCACACCATAGCTCTAAGGCCTAAGAGCTGGTGCTGTATTCAACTGCCCTTCCCACCGCACTCACAGCCAGACACCCCCCTGGCATCTCCCCTTGCCTTGCCTCCCACCACTCTCAATACACATTCTCAAGCTCACTTTCACTCTCGGCACAGACCAGCTCACAAAGTAAAAACATACAGCCACTTCTCCCACACCAGAGCTCTAAGGGCTTAGAGCTCCTGCTGTTTCTGACCTTCCCTTGCCAGTGCTTTCACAGCCAAATATACACTAAGAATCTCCCCTTGCCTTGCCTCCTGCCACTGCCAAGACACATTCGCAAGCTCACTCTCACTCTCGGCACACACCAGCTCACAAAGTTAAAACATACAGCCATGTTTCCCTCTTAATATTTCTAAGGGCTTAATGCTCTTGCTGGTCCTCACCTTCCCTTGCCAGCACTTTCACACCCAGACAGACACTGCGGATGTACTTTTGCCTTGCCTCCCAGCACTCTCAATACACATTCGCAAGCTCACTCTCACTCTCGGCACACACCAGCTCACAAAGTTAAAACATACAGCCATTTCTCCCACACCAGAGCTCTAAGGCCTAAGAGCTGGTGCTGTATTCAACTGCCCTTCCCACCGCACTCACAGCCAGACACCCCCCTGGCATCTCCCCTTGCCTTGCCTCCTACCACTGCCAAGACACATTCTCAAGCTCACTCTCACTCTCGGCACACACCAGCTCACAAAGTTAAAATATCCAGCCATTTCTCCCACACCAGAGCTCTAAGCGCTTAGACCTCTTGCTGATTCTGACCTTCCCTTGCCAGTGCTTTCACAGCCAAACATACACTAAGAATCTCCCCTTGCCTTGCCTCCTGCCACTGCCAAGACACATTCGCTAGCTCACTCTCACTCTCGGCACAGACCAGCTCACAAAGTTAAAACATACAGCCATTTCTCCCACACCAGAGCTCTAAGGGCTTAGAGCTCTTGCTGTTTCTGACCTTCCCTTGCCAGTGCTTTCACAGAAAAACATACACTAAGAATCTCCCCTTGCCTTGCCTCCTGCCACTGCCAAGACACATTCGCAAGCTCACTCTCACTCTCGGCACAGACCAGCTCACAAAGTTAAAACATACAGCCATTTCTCCCACACCAGAGCTCTAAGGCCTAAGAGCTGGTGCTGTATTCAACTGCCCTTCCCACCGCACTCACAGCCAGACACCCCCCTGGCATCTCCCCTTGCCTTGCCTCCCACCACTCCCAAGACACATTCTCAAGCTCACTCTCACTCTCGGCACACACCAGCTCACAAAGTTAAAACATACAGCCATTTCTCCCACACCAGAGCTCTAAGGGCTTAGAGCTCCTGCTGTTTCTGACCTTCCCTTGCCAGTGCTTTCACAGCCAAATATACACTAAGAATCTCCCCTTGCCTTGCCTCCTGCCACTGCCAAGACACATTCGCAAGCTCACTCTCACTCTCGGCACACACCAGCTCACAAAGTTAAAACATACAGCCATGTTTCCCTCTTAATATTTCTAAGGGCTTAATGCTCTTGCTGGTCCTCACCTTCCCTTGCCAGCACTTTCACACCCAGACAGACACTGCGGATGTACTTTTGCCTTGCCTCCTACCACTGCCAAGACACATTCGCAAGATCACTCTCACTCTTCGCACAGACCAGCTCACAAAGTGCAAACATGCAGCCATTTCTCCCACACCATAGCTCTAAGGCCTAAGAGCTGGTGCTGTATTCAACTGCCCTTCCCACCACACTCACAGCCAGACACCCCCCTGGCATCTCCCCTTGCCTTGCCTCCCACCACTCCCAAGACACATTCTCAAGCTCACTCTCACTCTCGGCACACACCAGCTCACAAAGTTAAAACATACAGCCACTTCTCCCACACCAGAGCTCTAAGCGCTTAGAGCTCTTGCTGTTTCTGACCTTCCCTTGCCAGTGCTTTCACAGCCAAACATACACTAAGAATCTCCCCTTGCCTTGCCTCCTACCACTGCCAAGACACATTCGCAAACTCACTCTCACTCTCGGCACAGACCAGCTCCCAGTGTTAAAACATACAGCCATTTCTCCCACACCAGAGCTCTAAGGGCTTAGAGCTCTTCCTGTTTCTGACCTTCCCTTGCCAGTGCTTTCACAGCCAAACATACACTAAGAATCTCCCCTTGCCTTGCCTCCTACCACTGCCAAGAGACATTCGCAAGCTCACTCTCACTCTCGGCACAGACCAGCTCACAAAGTTAAAACATACACTCATTTCTCCCACACCAGAGCTCTAAGGGCTTAGAGCTCTTGCTGTTTCTGACCTTCCCTTGCCAGTGCTTTCACAGCCAAACATACACTAAGAATCTCCCCTTGCCTTGCCTCCTACCACTGCCAAGACACATTCGCAAGCTCACTCTCACTCTCGGCACACACCAGCTCACAAAGTTAAAACATAGAGCCATGTTTCCCTCTTAATATTTCTAAGGGCTTAATGCTCTGGCTGGTCCTCACCTTCCCTTGCCAGCACTTTCACACCCAGACAGACACTGCGGATGTACTTTTGCCTTGCCTCCCAGCACTCTCAATACACATTCGCAAGCTCACTCTCACTCTTCGCACAGACCAGCTCACAAAGTGCAAACATGCAGCCATTTCTCCCACACCATAGCTCGAAGGCCTAAGAGCTGGTGCTGTATTCAACTGCCCTTCCCACCACACTCACAGCCAGACACCCCCCTGGCATCTCCCCTTGCCTTGCCTCCCACCACTCCCAAGACACATTCTCAAGCTCACTCTCACTCTCGGCACAGACCAGCTCACAAAGTTAAAACATACAGCCACTTCTCCCACACCAGAGCTCTAAGCGCTTAGAGCTCTTGCTGTTTCTGACCTTCCCTTGCCAGTGCTTTCACAGCCAAACATACACTAAGAATCTCCCCTTGCCTTGCCTCCTACCACTGCCAATACACATTCGCAAACTCACTCTCACTCTCGGCACACACCAGCTCCCAGTGTTAAAACATACAGCCATTTCTCCAACACCAGAGCTCTAAGCGCTTAGAGCTCTTGCTGATTCTGACCTTCCCTTGCCAGTGCTTTCACAGCCAAACATACACTAAGAATCTCCCCTTGCCTTGCCTCCTACCACTGCCAACACACATTCGCAAGCTCACTCTCACTCTCGGCACACACCAGCTCACAAAGTTAAAACATACAGCCATTTCTCCCACACCATAGCTCTAAGGCCTAAGAGCTGGTGCTGTATTCAACTGCCCTTCCCACCGCACTCACAGCCAGACACCCCCCTGGCATCTCCCCTTGCCTTGCCTCCCACCACTCTCAATACACATTCTCAAGCTCACTCTCACTCTCGGCACACACCAGCTCACAAAGTAAAAACATACAGCCATTTCTCCCACACCAGAGCTCTAAGGGCTTAGAGCTCCTGCTGTTTCTGACCTTCCCTTGCCAGTGCTTTCACAGAAAAACATACACTAAGTATCTCCCCTTCCCTTGCCTCCTACCACTGCCAAGACACATTCGCAAACTCACTCTCACTCTCGGCACACACCAGCTCCCAGTGTTAAAACATACAGCCATTTCTCCCACACCAGAGCTCTAAGGGCTTAGAGCTCTTGCTGTTTCTGACATTCCCTTGCCAGTGCTTTCACAGCCAAACATACACTAAGAATCTCCCCTTGCCTTGCCTCCCACCACTGCCAACACACATTCTCAAGCTCACTCTCACTCTCGGCACACACCAGCTCACAAAGTTAAAACATACAGCCATTTCTCCCACACCATAGCTCTAAGGCCTAAGAGCTGGTGCTGTATTCAACTGCCCTTCCCACCGCACTCACAGCCAGACACCCCCCTGGCATCTCCCCTTGCCTTGCCTCCCACCACTCCCAAGACACATTCTCAAGCTCACTCTCACTCTCGGCACACACCAGCTCACAAAGTTAAAACATACAGCCATTTCTCCCACACCAGAGCTCTAAGCGCTTAGAGCTCTTGCTGTTTCTGACCTTCCCTTGCCAGTGCTTTCACAGCCAAACATACACTAAGAATCTCCCCTTGCCTTGCCTCCTACCACTGCCAACACACATTCGCAAGCTCACTCTCACTCTCGGCACACACCAGCTCACAAAGTTAAAACATACAGCCATTTCTCCCACACCAGAGCTCTAAGGCCTAAGAGCTGGTGCTGTATTCAACTGCCCTTCCCACCGCACTCACAGCCAGACACCCCACTGGCATCTCCCCTTGCCTTGCCTCCTACCACTGCCAAGACACATTCTCAAGCTCACTCTCACTCTCGCAACACACCAGCTCACAAAGTTAAAACATACAGCCATTTCTCCCACACCAGAGCTCTAAGCGCTTAGACCTCTTGCTGATTCTGAACTTCCCTTGCCAGTGCTTTCACAGAAAAACATACACTAAGAATCTCCCCTTGCCTTGCCTCCTGCCACTGACAAGACACATTCGCTAGCTCACTCTCACTCTCGGCACAGACCAGCTCACAAAGTTAAAACATACAGCCATGTTTCCCTCTTAATATTTCTAAGGGCTTAATGCTCTTGCTGGTCCTCACCTTCCCTTGCCAGCACTTTCACACCCAGACAGACACTGCGGATGTACTTTTGCCTTGCCTCCTACCACTGCCAAGACACATTCGCAAGATCACTCTCACTCTTCGCACAGACCAGCTCACAAAGTGCAAACATGCAGCCATTTCTCCCACACCATAGCTCGAAGGCCTAAGAGCTGGTGCTGTATTCAACTGCCCTTCCCACCACACTCACAGCCAGACACCCCCCTGGCATCTCCCCTTGCCTTGCCTCTCACCACTCCCAAGACACATTCTCAAGCTCACTCTCACTCTCGGCACACACCAGCTCACAAAGTTAAAACATACAGCCACTTCTCCCACACCAGAGCTCTAAGCGCTTAGAGCTCTTGCTGTTTCTGACCTTCCCTTGCCAGTGCTTTCACAGCCAAACATACACTAAGAATCTCCCCTTGCCTTGCCTCCTACCACTGCCAAGACACATTCGCAAACTCACTCTCACTCTCGGCACAGACCAGCTCCCAGTGTTAAAACATACAGCCATTTCTCCCACACCATAGCTCTAAGGGCTTAGAGCTCTTGCTGTTTCTGACATTCCCTTGCCAGTGCTTTCACAGCCAAACATACATTAAGAATCTCCCCTTGCCTTGCCTCCTGCCACTGCCAAGACACATTCGCAAGCTCACTCTCACTCTCGGCACACACCAGCTCACAAAGTTAAAACATCCAGCCATTTCTCCCACACCACAGCTCTAAGCACTTAGAGCTCTTGCTGATTCTGACCTTCCCTTGCCAGTGCTTTCACAGCCAAACATACACTAAGAATCTCCCCTTGCCTTGCCTCCTGCCACTGCCAAGACACATTCGCTAGCTCACTCTCACTCTCGGCACAGACCAGCTCACAAAGTTAAAACATCCAGCCATTTCTCCAACACCAGAGCTCTAAGCGCTTAGAGCTCTTGCTGATTCTGACCTTCCCTTGCCAGTGCTTTCACAGCCAAACATACACTAAGAATCTCCCCTTGCCTTGCCTCCTACCACTGCCAACACACATTCGCAAGCTCACTCTCACTCTCGGCACACACCAGCTCACAAAGTTAAAACATACAGCCATTTCTCCCACACCATAGCTCTAAGGCCTAAGAGCTGGTGCTGTATTCAACTGCCCTTCCCACCGCACTCACAGCCAGACACCCCCCTGGCATCTCCCCTTGCCTTGCCTCCCACCACTCCCAAGACACATTCTCAAGCTCACTCTCACTCTCGGCACACACCAGCTCACAAAGTTAAAACATACAGCCATTTCTCCCACACCAGAGCTCTAAGCGCTTAGAGCTCTTGCTGTTTCTGACCTTCCCTTGCCAGTGCTTTCACAGAAAAACATACACTAAGAATCTCCCCTTGCCTTGCCTCCTGCCACTGCCAAGACACATTCGCAAGCTCACTCTCACTCTCGGCACAGACCAGCTCACAAAGTTAAAACATACAGCCATTTCTCCCACACCATAGCTCTAAGGCCTAAGAGCTGGTGCTGTATTCAACTGCCCTTCCCACCGCACTCACAGCCAGACACCCCCCTGGCATCTCCCCTTGCCTTGCCTCCCACCACTCTCAATACACATTCTCAAGCTCACTCTCACTCTCGGCACAGACCAGCTCACAAAGTAAAAACATACAGCCACTTCTCCCACACCAGAGCTCTAAGGGCTTAGAGCTCCTGCTGTTTCTGACCTTCCCTTGCCAGTGCTTTCACAGCCAAATATACACTAAGAATCTCCCCTTGCCTTGCCTCCTGCCACTGCCAAGACACATTCGCAAGCTCACTCTCACTCTCGGCACACACCAGCTCACAAAGTTAAAACATACAGCCATGTTTCCCTCTTAATATTTCTAAGGGCTTAATGCTCTTGCTGGTCCTCACCTTCCCTTGCCAGCACTTTCACACCCAGACAGACACTGCGGATGTACTTTTGCCTTGCCTCCCAGCACTCTCAATACACATTCGCAAGCTCACTCTCACTCTTCGCACAGACCAGCTCACAAAGTGCAAACATGCAGCCATTTCTCCCACACCATAGCTCGAAGGCCTAAGAGCTGGTGCTGTATTCAACTGCCCTTCCCACCGCACTCACAGCCAGACACCCCCCTGGCATCTCCCCTTGCCTTGCCTCCCACCACTCCCAAGACACATTCTCAAGCTCACTCTCACTCTCGGCACACACCAGCTCACAAAGTTAAAACATACAGCCACTTCTCCCACACCAGAGCTCTAAGCGCTTAGAGCTCTTGCTGTTTCTGACCTTCCCTTGCCAGTGCTTTCACAGCCAAACATACACTAAGAATCTCCCCTTCCCTTGCCTCCTGCCACTGCCAAGACACATTCGCAAGCTCACTCTCACTCTCGGCACACACCAGCTCACAAAGTTAAAACATACAGCCATTTCTCCCACACCAGAGCTCTAAGCGCTTAGAGCTCTTGCTGTTTCTGACCTTCCCTTGCCAGTGCTTTCACAGAAAAACATACACTAAGAATCTCCCCTTGCCTTGCCTCCTGCCACTGCCAAGACACATTCGCAAGCTCACTCTCACTCTCGGCACAGACCAGCTCACAAAGTTAAAACATACAGCCATTTCTCCCACACCATAGCTCTAAGGCCTAAGAGCTGGTGCTGTATTCAACTGCCCTTCCCACCGCACTCACAGCCAGACACCCCCCTGGCATCTCCCCTTGCCTTGCCTCCCACCACTCTCAATACACATTCTCAAGCTCACTCTCACTCTCGGCACAGACCAGCTCACAAAGTAAAAACATACAGCCACTTCTCCCACACCAGAGCTCTAAGGGCTTAGAGCTCCTGCTGTTTCTGACCTTCCCTTGCCAGTGCTTTCACAGCCAAATATACACTAAGAATCTCCCCTTGCCTTGCCTCCTGCCACTGCCAAGACACATTCGCAAGCTCACTCTCACTCTCGGCACACACCAGCTCACAAAGTTAAAACATACAGCCATGTTTCCCTCTTAATATTTCTAAGGGCTTAATGCTCTTGCTGGTCCTCACCTTCCCTTGCCAGCACTTTCACACCCAGACAGACACTGCGGATGTACTTTTGCCTTGCCTCCCAGCACTCTCAATACACATTCGCAAGATCACTCTCACTCTTCGCACAGACCAGCTCACAAAGTGCAAACATGCAGCCATTTCTCCCACACCATAGCTCGAAGGCCTAAGAGCTGGTGCTGTATTCAACTGCCCTTCCCACCGCACTCACAGCCAGACACCCCCCTGGCATCTCCCCTTGCCTTGCCTCCCACCACTCCCAAGACACATTCTCAAGCTCACTCTCACTCTCGGCACACACCAGCTCACAAAGTTAAAACATACAGCCACTTCTCCCACACCAGAGCTCTAAGCGCTTAGAGCTCTTGCTGTTTCTGACCTTCCCTTGCCAGTGCTTTCACAGCCAAACATACACTAAGAATCTCCCCTTCCCTTGCCTCCTACCACTGCCAAGACACATTCGCAAACTCACTCTCACTCTCGGCACAGACCAGCTCCCAGTGTTAAAACATACAGCCATTTCTCCCACACCAGAGCTCTAAGGGCTTAGAGCTCTTGCTGTTTCTGACATTCCCTTGCCAGTGCTTTCACAGCCAAACATACACTAAGAATCTCCCCTTGCCTTGCCTCCCACCACTCCCAAGACACATTCTCAAGCTCACTCTCACTCTCGGCACACACCAGCTCACAAAGTTAAAACATCCAGCCATTTCTCCCACACCAGAGCTCTAAGCGCTTAGAGCTCTTGCTGATTCTGACCTTCCCTTGCCAGTGCTTTCACAGCCAAACATACACTAAGAATCTCCCCTTGCCTTGCCTCCTACCACTGCCAACACACATTTGCAAGCTCACTCTCACTCTCGGCACACACCAGCTCACAAAGTTAAAACATACAGCCATTTCTCCCACACCATAGCTCTAAGGCCTAAGAGCTGGTGCTGTATTCAACTGCCCTTCCCACCGCACTCACAGCCAGACACCCCCCTGGCATCTCCCCTTGCCTTGCCTCTCACCACTCCCAAGACACATTCTCAAGCTCACTCTCACTCTCGGCACACACCAGCTCACAAAGTTAAAACATACAGCCATTTCTCCCACACCAGAGCTCTAAGCGCTTAGAGCTCTTGCTGATTCTGACCTTCCCTTGCCAGTGCTTTCACAGCCAAACATACACTAAGAATCTCCCCTTGGCTTGCCTCCTGCCACTGCCAAGACACATTCGCTAGCTCACTCTCACTCTCGGCACACACCAGCTCACAAAGTTAAAACATACAGCCATTTCTCCCACACCAGAGCTCTAAGGGCTTAGAGCTCTTGCTGTTTCTGAACTTCCCTTGCCAGTGCTTTCACAGAAAAACATACACTAAGAATCTCCCCTTGCCTTGCCTCCTGCCACTGCCAAGACACATTCGCAAGATCACTCTCACTTAGAGCTATGGTGTGGGAGAAATGGCTGCATGTTTGCACTTTGTGAGCTGGTCTGTGCGAAGAGTGAGAGTGATCTTGCGAATGTGTCTTGGCAGTGGTAGGAGGCAAGGCAAAAGTACATCCGCAGTGTCTGTCTGGGTGTGAAAGTGCTGGCAAGGGAAGGTGAGGACCAGCAAGAGCATTAAGCCCTTAGAAATATTAAGAGGGAAACATGGCTGTATGTTTTAACTTTGTGAGCTGGTGTGTGCCGAGAGTGAGAGTGAGCTTGCGAATGTGTCTTGGCAGTGGCAGGAGGCAAGGCAAGGGGAGATTCTTAGTGTATATTTGGCTGTGAAAGCACTGGCAAGGGAAGGTCAGAAACAGCAGGAGCTCTAAGCCCTTAGAGCTCTGGTGTGGGAGAAATGGCTGTATGTTTTTACTTTGTGAGCTGGTCTGTGCCGAGAGTGAGAGTGAGCTTGAGAATGTGTATTGAGAGTGGTGGGAGGCAAGGCAAGGGGAGATGCCAGGGGGGTGTCTGGCTGTGAGTGCGGTGGGAAGAGCAGTTGAATACAGCACCAGCTCTTAGGCCTTAGAGCTCTGGTGAGAGAGAAATGGCTGTATGTTTTAACTTTGTGAGCTGGTGTGTGCCGAGAGTGAGAGTGAGCTTGCGAATGTGTCTTGGCAGTGGCAGGAGGCAAGGCAAGGGGAGATTCTTAGTGTATGTTTTTCTGTGAAAGCACTGGCAAGGGAAGGTCAGAAACAGCAAGAGCTCTAAGCCCTTAGAGCTCTGGTGTGGGAGAAATGGCTGTATGTTTTAACTTTGTGAGCTGGTCTGTGCCGAGAGTGAGAGTGAGCTAGCGAATGTGTCTTGGCAGTGGCAGGAGGCAAGGCAAGGGGAGATTCTTAGTGTATGTTTGGCTGTGAAAGCACTGGCAAGGGAAGGTCAGAATCAGCAAGAGGTCTAAGCGCTTAGAGCTCTGGTGTGGGAGAAATGGCTGGATGTTTTAACTTTGTGAGCTGGTGTGTGCCGAGAGTGAGAGTGAGCTTGAGAATGTGTCTTGGCAGTGGTAGGAGGCAAGGCAAGGGGAGATGCCAGGGGGGTGTCTGGCTGTGAGTGCGGTGGGAAGGGCAGTTGAATACAGCACCAGCTCTTAGGCCTTAGAGCTCTGGTGTGGGAGAAATGGCTGTATGTTTTAACTTTGTGAGCTGGTGTGTGCCGAGAGTGAGAGTGAGCTTGCGAATGTGTGTTGGCAGTGGTGGGAGGCAAGGCAAGGGGAGATTCTTAGTGTATGTTTGGCTGTGAAAGCACTGGCAAGGGAATGTCAGAAACAGCAAGAGCTCTAAGCCCTTAGAGCTCTGGTGTGGGAGAAATGGCTGTATGTTTTAACACTGGGAGCTGGTCTGTGCCGAGAGTGAGAGTGAGTTTGCGAATGTGTCTTGGCAGTGGTAGGAGGCAAGGGAAGGGGAGATTCTTAGTGTATGTTTGGCTGTGAAAGCACTGGCAAGGGAAGGTCAGAAACAGCAAGAGCTCTAAGCGCTTAGAGCTCTGGTGTGGGAGAAGTGGCTGTATGTTTTAACTTTGTGAGCTGGTGTGTGCCGAGAGTGAGAGTGAGCTTGAGAATGTGTCTTGGGAGTGGTGGGAGGCAAGGCAAGGGGAGATGCCAGGGGGGTGTCTGGCTGTGAGTGTGGTGGGAAGGGCAGTTGAATACAGCACCAGCTCTTAGGCCTTCGAGCTATGGTGTGGGAGAAATGGCTGCATGTTTGCACTTTGTGAGCTGGTCTGTGCGAAGAGTGAGAGTGATCTTGCGAATGTGTCTTGGCAGTGGTAGGAGGCAAGGCAAAAGTACATCCGCAGTGTCTGTCTGGGTGTGAAAGTGCTGGCAAGGGAAGGTGAGGACCAGCAAGAGCATTAAGCCCTTAGAAATATTAAGAGGGAAACATGGCTGTATGTTTTAACTTTGTGAGCTGGTGTGTGCCGAGAGTGAGAGTGAGCTTGCGAATGTGTCTTGGCAGTGGCAGGAGGCAAGGCAAGGGGAGATTCTTAGTGTATATTTGGCTGTGAAAGCACTGGCAAGGGAAGGTCAGAAACAGCAGGAGCTCTAAGCCCTTAGAGCTCTGGTGTGGGAGAAATGGCTGTATGTTTTTACTTTGTGAGCTGGTCTGTGCCGAGAGTGAGAGTGAGCTTGAGAATGTGTATTGAGAGTGGTGGGAGGCAAGGCAAGGGGAGATGCCAGGGGGGTGTCTGGCTGTGAGTGCGGTGGGAAGGGCAGTTGAATACAGCACCAGCTCTTAGGCCTTAGAGCTATGGTGTGGGAGAAATGGCTGTATGTTTTAACTTTGTGAGCTGGTGTGTGCCGAGAGTGAGAGTGAGCTTGCGAATGTGTCTTGGCAGTGGCAGGAGGCAAGGCAAGGGGAGATTCTTAGTGTATGTTTTTCTGTGAAAGCACTGGCAAGGGAAGGTCAGAAACAGCAAGAGCTCTAAGCCCTTAGAGCTCTGGTGTGGGAGAAATGGCTGTATGTTTTAACTTTGTGAGCTGGTGTGTGCCGAGAGTGAGAGTGAGCTTGAGAATGTGTCTTGGGAGTGGTGGGAGGCAAGGCAAGGGGAGATGCCAGGGGGGTGTCTGGCTGTGAGTGCGGTGGGAAGGGCAGTTGAATACAGCACCAGCTCTTAGGCCTTAGAGCTATGGTGTGGGAGAAATGGCTGTATGTTTTAACTTTGTGAGCTGGTGTGTGCCGAGAGTGAGAGTGAGCTTGCGAATGTGTGTTGGCAGTGGTAGGAGGCAAGGCAAGGGGAGATTCTTAGTGTATGTTTGGCTGTGAAAGCACTGGCAAGGGAAGGTCAGAATCAGCAAGAGGTCTAAGCGCTTAGAGCTCTGGTGTGGGAGAAATGGCTGGATGTTTTAACTTTGTGAGCTGGTGTGTGCCGAGAGTGAGAGTGAGCTTGAGAATGTGTCTTGGGAGTGGTGGGAGGCAAGGCAAGGGGAGATTCTTAGTGTATGTTTGGCTGTGAAAGCACTGGCAAGGGAATGTCAGAAACAGCAAGAGCTCTAAGCCCTTAGAGCTCTGGTGTGGGAGAAATGGCTGTATGTTTTAACACTGGGAGCTGGTCTGTGCCGAGAGTGAGAGTGAGTTTGCGAATGTGTATTGGCAGTGGTAGGAGGCAAGGCAAGGGGAGATACTTAGTGTATGTTTGGCTGTGAAAGCACTGGCAAGGGAAGGTCAGAATCAGCAAGAGCTCTAAGCGCTTAGAGCTCTGGTGTGGGAGAAGTGGCTGTATGTTTTAACTTTGTGAGCTGGTGTGTGCCGAGAGTGAGAGTGAGCTTGAGAATGTGTCTTGGGAGTGGTGGGAGGCAAGGCAAGGGGAGATGCCAGGGGGGTGTCTGGCTGTGAGTGTGGTGGGAAGGGCAGTTGAATACAGCACCAGCTCTTAGGCCTTCGAGCTATGGTGTGGGAGAAATGGCTGCATGTTTGCACTTTGTGAGCTGGTCTGTGCGAAGAGTGAGAGTGATCTTGCGAATGTGTCTTGGCAGTGGTAGGAGGCAAGGCAAAAGTACATCCGCAGTGTCTGTCTGGGTGTGAAAGTGCTGGCAAGGGAAGGTGAGGACCAGCAAGAGCATTAAGCCCTTAGAAATATTAAGAGGGAAACATGGCTGTATGTTTTAACTTTGTGAGCTGGTGTGTGCCGAGAGTGAGAGTGAGCTTGCGAATGTGTCTTGGCAGTGGCAGGAGGCAAGGCAAGGCGAGATTCTTAGTGTATATTTGGCTGTGAAAGCACTGGCAAGGGAAGGTCAGAAACAGCAGGAGCTCTAAGCCCTTAGAGCTCTGGTGTGGGAGAAATGGCTGTATGTTTTAACTTTGTGAGCTGGTGTGTGCCGAGAGTGAGAGTGAGCTTGAGAATGTGTATTGAGAGTGGTGGGAGGCAAGGCAAGGGGAGATGCCAGGGGGGGTGTCTGGCTGTGAGTGCGGTGGGAAGGGCAGTTGAATACAGCACCAGCTCTTAGGCCTTAGAGCTATGGTGTGGGAGAAATGGCTGTATGTTTTAACTTTGTGAGCTGGTCTGTGCCGAGAGTGAGAGTGAGCTTGAGAATGTGTGTTGGCAGTGGCAGGAGGCAAGGCAAGGGGAGATTCTTAGTGTATGTTTGGCTGTGAAAGCACTGGCAAGGGAAGGTCAGAAACAGCAAGAGCTCTAAGCCCTTAGAGCTCTGGTGTGGGAGAAATGGCTGTATGTTTTAACTTTGTGAGCTGGTCTGTGCCGAGAGTGAGAGTGAGCTTGCGAATGTGTCTTGGCAGTGGCAGGAGGCAAGGCAAGGGGAGATTCTTAGTGTATGTTTGGCTGTGAAAGCACTGGCAAGGGAAGGTCAGAATCAGCAAGAGCTCTAAGCGCTTAGAGCTGTGGTGTGGGAGAAATGGCTGGATGTTTTAACTTTGTGACCTGGTGTGTGCCGAGAGTGAGAGTGAGCTTGAGAATGTGTCTTGGCAGTGGTAGGAGGCAAGGCAAGGGGAGATGCCAGGGGGGTGCCTGGCTGTGAGTGCGGTGGGAAGGGCAGTTGAATACAGCACCAGCTCTTAGGCCTTAGAGCTATGGTGTGGGAGAAATGGCTGTATGTTTTAACTTTGTGAGCTGGTGTGTGCCGAGAGTGAGAGTGAGCTTGCGAATGTGTCTTGGCAGTGGCAGGAGGCAAGGCAAGGGGAGATTCTTAGTGTATGTTTGGCTGTGAAAGCACTGGCAAGGGAAGGTCAGAAACAGCAAGAGCTCTAAGCGCTTAGAGCTCTGGTGTGGGAGAAATGGCTGTATGTTTTAACTTTGTGAGCTGGTGTGTGCCGAGAGTGAGAGTGAGCTTGAGAATGTGTCTTGGGAGTGGTGGGAGGCAAGGCAAGGGGAGATGCCAGGGGGGTGTCTGGCTGTGAGTGCGGTGGGAAGGGCAGTTGAATACAGCACCAGCTCTTAGGCCTTAGAGCTATGGTGTGGGAGAAATGGCTGTATGTTTTAACTTTGTGAGCTGGTGTGTGCCGAGAGTGAGAGTGAGCTTGCGAATGTGTGTTGGCAGTGGTGGGAGGCAAGGCAAGGGGAGATTCTTAGTGTATGTTTGGCTGTGAAAGCACTGGCAAGGGAAGGTCAGAAACAGCAAGAGCTCTAAGCCCTTAGAGCTCTGGTGTGGGAGAAATGGCTGTATGTTTTAACACTGGGAGCTGGTGTGTGCCGAGAGTGAGAGTGAGTTTGCGAATGTGTCTTGGCAGTGGTAGGAGGCAAGGCAAGGGGAGATTCTTAGTGTATGTTTGGCTGTGAAAGCACTGGCAAGGGAAGGTCAGAAACAGCAAGAGCTCTAAGCGCTTAGAGCTCTGGTGTGGGAGAAGTGGCTGTATGTTTTAACTTTGTGAGCTGGTGTGTGCCGAGAGTGAGAGTGAGCTTGAGAATGTGTCTTGGGAGTGGTGGGAGGCAAGGCAAGGGGAGATGCCAGGGGGGTGTCTGGCTGTGAGTGTGGTGGGAAGGGCAGTTGAATACAGCACCAGCTCTTAGGCCTTCGAGCTATGGTGTGGGAGAAATGGCTGCATGTTTGCACTTTGTGAGCTGGTCTGTGCGAAGAGTGAGAGTGATCTTGCGAATGTGTCTTGGCAGTGGTAGGAGGCAAGGCAAAAGTACATCCGCAGTGTCTGTCTGGGTGTGAAAGTGCTGGCAAGGGAAGGTGAGGACCAGCAAGAGCATTAAGCCCTTAGAAATATTAAGAGGGAAACATGGCTGTATGTTTTAACTTTGTGAGCTGGTGTGTGCCGAGAGTGAGAGTGAGCTTGCGAATGTGTCTTGGCAGTGGCAGGAGGCAAGGCAAGGGGAGATTCTTAGTGTATATTTGGCTGTGAAAGCACTGGCAAGGGAAGGTCAGAAACAGCAGGAGCTCTAAGCCCTTAGAGCTCTGGTGTGGGAGAAATGGCTGTATGTTTTAACTTTGTGAGCTGGTCTGTGCCGAGAGTGAGAGTGAGCTTGAGAATGTGTATTGAGAGTGGTGGGAGGCAAGGCAAGGGGAGATGCCAGGGGGGTGTCTGGCTGTGAGTGCGGTGGGAAGGGCAGTTGAATACAGCACCAGCTCTTAGGCCTTAGAGCTCTGGTGTGGGAGAAATGGCTGTATGTTTTAACTTTGTGAGCTGGTGTGTGCCGAGAGTGAGAGTGAGCTTGCGAATGTGTGTTGGCAGTGGTAGGAGGCAAGGCAAGGGGAGATTCTTAGTGTATGTTTTTCTGTGAAAGCACTGGCAAGGGAAGGTCAGAAACAGCAAGAGCTCTAAGCCCTTAGAGCTCTGGTGTGGGAGAAATGAGTGTATGTTTTAACTTTGTGAGCTGGTGTGTGCCGAGAGTGAGAGTGAGCTTGAGAATGTGTCTTGGCAGTGGTAGGAGGCAAGGCAAGGGGAGATGCCAGGGGGGTGTCTGGCTGTGAGTGCGGTGGGAAGGGCAGTTGAATACAGCACCAGCTCTTAGGCCTTAGAGCTATGGTGTGGGAGAAATGGCTGTATGTTTTAACTTTGTGAGCTGGTGTGTGCCGAGAGTGAGAGTGAGCTTGCGAATGTGTCTTGGCAGTGGTAGGAGGCAAGGCAAGGGGAGATTCTTAGTGTATGTTTGGCTGTGAAAGCACTGGCAAGGGAAGGTCAGAAACAGCAAGAGCTCTAAGCGCTTAGAGCTGTGGTGTGGGAGAAATGGCTGTATGTTTTAACTTTGTGAGCTGGTGTGTGCCGAGAGTGAGAGTGAGCTTGAGAATGTGTCTTGGGAGTGGTGGGAGGCAAGGCAAGGGGAGATGCCAGGGGGGTGTCTGGCTGTGAGTGCGGTGGGAAGGGCAGTTGAATACAGCACCAGCTCTTAGGCCTTAGAGCTCTGGTGAGAGAGAAATGGCTGTATGTTTTAACTTTGTGAGCTGGTGTGTGCCGAGAGTGAGAGTGAGCTTGCGAATGTGTGTTGGCAGTGGTAGGAGGCAAGGCAAGGGGAGATTCTTAGTGTATGTTTGGCTGTGAAAGCACTGGCAAGGGAAGGTCAGAAACAGCAAGAGCTCTAAGCGCTTAGAGCTCTGGTTTGGGAGAAATGGCTGTATGTTTTAACTTTGTGAGCTGGTGTGTGCCGAGAGTGAGAGTGAGCTTGAGAATGTGTCTTGGGAGTGGTGGGAGGCAAGGCAAGGGGAGATGCCAGGGGGGTGTCTGGCTGTGAGTGCGGTGGGAAGGGCAGTTGAATACAGCACCAGCTCTTAGGCCTTAGAGCTATGGTGTGGGAGAAATGGCTGCATGTTTGCACTTTGTGAGCTGGTCTGTGCGAAGAGTGAGAGTGAGCTTGCGAATGTGTATTGAGAGTGCTGGGAGGCAAGGCAAAAGTACATCCGCAGTGTCTGTCTGGGTGTGAAAGTGCTGGCAAGGGAAGGTGAGGACCAGCCAGAGCATTAAGCCCTTAGAAATATTAAGAGGGAAACATGGCTCTATGTTTTAACTTTGTGAGCTGGTCTGTGCCGAGAGTGAGAGTGAGCTTGCGAATGTGTGTTGGCAGTGGTAGGAGGCAAGGCAAGGGGAGATTCTTAGTGTATGTTTGGCTGTGAAAGCACTGGCAAGGGAAGGTCAGAAACAGCAAGAGCTCTAAGCCCTTAGAGCTCTGGTGTGGGAGAAATGAGTGTATGTTTTAACTTTGTGAGCTGGTCTGTGCCGAGAGTGAGAGTGAGCTTGCGAATGTCTCTTGGCAGTGGTAGGAGGCAAGGCAAGGGGAGATTCTTAGTGTATGTTTGGCTGTGAAAGCACTGGCAAGGGAAGGTCAGAAACAGCAAGAGCTCTAAGCCCTTAGAGCTCTGGTGTGGGAGAAATGGCTGTATGTTTTAACACTGGGAGCTGGTGTGTGCCGAGAGTGAGAGTGAGTTTGCGAATGTGTCTTGGCAGTGGTAGGAGGCAAGGCAAGGGGAGATTCTTAGTGTATGTTTGGCTGTGAAAGCACTGGCAAGGGAAGGTCAGAAACAGCAAGAGCTCTAAGCGCTTAGAGCTCTGGTGTGGGAGAAGTGGCTGTATGTTTTAACTTTGTGAGCTGGTGTGTGCCGAGAGTGAGAGTGAGCTTGAGAATGTGTCTTGGGAGTGGTGGGAGGCAAGGCAAGGGGAGATGCCAGGGGGGTGTCTGGCTGTGAGTGTGGTGGGAAGGGCAGTTGAATACAGCACCAGCTCTTAGGCCTTCGAGCTATGGTGTGGGAGAAATGGCTGCATGTTTGCACTTTGTGAGCTGGTCTGTGCGAAGAGTGAGAGTGATCTTGCGAATGTGTCTTGGCAGTGGTAGGAGGCAAGGCAAAAGTACATCCGCAGTGTCTGTCTGGGTGTGAAAGTGCTGGCAAGGGAAGGTGAGGACCAGCAAGAGCATTAAGCCCTTAGAAATATTAAGAGGGAAACATGGCTGTATGTTTTAACTTTGTGAGCTGGTGTGTGCCGAGAGTGAGAGTGAGCTTGCGAATGTGTCTTGGCAGTGGCAGGAGGCAAGGCAAGGGGAGATTCTTAGTGTATATTTGGCTGTGAAAGCACTGGCAAGGGAAGGTCAGAAACAGCAGGAGCTCTAAGCCCTTAGAGCTCTGGTGTGGGAGAAATGGCTGTATGTTTTTACTTTGTGAGCTGGTCTGTGCCGAGAGTGAGACTGAGCTTGAGAATGTGTATTGAGAGTGGTGGGAGGCAAGGCAAGGGGAGATGCCAGGGGGGTGTCTGGCTGTGAGTGCGGTGGGAAGGGCAGTTGAATACAGCACCAGCTCTTAGGCCTTAGAGCTATGGTGTGGGAGAAATGGCTGTATGTTTTAACTTTGTGAGCTGGTCTGTGCCGAGAGTGAGAGTGAGCTTGCGAATGTGTCTTGGCAGTGGCAGGAGGCAAGGCAAGGGGAGATTCTTAGTGTATGTTTTTCTGTGAAAGCACTGGCAAGGGAAGGTCAGAAACAGCAAGAGCTCTAAGCCCTTAGAGCTCTGGTGTGGGAGAAATGAGTGTATGTTTTAACTTTGTGAGCTGGTGTGTGCCGAGAGTGAGAGTGAGCTTGAGAATGTGTCTTGGCAGTGGTAGGAGGCAAGGCAAGGGGAGATGCCAGGGGGGTGTCTGGCTGTGAGTGCGGTGGGAAGGGCAGTTGAATACAGCACCAGCTCTTAGGCCTTAGAGCTCTGGTGTGGGAGAAATGGCTGTATGTTTTAACTTTGTGAGCTGGTGTGTGCCGAGAGTGAGAGTGAGCTTGCGAATGTGTGTTGGCAGTGGTAGGAGGCAAGGCAAGGGGAGATTCTTAGTGTATGTTTGGCTGTGAAAGCACTGGCAAGGGAAGGTCAGAAACAGCAAGAGCTCTAAGCGCTTATAGCTCTGGTGTGGGAGAAGTGGCTGTATGTTTTAACTTTGTGAGCTGGTGTGTGCCGAGAGTGAGAGTGAGCTTGCGAATGTGTCTTGGCAGTGGCAGGAGGCAAGGCAAGGGGAGATTCTTAGTGTATATTTGGCTGTGAAAGCACTGGCAAGGGAAGGTCAGAAACAGCAGGAGCTCTAAGCCCTTAGAGCTCTGGTGTGGGAGAAATGGCTGTATGTTTTAACTTTGTGAGCTGGTCTGTGCCGAGAGTGAGAGTGAGCTTGAGAATGTGTATTGAGAGTGGTGGGAGGCAAGGCAAGGGGAGATGCCAGGGGGGTGTCTGGCTGTGAGTGCGGTGGGAAGGGCAGTTGAATACAGCACCAGCTCTTAGGCCTTAGAGCTCTGGTGTGGGAGAAATGGCTGTATGTTTTAACTTTGTGAGCTGGTGTGTGCCGAGAGTGAGAGTGAGCTTGCGAATGTGTCTTGGCAGTGGTAGGAGGCAAGGCAAGGGGAGATTCTTAGTGTATGTTTGGCTGTGAAAGCACTGGCAAGGGAAGGTCAGAAACAGCAAGAGCTCTAAGCGCTTATAGCTCTGGTGTGGGAGAAGTGGCTGTATGTTTGCACTTTGTGAGCTGGTCTGTGCCGAGAGTGAGAGTGAGCTTGCGAATGTGTCTTGGCAGTGGCAGGAGGCAAGGCAAGGGGAGATTCTTAGTGTATATTTGGCTGTGAAAGCACTGGCAAGGGAAGGTCAGAAACAGCAAGAGCTCTAAGCCCTTAGAGCTCTGGTGTGGGAGAAATGGCTGTATGTTTTAACTTTGTGAGCTGGTCTGTGCCGAGAGTGAGAGTGAGCTAGCGAATGTGTCTTGGCAGTGGCAGGAGGCAAGGCAAGGGGAGATTCTTAGTGTATGTTTGGCTGTGAAAGCACTGGCAAGGGAAGGTCAGAATCAGCAAGAGCTCTAAGCGCTTAGAGCTCTGGTGTGGGAGAAATGGCTGTATGTTTTAACTTTGTGAGCTGGTGTGTGCCGAGAGTGATAGTGAGCTTGAGAATGTGTCTTGGCAGTGGTAGGAGGCAAGGCAAGGGGAGATGCCAGGGGGGTGTCTGGCTGTGAGTGCGGTGGGAAGGGCAGTTGAATACAGCACCAGCTCTTAGGCCTTAGAGCTCTGGTGTGGGAGAAATGGCTGTATGTTTTAACTTTGTGAGCTGGTCTGTGCCGAGAGTGAGAGTGAGCTTGCGAATGTGTGTTGGCAGTGGTAGGAGGCAAGGCAAGGGGAGATTCTTAGTGTATGTTTGGCTGTGAAAGCACTGGCAAGGGAAGGTCAGAAACAGCAAGAGCTCTAAGCGCTTAGAGCTCTGGTGTGGGAGAAATGGCTGTATGTTTTAACTTTGTGAGCTGGTGTGTGCCGAGAGTGAGAGTGAGCTTGAGAATGTGTCTTGGGAGTGGTGGGAGGCAAGGCAAGGGTAGATGCCAGGGGGGTGTCTGGCTGTGAGTGCGGTGGGAAGGGCAGTTGAATACAGCACCAGCTCTTAGGCCTTAGAGCTATGGTGTGGGAGAAATGGCTGTATGTTTTAACTTTGTGAGCTGGTGTGTGCCGAGAGTGAGAGTGAGCTTGCGAATGTGTGTTGGCAGTGGTAGGAGGCAAGGCAAGGGGAGATTCTTAGTGTATGTTTGGCTGTGAAAGCACTGGCAAGGGAAGGTCAGAATCAGCAAGAGCTCTAAGCGCTTAGAGCTCTGGTGTTGGAGAAATGGCTGGATGTTTTAACTTTGTGAGCTGGTGTGTGCCGAGAGTGAGAGTGAGCTTGAGAATGTGTCTTGGGAGTGGTGGGAGGCAAGGCAAGGGGAGATTCTTAGTGTATGTTTGGCTGTGAAAGCACTGGCAAGGGAATGTCAGAAACAGCAAGAGCTCTAAGCCCTTAGAGCTCTGGTGTGGGAGAAATGGCTGTATGTTTTAACACTGGGAGCTGGTCTGTGCCGAGAGTGAGAGTGAGTTTGCGAATGTGTGTTGGCAGTGGTAGGAGGCAAGGCAAGGGGAGATTCTTAGTGTATGTTTGGCTGTGAAAGCACTGGCAAGGGAAGGTCAGAAACAGCAAGAGCTCTAAGCGCTTAGAGCTCTGGTGTGGGAGAAGTGGCTGTATGTTTTAACTTTGTGAGCTGGTGTGTGCCGAGAGTGAGAGTGAGCTTGAGAATGTGTCTTGGGAGTGGTGGGAGGCAAGGCAAGGGGAGATGCCAGGGGGGTGTCTGGCTGTGAGTGTGGTGGGAAGGGCAGTTGAATACAGCACCAGCTCTTAGGCCTTAGAGCTATGGTGTGGGAGAAATGGCTGCATGTTTGCACTTTGTGAGCTGGTCTGTGCGAAGAGTGAGAGTGATCTTGCGAATGTGTCTTGGCAGTGGTAGGAGGCAAGGCAAAAGTACATCCGCAGTGTCTGTCTGGGTGTGAAAGTGCTGGCAAGGGAAGGTGAGGACCAGCAAGAGCATTAAGCCCTTAGAAATATTAAGAGGGAAACATGGCTGTATGTTTTAACTTTGTGAGCTGGTGTGTGCCGAGAGTGAGAGTGAGCTTGCGAATGTGTCTTGGCAGTGGCAGGAGGCAAGGCAAGGGGAGATTCTTAGTGTATATTTGGCTGTGAAAGCACTGGCAAGGGAAGGTCAGAAACAGCAGGAGCTCTAAGCCCTTAGAGCTCTGGTGTGGGAGAAATGGCTGTATGTTTTTACTTTGTGAGCTGGTGTGTGCCGAGAGTGAGAGTGAGCTTGAGAATGTGTATTGAGAGTGGTGGGAGGCAAGGCAAGGGGAGATGCCAGGGGGGTGTCTGGCTGTGAGTGCGGTGGGAAGGGCAGTTGAATACAGCACCAGCTCTTAGGCCTTAGAGCTATGGTGTGGGAGAAATGGCTGTATGTTTTAACTTTGTGAGCTGGTGTGTGCCGAGAGTGAGAGTGAGCTTGCGAATGTGTCTTGGCAGTGGCAGGAGGCAAGGCAAGGGGAGATTCTTAGTGTATGTTTTTCTGTGAAAGCACTGGCAAGGGAAGGTCAGAAACAGCAAGAGCTCTAAGCCCTTAGAGCTCTGGTGTGGGAGAAATGGCTGTATGTTTTAACTTTGTGAGCTGGTGTGTGCCGAGAGTGAGAGTGAGCTTGAGAATGTGTCTTGGGAGTGGTGGGAGGCAAGGCAAGGGGAGATGCCAGGGGGGTGTCTGGCTGTGAGTGCGGTGGGAAGGGCAGTTGAATACAGCACCAGCTCTTAGGCCTTAGAGCTCTGGTGTGGGAGAAATGGCTGTATGTTTTAACTTTGTGAGCTGGTGTGTGCCGAGAGTGAGAGTGAGCTTGCGAATGTGTGTTGGCAGTGGTAGGAGGCAAGGCAAGGGGAGATTCTTAGTGTATGTTTGGCTGTGAAAGCACTGGCAAGGGAAGGTCAGAATCAGCAAGAGGTCTAAGCGCTTAGAGCTCTGGTGTGGGAGAAATGGCTGGATGTTTTAACTTTGTGAGCTGGTGTGTGCCGAGAGTGAGAGTGAGCTTGAGAATGTGTCTTGGGAGTGGTGGGAGGCAAGGCAAGGGGAGATTCTTAGTGTATGTTTGGCTGTGAAAGCACTGGCAAGGGAATGTCAGAAACAGCAAGAGCTCTAAGCCCTTAGAGCTCTGGTGTGGGAGAAATGGCTGTATGTTTTAACACTGGGAGCTGGTCTGTGCCGAGAGTGAGAGTGAGTTTGCGAATGTGTATTGGCAGTGGTAGGAGGCAAGGCAAGGGGAGATACTTAGTGTATGTTTGGCTGTGAAAGCACTGGCAAGGGAAGGTCAGAATCAGCAAGAGCTCTAAGCGCTTAGAGCTCTGGTGTGGGAGAAGTGGCTGTATGTTTTAACTTTGTGAGCTGGTGTGTGCCGAGAGTGAGAGTGAGCTTGAGAATGTGTCTTGGGAGTGGTGGGAGGCAAGGCAAGGGGAGATGCCAGGGGGGTGTCTGGCTGTGAGTGTGGTGGGAAGGGCAGTTGAATACAGCACCAGCTCTTAGGCCTTCGAGCTATGGTGTGGGAGAAATGGCTGCATGTTTGCACTTTGTGAGCTGGTCTGTGCGAAGAGTGAGAGTGATCTTGCGAATGTGTCTTGGCAGTGGTAGGAGGCAAGGCAAAAGTACATCCGCAGTGTCTGTCTGGGTGTGAAAGTGCTGGCAAGGGAAGGTGAGGACCAGCAAGAGCATTAAGCCCTTAGAAATATTAAGAGGGAAACATGGCTGTATGTTTTAAGTTTGTGAGCTGGTGTGTGCCGAGAGTGAGAGTGAGCTTGCGAATGTGTCTTGGCAGTGGCAGGAGGCAAGGCAAGGGGAGATTCTTAGTGTATATTTGGCTGTGAAAGCACTGGCAAGGGAAGGTCAGAAACAGCAAGAGCTCTAAGCCCTTAGAGCTCTGGTGTGGGAGAAATGGCTGTATGTTTTAACTTTGTGAGCTGGTGTGTGCCGAGAGTGAGAGTGAGCTTGACAATGTGTATTGAGAGTGGTGGGAGGCAAGGCAAGGGGAGATGCCAGGGGGGGTGTCTGGCTGTGAGTGCGGTGGGAAGGGCAGTTGAATACAGCACCAGCTCTTAGGCCTTAGAGCTATGGTGTGGGAGAAATGGCTGTATGTTTTAACTTTGTGAGCTGGTCTGTGCCGAGAGTGAGAGTGAGCTTGAGAATGTGTGTTGGCAGTGGCAGGAGGCAAGGCAAGGGGAGATTCTTAGTGTATGTTTTTCTGTGAAAGCACTGGCAAGGGAAGGTCAGAAACAGCAAGAGCTCTAAGCCCTTAGAGCTCTGGTGTGGGAGAAATGGCTGTATGTTTTAACTTTGTGAGCTGGTCTGTGCCGAGAGTGAGAGTGAGCTTGCGAATGTGTCTTGGCAGTGGCAGGAGGCAAGGCAAGGGGAGATTCTTAGTGTATGTTTGGCTGTGAAAGCACTGGCAAGGGAAGGTCAGAATCAGCAAGAGCTCTAAGCGCTTAGAGCTGTGGTGTGGGAGAAATGGCTGGATGTTTTAACTTTGTGACCTGGTGTGTGCCGAGAGTGAGAGTGAGCTTGAGAATGTGTCTTGGCAGTGGTAGGAGGCAAGGCAAGGGGAGATGCCAGGGGGGTGCCTGGCTGTGAGTGCGGTGGGAAGGGCAGTTGAATACAGCACCAGCTCTTAGGCCTTAGAGCTATGGTGTGGGAGAAATGGCTGTATGTTTTAACTTTGTGAGCTGGTGTGTGCCGAGAGTGAGAGTGAGCTTGCGAATGTGTCTTGGCAGTGGCAGGAGGCAAGGCAAGGGGAGATTCTTAGTGTATGTTTGGCTGTGAAAGCACTGGCAAGGGAAGGTCAGAAACAGCAAGAGCTCTAAGCGCTTAGAGCTCTGGTGTGGGAGAAATGGCTGTATGTTTTAACTTTGTGAGCTGGTGTGTGCCGAGAGTGAGAGTGAGCTTGAGAATGTGTCTTGGGAGTGGTGGGAGGCAAGGCAAGGGGAGATGCCAGGGGGGTGTCTGGCTGTGAGTGCGGTGGGAAGGGCAGTTGAATACAGCACCAGCTCTTAGGCCTTAGAGCTATGGTGTGGGAGAAATGGCTGTATGTTTTAACTTTGTGAGCTGGTGTGTGCCGAGAGTGAGAGTGAGCTTGCGAATGTGTGTTGGCAGTGGTGGGAGGCAAGGCAAGGGGAGATTCTTAGTGTATGTTTGGCTGTGAAAGCACTGGCAAGGGAAGGTCAGAAACAGCAAGAGCTCTAAGCCCTTAGAGCTCTGGTGTGGGAGAAATGGCTGTATGTTTTAACACTGGGAGCTGGTGTGTGCCGAGAGTGAGAGTGAGTTTGCGAATGTGTCTTGGCAGTGGTAGGAGGCAAGGCAAGGGGAGATTCTTAGTGTATGTTTGGCTGTGAAAGCACTGGCAAGGGAAGGTCAGAAACAGCAAGAGCTCTAAGCGCTTAGAGCTCTGGTGTGGGAGAAGTGGCTGTATGTTTTAACTTTGTGAGCTGGTGTGTGCCGAGAGTGAGAGTGAGCTTGAGAATGTGTCTTGGGAGTGGTGGGAGGCAAGGCAAGGGGAGATGCCAGGGGGGTGTCTGGCTGTGAGTGTGGTGGGAAGGGCAGTTGAATACAGCACCAGCTCTTAGGCCTTCGAGCTATGGTGTGGGAGAAATGGCTGCATGTTTGCACTTTGTGAGCTGGTCTGTGCGAAGAGTGAGAGTGATCTTGCGAATGTGTCTTGGCAGTGGTAGGAGGCAAGGCAAAAGTACATCCGCAGTGTCTGTCTGGGTGTGAAAGTGCTGGCAAGGGAAGGTGAGGACCAGCAAGAGCATTAAGCCCTTAGAAATATTAAGAGGGAAACATGGCTGTATGTTTTAACTTTGTGAGCTGGTGTGTGCCGAGAGTGAGAGTGAGCTTGCGAATGTGTCTTGGCAGTGGCAGGAGGCAAGGCAAGGGGAGATTCTTAGTGTATATTTGGCTGTGAAAGCACTGGCAAGGGAAGGTCAGAAACAGCAGGAGCTCTAAGCCCTTAGAGCTCTGGTGTGGGAGAAATGGCTGTATGTTTTTACTTTGTGAGCTGGTCTGTGCCGAGAGTGAGAGTGAGCTTGAGAATGTGTATTGAGAGTGGTGGGAGGCAAGGCAAGGGGAGATGCCAGGGGGGTGTCTGGCTGTGAGTGCGGTGGGAAGGGCAGTTGAATACAGCACCAGCTCTTAGGCCTTAGAGCTCTGGTGTGGGAGAAATGGCTGTATGTTTTAACTTTGTGAGCTGGTGTGTGCCGAGAGTGAGAGTGAGCTTGCGAATGTGTGTTGGCAGTGGTAGGAGGCAAGGCAAGGGGAGATTCTTAGTGTATGTTTTTCTGTGAAAGCACTGGCAAGGGAAGGTCAGAAACAGCAAGAGCTCTAAGCCCTTAGAGCTCTGGTGTGGGAGAAATGAGTGTATGTTTTAACTTTGTGAGCTGGTGTGTGCCGAGAGTGAGAGTGAGCTTGAGAATGTGTCTTGGCAGTGGTAGGAGGCAAGGCAAGGGGAGATGCCAGGGGGGTGTCTGGCTGTGAGTGCGGTGGGAAGGGCAGTTGAATACAGCACCAGCTCTTAGGCCTTAGAGCTATGGTGTGGGAGAAATGGCTGTATGTTTTAACTTTGTGAGCTGGTGTGTGCCGAGAGTGAGAGTGAGCTTGCGAATGTGTCTTGGCAGTGGTAGGAGGCAAGGCAAGGGGAGATTCTTAGTGTATGTTTGGCTGTGAAAGCACTGGCAAGGGAAGGTCAGAAACAGCAAGAGCTCTAAGCGCTTAGAGCTGTGGTGTGGGAGAAATGGCTGTATGTTTTAACTTTGTGAGCTGGTGTGTGCCGAGAGTGAGAGTGAGCTTGAGAATGTGTCTTGGGAGTGGTGGGAGGCAAGGCAAGGGGAGATGCCAGGGGGGTGTCTGGCTGTGAGTGCGGTGGGAAGGGCAGTTGAATACAGCACCAGCTCTTAGGCCTTAGAGCTCTGGTGAGAGAGAAATGGCTGTATGTTTTAACTTTGTGAGCTGGTGTGTGCCGAGAGTGAGAGTGAGCTTGCGAATGTGTGTTGGCAGTGGTAGGAGGCAAGGCAAGGGGAGATTCTTAGTGTATGTTTGGCTGTGAAAGCACTGGCAAGGGAAGGTCAGAAACAGCAAGAGCTCTAAGCGCTTAGAGCTCTGGTTTGGGAGAAATGGCTGTATGTTTTAACTTTGTGAGCTGGTGTGTGCCGAGAGTGAGAGTGAGCTTGAGAATGTGTCTTGGGAGTGGTGGGAGGCAAGGCAAGGGGAGATGCCAGGGGGGTGTCTGGCTGTGAGTGCGGTGGGAAGGGCAGTTGAATACAGCACCAGCTCTTAGGCCTTCGAGCTATGGTGTGGGAGAAATGGCTGCATGTTTGCACTTTGTGAGCTGGTCTGTGCGAAGAGTGAGAGTGAGCTTGCGAATGTGTATTGAGAGTGCTGGGAGGCAAGGCAAAAGTACATCCGCAGTGTCTGTCTGGGTGTGAAAGTGCTGGCAAGGGAAGGTGAGGACCAGCCAGAGCATTAAGCCCTTAGAAATATTAAGAGGGAAACATGGCTCTATGTTTTAACTTTGTGAGCTGGTCTGTGCCGAGAGTGAGAGTGAGCTTGCGAATGTGTGTTGGCAGTGGTAGGAGGCAAGGCAAGGGGAGATTCTTAGTGTATGTTTGGCTGTGAAAGCACTGGCAAGGGAAGGTCAGAAACAGCAAGAGCTCTAAGCCCTTAGAGCTCTGGTGTGGGAGAAATGAGTGTATGTTTTAACTTTGTGAGCTGGTCTGTGCCGAGAGTGAGAGTGAGCTTGCGAATGTCTCTTGGCAGTGGTAGGAGGCAAGGCAAGGGGAGATTCTTAGTGTATGTTTGGCTGTGAAAGCACTGGCAAGGGAAGGTCAGAAACAGCAAGAGCTCTAAGCCCTTAGAGCTCTGGTGTGGGAGAAATGGCTGTATGTTTTAACACTGGGAGCTGGTGTGTGCCGAGAGTGAGAGTGAGTTTGCGAATGTGTCTTGGCAGTGGTAGGAGGCAAGGCAAGGGGAGATTCTTAGTGTATGTTTGGCTGTGAAAGCACTGGCAAGGGAAGGTCAGAAACAGCAAGAGCTCTAAGCGCTTAGAGCTCTGGTGTGGGAGAAGTGGCTGTATGTTTTAACTTTGTGAGCTGGTGTGTGCCGAGAGTGAGAGTGAGCTTGAGAATGTGTCTTGGGAGTGGTGGGAGGCAAGGCAAGGGGAGATGCCAGGGGGGTGTCTGGCTGTGAGTGTGGTGGGAAGGGCAGTTGAATACAGCACCAGCTCTTAGGCCTTCGAGCTATGGTGTGGGAGAAATGGCTGCATGTTTGCACTTTGTGAGCTGGTCTGTGCGAAGAGTGAGAGTGATCTTGCGAATGTGTCTTGGCAGTGGTAGGAGGCAAGGCAAAAGTACATCCGCAGTGTCTGTCTGGGTGTGAAAGTGCTGGCAAGGGAAGGTGAGGACCAGCAAGAGCATTAAGCCCTTAGAAATATTAAGAGGGAAACATGGCTGTATGTTTTAACTTTGTGAGCTGGTGTGTGCCGAGAGTGAGAGTGAGCTTGCGAATGTGTCTTGGCAGTGGCAGGAGGCAAGGCAAGGGGAGATTCTTAGTGTATATTTGGCTGTGAAAGCACTGGCAAGGGAAGGTCAGAAACAGCAGGAGCTCTAAGCCCTTAGAGCTCTGGTGTGGGAGAAATGGCTGTATGTTTTTACTTTGTGAGCTGGTCTGTGCCGAGAGTGAGAGTGAGCTTGAGAATGTGTATTGAGAGTGGTGGGAGGCAAGGCAAGGGGAGATGCCAGGGGGGTGTCTGGCTGTGAGTGCGGTGGGAAGGGCAGTTGAATACAGCACCAGCTCTTAGGCCTTAGAGCTATGGTGTGGGAGAAATGGCTGTATGTTTTAACTTTGTGAGCTGGTCTGTGCCGAGAGTGAGAGTGAGCTTGCGAATGTGTCTTGGCAGTGGCAGGAGGCAAGGCAAGGGGAGATTCTTAGTGTATGTTTTTCTGTGAAAGCACTGGCAAGGGAAGGTCAGAAACAGCAAGAGCTCTAAGCCCTTAGAGCTCTGGTGTGGGAGAAATGAGTGTATGTTTTAACTTTGTGAGCTGGTGTGTGCCGAGAGTGAGAGTGAGCTTGAGAATGTGTCTTGGCAGTGGTAGGAGGCAAGGCAAGGGGAGATGCCAGGGGGGTGTCTGGCTGTGAGTGCGGTGGGAAGGGCAGTTGAATACAGCACCAGCTCTTAGGCCTTAGAGCTCTGGTGTGGGAGAAATGGCTGTATGTTTTAACTTTGTGAGCTGGTGTGTGCCGAGAGTGAGAGTGAGCTTGCGAATGTGTGTTGGCAGTGGTAGGAGGCAAGGCAAGGGGAGATTCTTAGTGTATGTTTGGCTGTGAAAGCACTGGCAAGGGAAGGTCAGAAACAGCAAGAGCTCTAAGCGCTTATAGCTCTGGTGTGGGAGAAGTGGCTGTATGTTTTAACTTTGTGAGCTGGTGTGTGCCGAGAGTGAGAGTGAGCTTGCGAATGTGTCTTGGCAGTGGCAGGAGGCAAGGCAAGGGGAGATTCTTAGTGTATATTTGGCTGTGAAAGCACTGGCAAGGGAAGGTCAGAAACAGCAGGAGCTCTAAGCCCTTAGAGCTCTGGTGTGGGAGAAATGGCTGTATGTTTTAACTTTGTGAGCTGGTCTGTGCCGAGAGTGAGAGTGAGCTTGAGAATGTGTATTGAGAGTGGTGGGAGGCAAGGCAAGGGGAGATGCCAGGGGGGTGTCTGGCTGTGAGTGCGGTGGGAAGGGCAGTTGAATACAGCACCAGCTCTTAGGCCTTAGAGCTCTGGTGTGGGAGAAATGGCTGTATGTTTTAACTTTGTGAGCTGGTGTGTGCCGAGAGTGAGAGTGAGCTTGCGAATGTGTCTTGGCAGTGGTAGGAGGCAAGGCAAGGGGAGATTCTTAGTGTATGTTTGGCTGTGAAAGCACTGGCAAGGGAAGGTCAGAAACAGCAAGAGCTCTAAGCGCTTATAGCTCTGGTGTGGGAGAAGTGGCTGTATGTTTTAACTTTGTGAGCTGGTGTGTGCCGAGAGTGAGAGTGAGCTTGCGAATGTGTCTTGGCAGTGGCAGGAGGCAAGGCAAGGGGAGATTCTTAGTGTATATTTGGCTGTGAAAGCACTGGCAAGGGAAGGTCAGAAACAGCAGGAGCTCTAAGCCCTTAGAGCTCTGGTGTGGGAGAAATGGCTGTATGTTTTAACTTTGTGAGCTGGTGTGTGCCGAGAGTGAGAGTGAGCTTGAGAATGTGTATTGAGAGTGGTGGGAGGCAAGGCAAGGGGAGATGCCAGGGGGGTGTCTGGCTGTGAGTGCGGTGGGAAGGGCAGTTGAATACAGCACCAGCTCTTAGGCCTTAGAGCTATGGTGTGGGAGAAATGGCTGTATGTTTTAACTTTGTGAGCTGGTGTGTGCCGAGAGTGAGAGTGAGCTTGCGAATGTGTCTTGGCAGTGGCAGGAGGCAAGGCAAGGGGAGATTCTTAGTGTATGTTTTTCTGTGAAAGCACTGGCAAGGGAAGGTCAGAAACAGCAAGAGCTCTAAGCCCTTAGAGCTCTGGTGTGGGAGAAATGGCTGTATGTTTTAACTTTGTGAGCTGGTCTGTGCCGAGAGTGAGAGTGAGCTAGCGAATGTGTCTTGGCAGTGGCAGGAGGCAAGGCAAGGGGAGATTCTTAGTGTATGTTTGGCTGTGAAAGCACTGGCAAGGGAAGGTCAGAATCAGCAAGAGCTCTAAGCGCTTAGAGCTCTGGTGTGGGAGAAATGGCTGTATGGTTTAACTTTGTGAGCTGGTGTGTGACGAGAGTGATAGTGAGCTTGAGAATGTGTCTTGGCAGTGGTAGGAGGCAAGGCAAGGGGAGATGCCAGGGGGGTGTCTGGCTGTGAGTGCGGTGGGAAGGGCAGTTGAATACAGCACCAGCTCTTAGGCCTTAGAGCTCTGGTGTGGGAGAAATGGCTGTATGTTTTAACTTTGTGAGCTGGTGTGTGCCGAGAGTGAGAGTGAGCTTGCGAATGTGTGTTGGCAGTGGTAGGAGGCAAGGCAAGGGGAGATTCTTAGTGTATGTTTGGCTGTGAAAGCACTGGCAAGGGAAGGTCAGAAACAGCAAGAGCTCTAAGCGCTTAGAGCTCTGGTGTGGGAGAAATGGCTGTATGTTTTAACTTTGTGAGCTGGTGTGTGCCGAGAGTGAGAGTGAGCTTGAGAATGTGTCTTGGGAGTGGTGGGAGGCAAGGCAAGGGGAGATGCCAGGGGGGTGTCTGGCTGTGAGTGCGGTGGGAAGGGCAGTTGAATACAGCACCAGCTCTTAGGCCTTAGAGCTATGGTGTGGGAGAAATGGCTGTATGTTTTAACTTTGTGAGCTGGTGTGTGCCGAGAGTGAGAGTGAGCTTGCGAATGTGTGTTGGCAGTGGTAGGAGGCAAGGCAAGGGGAGATTCTTAGTGTATGTTTGGCTGTGAAAGCACTGGCAAGGGAAGGTCAGAATCAGCAAGAGCTCTAAGCGCTTAGAGCTCTGGTGTTGGAGAAATGGCTGGATGTTTTAACTTTGTGAGCTGGTGTGTGCCGAGAGTGAGAGTGAGCTTGAGAATGTGTCTTGGGAGTGGTGGGAGGCAAGGCAAGGGGAGATTCTTAGTGTATGTTTGGCTGTGAAAGCACTGGCAAGGGAATGTCAGAAACAGCAAGAGCTCTAAGCCCTTAGAGCTCTGGTGTGGGAGAAATGGCTGTATGTTTTAACACTGGGAGCTGGTCTGTGCCGAGAGTGAGAGTGAGTTTGCGAATGTGTGTTGGCAGTGGTAGGAGGCAAGGCAAGGGGAGATTCTTAGTGTATGTTTGGCTGTGAAAGCACTGGCAAGGGAAGGTCAGAAACAGCAAGAGCTCTAAGCGCTTAGAGCTCTGGTGTGGGAGAAGTGGCTGTATGTTTTAACTTTGTGAGCTGGTGTGTGCCGAGAGTGAGAGTGAGCTTGAGAATGTGTCTTGGGAGTGGTGGGAGGCAAGGCAAGGGGAGATGCCAGGGGGGTGTCTGGCTGTGAGTGTGGTGGGAAGGGCAGTTGAATACAGCACCAGCTCTTAGGCCTTCGAGCTATGGTGTGGGAGAAATGGCTGCATGTTTGCACTTTGTGAGCTGGTCTGTGCGAAGAGTGAGAGTGATCTTGCGAATGTGTCTTGGCAGTGGTAGGAGGCAAGGCAAAAGTACATCCGCAGTGTCTGTCTGGGTGTGAAAGTGCTGGCAAGGGAAGGTGAGGACCAGCAAGAGCATTAAGCCCTTAGAAATATTAAGAGGGAAACATGGCTGTATGTTTTAACTTTGTGAGCTGGTGTGTGCCGAGAGTGAGAGTGAGCTTGCGAATGTGTCTTGGCAGTGGCAGGAGGCAAGGCAAGGGGAGATTCTTAGTGTATATTTGGCTGTGAAAGCACTGGCAAGGGAAGGTCAGAAACAGCAGGAGCTCTAAGCCCTTAGAGCTCTGGTGTGGGAGAAATGGCTGTATGTTTTTACTTTGTGAGCTGGTCTGTGCCGAGAGTGAGAGTGAGCTTGAGAATGTGTAGTGAGAGTGGTGGGAGGCAAGGCAAGGGGAGATGCCAGGGGGGTGTCTGGCTGTGAGTGCGGTGGGAAGGGCAGTTGAATACAGCACCAGCTCTTAGGCCTTAGAGCTATGGTGTGGGAGAAATGGCTGTATGTTTTAACTTTGTGAGCTGGTCTGTACCGAGAGTGAGAGTGAGCTTGCGAATGTCTCTTGGCAGTGGTAGGAGGCAAGGCAAGGGGAGATTCTTAGTGTATGTTTTTCTGTGAAAGCACTGGCAAGGGAAGGTCAGAAACAGCAAGAGCTCTAAGCCCTTAGAGCTGTGGTGTGGGAGAAATGGCTGGATGTTTTAACTTTGTGAGCTGGTGTGTGCCGAGAGTGAGAGTGAGCTTGAGAATGTGTCTTGGCAGTGGTAGGAGGCAAGGCAAGGGGAGATGCCAGGGGGGTGTCTGGCTGTGAGTGCGGTGGGAAGGGCAGTTGAATACAGCACCAGCTCTTAGGCCTTAGAGCTATGGTGTGGGAGAAATGGCTGTATGTTTTAACTTTGTGAGCTGGTGTGTGCCAGGAGTGAGAGTGAGCTTGCGAATGTGTGTTGGCAGTGGTAGGAGGCAAGGCAAGGGGAGATTCTTAGTGTATGTTTGGCTGTGAAAGCACTGGCAAGGGAAGGTCAGAAACAGCAAGAGCTCTAAGCGCTTAGAGCTGTGGTGTGGGAGAAATGGCTGTATGTTTTAACTTTGTGAGCTGGTGTGTGCCGAGAGTGAGAGTGAGCTTGAGAATGTGTCTTGGGAGTGGTGGGAGGCAAGGCAAGGGGAGATGCCAGGGGGGTGTCTGGCTGTGAGTGCGGTGGGAAGGGCAGTTGAATACAGCACCAGCTCTTAGGCCTTAGAGCTCTGGTGTGGGAGAAATGGCTGTATGTTTTAACTTTGTGAGCTGGTGTGTGCCGAGAGTGAGAGTGAGCTTGCGAATGTGTCTTGGCAGTGGTAGGAGGCAAGGCAAGGGGAGATTCTTAGTGTATGTTTGGCTGTGAAAGCACTGGCAAGGGAAGGTCAGAATCAGCAAGAGCTCTAAGCGCTTAGAGCTCTGGTTTGGGAGAAATGGCTGTATGTTTTAACTTTGTGAGCTGGTGTGTGCCGAGAGTGAGAGTGAGCTTGAGAATGTGTCTTGGGAGTGGTGGGAGGCAAGGCAAGGGGAGATGCCAGGGGGGTGTCTGGCTGTGAGTGCGGTGGGAAGGGCAGTTGAATACAGCACCAGCTCTTAGGCCTTCGAGCTATTGTGTGGGAGAAATGGCTGCATGTTTGCACTTTGTGAGCTGGTCTGTGCGAAGAGTGAGAGTGAGCTTGCGAATGTGTATTGAGAGTGCTGGGAGGCAAGGCAAAAGTACATCCGCAGTGTCTGTCTGGGTGTGAAAGTGCTGGCAAGGGAAGGTGAGGACCAGCAAGAGCATTAAGCCCTTAGAAATATTAAGAGGGAAACATGGCTCTATGTTTTAACTTTGTGAGCTGGTGTGTGCCGAGAGTGAGAGTGAGCTTGCGAATGTGTGTTGGCAGTGGTAGGAGGCAAGGCAAGGGGAGATTCTTAGTGTATGTTTGGCTGTGAAAGCACTGGCAAGGGAAGGTCAGAAACAGCAGGAGCTCTAAGCCCTTAGAGCTCTGGTGTGGGAGAAATGAGTGTATGTTTTAACTTTGTGAGCTGGTGTGTGCCGAGAGTGAGAGTGAGCTTGCGAATGTGTCTTGGCAGTGGTAGGAGGCAAGGCAAGGGGAGATTCTTAGTGTATGTTTGGCTGTGAAAGCACTGGCAAGGGAATGTCAGAAACAGCAAGAGCTCTAAGCCCTTAGAGCTCTGGTGTGGGAGAAATGGCTGTATGTTTTAACACTGGGAGCTGGTGTGTGCCGAGAGTGAGAGTGAGTTTGCGAATGTGTGTTGGCAGTGGTAGGAGGCAAGGCAAGGGGAGATTCTTAGTGTATGTTTGGCTGTGAAAGCACTGGCAAGGGAAGGTCAGAAACAGCAAGAGCTCTAAGCGCTTAGAGCTCTGGTGTGGGAGAAGTGGCTGTATGTTTTAACTTTGTGAGCTGGTGTGTGCCGAGAGTGAGAGTGAGCTTGAGAATGTGTCTTGGGAGTGGTGGGAGGCAAGGCAAGGGGAGATGCCAGGGGGGTGTCTGGCTGTGAGTGTGGTGGGAAGGGCAGTTGAATACAGCACCAGCTCTTAGGCCTTAGAGCTATGGTGTGGGAGAAATGGCTGCATGTTTGCACTTTGTGAGCTGGTCTGTGCGAAGAGTGAGAGTGAGCTTGCGAATGTGTCTTGGCAGTGGTAGGAGGCAAGGCAAAAGTACATCCGCAGTGTCTGTCTGGGTGTGAAAGTGCTGGCAAGGGAAGGTGAGGACCAGCAAGAGCATTAAGCCCTTAGAAATATTAAGAGGGAAACATGGCTGTATGTTTTAACTTTGTGAGCTGGTGTGTGCCGAGAGTGAGAGTGAGCTTGCGAATGTGTCTTGGCAGTGGCAGGAGGCAAGGCAAGGGGAGATTCTTAGTGTATATTTGGCTGTGAAAGCACTGGCAAGGGAAGGTCAGAAACAGCAGGAGCTCTAAGCCCTTAGAGCTCTGGTGTGGGAGAAATGGCTGTATGTTTTTACTTTGTGAGCTGGTCTGTGCCGAGAGTGAGAGTGAGCTTGAGAATGTGTCTTGGCAGTGGTGGGAGGCAAGGCAAGGGGAGATGCCAGGGGGGTGTCTGGCTGTGAGTGCGGTGGGAAGGGCAGTTGAATACAGCACCAGCTCTTAGGCCTTAGAGCTATGGTGTGGGAGAAATGGCTGTATGTTTTAACTTTGTGAGCTGGTGTGTGCCGAGAGTGAGAGTGAGCTTGCGAATGTGTGTTGGCAGTGGTAGGAGGCAAGGCAAGGGGAGATTCTTAGTGTATGTTTTTCTGTGAAAGCACTGGCAAGGGAAGGTCAGAATCAGCAAGAGCTCTAAGCGCTTAGAGCTCTGGTTTGGGAGAAATGGCTGTATGTTTTAACTTTGTGAGCTGGTGTGTGCCGAGAGTGAGAGTGAGCTTGAGAATGTGTCTTGGGAGTGGTGGGAGGCAAGGCAAGGGGAGATGCCAGGGGGGTGTCTGGCTGTGAGTGCGGTGGGAAGGGCAGTTGAATACAGCACCAGCTCTTAGGCCTTAGAGCTATGGTGTGGGAGAAATGGCTGCATGTTTGCACTTTGTGAGCTGGTCTGTGCGAAGAGTGAGAGTGAGCTTGCGAATGTGTATTGAGAGTGCTGGGAGGCAAGGCAAAAGTACATCCGCAGTGTCTGTCTGGGTGTGAAAGTGCTGGAAAGGGAAGGTGAGGACCAGCAAGAGCATTAAGCCCTTAGAAATATTAAGAGGGAAACATGGCTCTATGTTTTAACTTTGTGAGCTGGTGTGTGCCGAGAGTGAGAGTGAGCTTGCGAATGTGTGTTGGCAGTGGTAGGAGGCAAGGCAAGGGGAGATTCTTAGTGTATGTTTGGCTGTGAAAGCACTGGCAAGGGAAGGTCAGAAACAGCAAGAGCTCTAAGCCCTTAGAGCTCTGGTGTGGGAGAAATGGCTGTATGTTTTAACACTGGGAGCTGGTCTGTGCCGAGAGTGAGAGTGAGTTTGCGAATGTGTCTTGGCAGTGGTAGGAGGCAAGGCAAGGGGAGATTCTTAGTGTATGTTTGGCTGTGAAAGCACTGGCAAGGGAAGGTCAGAAACAGCAAGAGCTCTAAGCCCTTAGAGCTCTGGTGTGGGAGAAATGGCTGTATGTTTTAACACTGGGAGCTGGTCTGTGCCGAGAGTGAGAGTGAGTTTGCGAATGTGTCTTGGCAGTGGTAGGAGGCAAGGCAAGGGGAGATTCTTAGTGTATGTTTGGCTGTGAAAGCACTGGCAAGGGAAGGTCAGAAACAGCAAGAGGTCTAAGCGCTTAGAGCTCTGGTGTGGGAGAAGTGGCTGTATGTTTTAACTTTGTGAGCTGGTGTGTGCCGAGAGTGAGAGTGAGCTTGAGAATGTGTCTTGGGAGTGGTGGGAGGCAAGGCAAGGGGAGATGCCAGGGGGGTGTCTGGCTGTGAGTGTGGTGGGAAGGGCAGTTGAATACAGCACCAGCTCTTAGGCCTTCGAGCTATGGTGTGGGAGAAATGGCTGCATGTTTGCACTTTGTGAGCTGGTCTGTGCGAAGAGTGAGAGTGATCTTGCGAATGTGTCTTGGCAGTGGTAGGAGGCAAGGCAAAAGTACATCCGCAGTGTCTGTCTGGGTGTGAAAGTGCTGGCAAGGGAAGGTGAGGACCAGCAAGAGCATTAAGCCCTTAGAAATATTAAGAGGGAAACATGGCTGTATGTTTTAACTTTGTGAGCTGGTGTGTGCCGAGAGTGAGAGTGAGCTTGCGAATGTGTGTTGGCAGTGGTAGGAGGCAAGGCAAGGGGAGATTCTTAGTGTATGTTTGGCTGTGAAAGCACTGGCAAGGGAAGGTCAGAAACAGCAAGAGCTCTAAGCCCTTAGAGCTCTGGTGTGGGAGAAATGAGTGTATGTTTTAACTTTGTGAGCTGGTCTGTGCCGAGAGTGAGAGTGAGCTTGCGAATGTCTCTTGGCAGTGGTAGGAGGCAAGGCAAGGGGAGATTCTTAGTGTATGTTTGGCTGTGAAAGCACTGGCAAGGGAAGGTCAGAAACAGCAAGAGCTCTAAGCCCTTAGAGCTCTGGTGTGGGAGAAATGGCTGTATGTTTTAACACTGTGAGCTGGTGTGTGCCGAGAGTGAGAGTGAGCTTGCGAATGTGTGTTGGCAGTGGTAGGAGGCAAGGCAAGGGGAGATTCTTAGTGTATGTTTGGCTGTGAAAGCACTGGCAAGGGAAGGTCAGAATCAGCAAGAGCTCTAAGCGCTTAGAGCTCTGGTTTGGGAGAAATGGCTGTATGTTTTAACTTTGTGAGCTGGTGTGTGCCGAGAGTGAGAGTGAGCTTGAGAATGTGTCTTGGGAGTGGTGGGAGGCAAGGCAAGGGGAGATGCCAGGGGGGTGTCTGGCTGTGAGTGCGGTGGGAAGGGCAGTTGAATACAGCACCAGCTCTTAGGCCTTCGAGCTATGGTGTGGGAGAAATGGCTGCATGTTTGCACTTTGTGAGCTGGTCTGTGCGAAGAGTGAGAGTGAGCTTGCGAATGTGTATTGAGAGTGCTGGGAGGCAAGGCAAAAGTACATCCGCAGTGTCTGTCTGGGTGTGAAAGTGCTGGCAAGGGAAGGTGAGGACCAGCAAGAGCATTAAGCCCTTAGAAATATTAAGAGGGAAACATGGCTGTATGTTTTAACTTTGTGAGCTGGTGTGTGCCGAGAGTGAGAGTGAGCTTGCGAATGTGTGTTGGCAGTGGTAGGAGGCAAGGCAAGGGGAGATTCTTAGTGTATGTTTGGCTGTGAAAGCACTGGCAAGGGAAGGTCAGAATCAGCAAGAGCTCTAAGCGCTTAGAGCTGTGGTGTGGGAGAAATGGCTGTATGTTTTAACTTTGTGAGCTGGTGTGTGCCGAGAGTGAGAGTGAGCTTGAGAATGTGTCTTGGGAGTGGTGGGAGGCAAGGCAAGGGGAGATGCCAGGGGGGTGTCTGGCTGTGAGTGCGGTGGGAAGGGCAGTTGAATACAGCACCAGCTCTTAGGCCTTAGAGCTATGGTGTGGGAGAAATGGCTGCATGTTTGCACTTTGTGAGCTGGTGTGTGCCGAGAGTGAGAGTGAGCTTGCGAATGTGTATTGAGAGTGCTGGGAGGCAAGGCAAAAGTACATCCGCAGTGTCTGTCTGGGTGTGAAAGTGCTGGCAAGGGAAGGTGAGGACCAGCAAGAGCATTAAGCCCTTAGAAATATTAAGAGGGAAACATGGCTCTATGTTTTAACTTTGTGAGCTGGTGTGTGCCGAGAGTGAGAGTGAGCTTGCGAATGTGTGTTGGCAGTGGTAGGAGGCAAGGCAAGGGGAGATTCTTAGTGTATGTTTGGCTGTGAAAGCACTGGCAAGGGAAGGTCAGAAACAGCAAGAGCTCTAAGCCCTTAGAGCTCTGGTGTGGGAGAAATGAGTGTATGTTTTAACTTTGTGAGCTGGTGTGTGCCGAGAGTGAGAGTGAGCTTGCGAATGTGTCTTGGCAGTGGTAGGAGGCAAGGCAAGGGGAGATTCTTAGTGTATGTTTGGCTGTGAAAGCACTGGCAAGGGAAGGTCAGAAACAGCAAGAGCTCTAAGCCCTTAGAGCTCTGGTGTGGGAGAAATGGCTGTATGTTTTAACTTTGTGAGCTGGTGTGTGCCGAGAGTGAGAGTGAGCTTGCGAATGTGTCTTGGCAGTGGTAGGAGGCAAGGCAAGGGGAGATTCTTAGTGTATGTTTGGCTGTGAAAGCACTGGCAAGGGAAGGTCAGAAACAGCAAGAGCTCTAAGCGCTTAGAGCTCTGGTGTGGGAGAAGTGGCTGTATGTTTTAACTTTGTGAGCTGGTCTGTGCCGAGAGTGAGAGTGAGCTTGAGAATGTGTCTTGGGAGTGGTGGGAGGCAAGGCAAGGGGAGATGCCAGGGGGGTGTCTGGCTGTGAGTGTGGTGGGAAGGGCAGTTGAATACAACACCAGCTCTTAGGCCTTCGAGCTATGGTGTGGGAGAAATGGCTGCATGTTTGCACTTTGTGAGCTGGTCTGTGCGAAGAGTGAGAGTGATCTTGCGAATGTGTCTTGGCAGTGGTAGGAGGCAAGGCAAAAGTACATCCGCAGTGTCTGTCTGGGTGTGAAAGTGCTGGCAAGGGAAGGTGAGGACCAGCAAGAGCATTAAGCCCTTAGAAATATTAAGAGGGAAACATGGCTGTATGTTTTAACTTTGTGAGCTGGTGTGTGCCGAGAGTGAGAGTGAGCTTGCGAATGTGTCTTGGCAGTGGCAGGAGGCAAGGCAAGGGGAGATTCTTAGTGTATATTTGGCTGTGAAAGCACTGGCAAGGGAAGGTCAGAATCAGCAGGAGCTCTAAGCCCTTAGAGCTCTGGTGTGGGAGAAATGGCTGTATGTTTTTACTTTGTGAGCTGGTGTGTGCCGAGAGTGAGAGTGAGCTTGAGAATGTGTCTTGGGAGTGGTGGGAGGCAAGGCAAGGGGAGATGCCAGGGGGGTGTCTGGCTGTGAGTGCGGTGGGAAGGGCAGTTGAATACAGCACCAGCTCTTAGGCCTTAGAGCTATGGTGTGGGAGAAATGGCTGCATGTTTGCACTTTGTGAGCTGGTCTGTGCGAAGAGTGAGAGTGAGCTTGCGAATGTGTATTGAGAGTGCTGGGAGGCAAGGCAAAAGTACATCCGCAGTGTCTGTCTGGGTGTGAAAGTGCTGGCAAGGGAAGGTGAGGACCAGCAAGAGCATTAAGCCCTTAGAAATATTAAGAGGGAAACATGGCTCTATGTTTTAACTTTGTGAGCTGGTGTGTGCCGAGAGTGAGAGTGAGCTTGCGAATGTGTGTTGGCAGTGGTAGGAGGCAAGGCAAGGGGAGATTCTTAGTGTATGTTTGGCTGTGAAAGCACTGGCAAGGGAAGGTCAGAAACAGCAAGAGCTCTAAGCCCTTAGAGCTCTGGTGTGGGAGAAATGAGTGTATGTTTTAACTTTGTGAGCTGGTCTGTGCCGAGAGTGAGAGTGAGCTTGCGAATGTGTCTTGGCAGTGGTAGGAGGCAAGGCAAGGGGAGATTCTTAGTGTATGTTTGGCTGTGAAAGCACTGGCAAGGGAAGGTCAGAAACAGCAAGAGCTCTAAGCCCTTAGAGCTCTGGTGTGGGAGAAATGGCTGTATGTTTTAACTTTGTGAGCTGGTGTGTGCCGAGAGTGAGAGTGAGTTTGCGAATGTGTCTTGGCAGTGGTAGGAGGCAAGGCAAGGGGAGATTCTTAGTGTATGTTTGGCTGTGAAAGCACTGGCAAGGGAAGGTCAGAAACAGCAAGAGCTCTAAGCGCTTAGAGCTCTGGTGTGGGAGAAGTGGCTGTATGTTTTAACTTTGTGAGCTGGTGTGTGCCGAGAGTGAGAGTGAGCTTGAGAATGTGTCTTGGGAGTGGTGGGAGGCAAGGCAAGGGGAGATGCCAGGGGGGTGTCTGGCTGTGAGTGTGGTGGGAAGGGCAGTTGAATACAGCACCAGCTCTTAGGCCTTCGAGCTATGGTGTGGGAGAAATGGCTGCATGTTTGCACTTTGTGAGCTGGTCTGTGCGAAGAGTGAGAGTGATCTTGCGAATGTGTCTTGGCAGTGGTAGGAGGCAAGGCAAAAGTACATCCGCAGTGTCTGTCTGGGTGTGAAAGTGCTGGCAAGGGAAGGTGAGGACCAGCAAGAGCATTAAGCCCTTAGAAATATTAAGAGGGAAACATGGCTGTATGTTTTAACTTTGTGAGCTGGTGTGTGCCGAGAGTGAGAGTGAGCTTGCGAATGTGTCTTGGCAGTGGCAGGAGGCAAGGCAAGGGGAGATTCTTAGTGTATATTTGGCTGTGAAAGCACTGGCAAGGGAAGGTCAGAAACAGCAGGAGCTCTAAGCCCTTAGAGCTCTGGTGTGGGAGAAATGAGTGTATGTTTTAACTTTGTGAGCTGGTCTGTGCCGAGAGTGAGAGTGAGCTTGCGAATGTCTCTTGGCAGTGGTAGGAGGCAAGGCAAGGGGAGATTCTTAGTGTATGTTTGGCTGTGAAAGCACTGGCAAGGGAAGGTCAGAATCAGCAGGAGCTCTAAGCCCTTAGAGCTCTGGTGTGGGAGAAATGGCTGTATGTTTTTACTTTGTGAGCTGGTGTGTGCCGAGAGTGAGAGTGAGCTTGAGAATGTGTCTTGGGAGTGGTGGGAGGCAAGGCAAGGGGAGATGCCAGGGGGGTGTCTGGCTGTGAGTGCGGTGGGAAGGGCAGTTGAATACAGCACCAGCTCTTAGGCCTTCGAGCTATGGTGTGGGAGAAATGGCTGCATGTTTGCACTTTGTGAGCTGGTCTGTGCGAAGAGTGAGAGTGAGCTTGCGAATGTGTCTTGGCAGTGGTAGGAGGCAAGGCAAAAGTACATCCGCAGTGTCTGTCTGGGTGTGAAAGTGCTGGCAAGGGAAGGTGAGGACCAGCAAGAGCATTAAGCCCTTAGAAATATTAAGAGGGAAACATGGCTGTATGTTTTAACTTTGTGAGCTGGTGTGTGCCGAGAGTGAGAGTGAGCTTGCGAATGTGTGTTGGCAGTGGTAGGAGGCAAGGCAAGGGGAGATTCTTAGTGTATGTTTGGCTGTGAAAGCACTGGCAAGGGAAGGTCAGAAACAGCAAGAGCTCTAAGCCCTTAGAGCTCTGGTGTGGGAGAAATGAGTGTATGTTTTAACTTTGTGAGCTGGTCTGTGCCGAGAGTGAGAGTGAGCTTGCGAATGTGTCTTGGCAGTGGTAGGAGGCAAGGCAAGGGGAGATTCTTAGTGTATGTTTGGCTGTGAAAGCACTGGCAAGGGAAGGTCAGAATCAGCAAGAGCTCTAAGCGCTTAGAGCTCTGGTGTGGGAGAAATGGCTGTATGTTTTAACACTGGGAGCTGGTCTGTGCCGAGAGTGAGAGTGAGTTTGCGAATGTGTCTTGGCAGTGGTAGGAGGCAAGGCAAGGGGAGATTCTTAGTGTATGTTTGGCTGTGAAAGCACTGGCAAGGGAAGGTCAGAAACAGCAAGAGCTCTAAGCGCTTAGAGCTCTGGTTTGTGAGAAATGGCTGTATGTTTTAACTTTGTGAGCTGGTGTGTGCCGAGAGTGAGAGTGAGCTTGAGAATGTGTCTTGGGAGTGGTGGGAGGCAAGGCAAGGGGAGATGCCAGGGGGGTGTCTGGCTGTGAGTGCGGTGGGAAGGGCAGTTGAATACAGCACCAGCTCTTAGGCCTTAGAGCTATGGTGTGGGAGAAATGGCTGTATGTTTTAACTTTGTGAGCTGGTCTGTACCGAGAGTGAGAGTGAGCTTGCGAATGTGTCTTGGCAGTGGCAGGAGGCAAGGCAAGGGGAGATTCTTAGTGTATGTTTTTCTGTGAAAGCACTGGCAAGGGAAGGTCAGAATCAGCAAGAGCTCTAAGCGCTTAGAGCTCTGGTTTGTGAGAAATGGCTGTATGTTTTAACTTTGTGAGCTGGTGTGTGCCGAGAGTGAGAGTGAGCTTGAGAATGTGTCTTGGGAGTGGTGGGAGGCAAGGCAAGGGGAGATGCCAGGGGGGTGTCTGGCTGTGAGTGCGGTGGGAAGGGCAGTTGAATACAGCACCAGCTCTTAGGCCTTAGAGCTATGGTGTGGGAGAAATGGCTGCATGTTTGCACTTTGTGAGCTGGTCTGTGCGAAGAGTGAGAGTGAGCTTGAGAATGTGTATTGAGAGTGCTGGGAGGCAAGGCAAAAGTACATCCGCAGTGTCTGTCTGGGTGTGAAAGTGCTGGCAAGGGAAGGTGAGGACCAGCAAGAGCATTAAGCCCTTAGAAATATTAAGAGGGAAACATGGCTGTATGTTTTAACTTTGTGAGCTGGTGTGTGCCGAGAGTGAGAGTGAGCTTGCGAATGTGTGTTGGCAGTGGTAGGAGGCAAGGCAAGGGGAGATTCTTAGTGTATGTTTGGCTGTGAAAGCACTGGCAAGGGAAGGTCAGAATCAGCAAGAGCTCTAAGCGCTTAGAGCTCTGGTGTGGGAGAAATGGCTGGATGTTTTAACTTTGTGAGCTGGTGTGTGCCGAGAGTGAGAGTGAGCTTGAGAATGTTTCTTGGGAGTGGTGGGAGGCAAGGCAAGGGGAGATGCCAGGGGGGTGTCTGGCTGTGAGTGCGGTGGGAAGGGCAGTTGAATACAGCACCAGCTCTTAGGCCTTAGAGCTATGGTGTGGGAGAAATGGCTGCATGTTTGCACTTTGTGAGCTGGTCTGTGCGAAGAGTGAGAGTGAGCTTGCGAATGTGTATTGAGAGTGCTGGGAGGCAAGGCAAAAGTACATCCGCAGTGTCTGTCTGGGTGTGAAAGTGCTGGCAAGGGAAGGTGAGGACCAGCAAGAGCATTAAGCCCTTAGAAATATTAAGAGGGAAACATGGCTGTATGTTTTAACTTTGTGAGCTGGTGTGTGCCGAGAGTGAGAGTGAGCTTGCGAATGTGTGTTGGCAGTGGTAGGAGGCAAGGCAAGGGGAGATTCTTAGTGTATGTTTGGCTGTGAAAGCACTGGCAAGGGAAGGTCAGAAACAGCAAGAGCTCTAAGCCCTTAGAGCTCTGGTGTGGGAGAAATGAGTGTATGTTTTAACTTTGTGAGCTGGTCTGTGCCGAGAGTGAGAGTGAGCTTGCGAATGTGTCTTGGCAGTGGTAGGAGGCAAGGCAAGGGGAGATTCTTAGTGTATGTTTGGCTGTGAAAGCACTGGCAAGGGAAGGTCAGAAACAGCAAGAGCTCTAAGCCCTTAGAGCTCTGGTGTGGGAGAAGTGGCTGTATGTTTTAACTTTGTGAGCTGGTGTGTGCCGAGAGTGAGAGTGAGCTTGAGAATGTGTCTTGGGAGTGGTGGGAGGCAAGGCAAGGGGAGATGCCAGGGGGGTGTCTGGCTGTGAGTGTGGTGGGAAGGGCAGTTGAATACAGCACCAGCTCTTAGGCCTTCGAGCTATGGTGTGGGAGAAATGGCTGCATGTTTGCACTTTGTGAGCTGGTCTGTGCGAAGAGTGAGAGTGATCTTGCGAATGTGTCTTGGCAGTGGTAGGAGGCAAGGCAAAAGTACATCCGCAGTGTCTGTCTGGGTGTGAAAGTGCTGGCAAGGGAAGGTGAGGACCAGCAAGAGCATTAAGCCCTTAGAAATATTAAGAGGGAAACATGGCTGTATGTTTTAACTTTGTGAGCTGGTGTGTGCCGAGAGTGAGAGTGAGCTTGCGAATGTGTCTTGGCAGTGGCAGGAGGCAAGGCAAGGGGAGATTCTTAGTGTATATTTGGCTGTGAAAGCACTGGCAAGGGAAGGTCAGAAACAGCAGGAGCTCTAAGCCCTTAGAGCTCTGGTGTGGGAGAAATGAGTGTATGTTTTAACTTTGTGAGCTGGTCTGTGCCGAGAGTGAGAGTGAGCTTGCGAATGTCTCTTGGCAGTGGTAGGAGGCAAGGCAAGGGGAGATTCTTAGTGTATGTTTGGCTGTGAAAGCACTGGCAAGGGAAGGTCAGAATCAGCAGGAGCTCTAAGCCCTTAGAGCTCTGGTGTGGGAGAAATGGCTGTATGTTTTTACTTTGTGAGCTGGTGTGTGCCGAGAGTGAGAGTGAGCTTGAGAATGTGTCTTGGGAGTGGTGGGAGGCAAGGCAAGGGGAGATGCCAGGGGGGTGTCTGGCTGTGAGTGCGGTGGGAAGGGCAGTTGAATACAGCACCAGCTCTTAGGCCTTCGAGCTATGGTGTGGGAGAAATGGCTGCATGTTTGCACTTTGTGAGCTGGTCTGTGCGAAGAGTGAGAGTGATCTTGCGAATGTGTCTTGGCAGTGGTAGGAGGCAAGGCAAAAGTACATCCTCAGTGTCTGTCTGGGTGTGAAAGTGCTGGCAAGGGAAGGTGAGGACCAGCAAGAGCATTAAGCCCTTAGAAATATTAAGAGGGAAACATGGCTGTATGTTTTAACTTTGTGAGCTGGTGTGTGCCGAGAGTGAGAGTGAGCTTGCGAATGTGTGTTGGCAGTGGTAGGAGGCAAGGCAAGGGGAGATTCTTAGTGTATGTTTGGCTGTGAAAGCACTGGCAAGGGAAGGTCAGAAACAGCAAGAGCTCTAAGCCCTTAGAGCTCTGGTGTGGGAGAAATGAGTGTATGTTTTAACTTTGTGAGCTGGTCTGTGCCGAGAGTGAGAGTGAGCTTGCGAATGTCTCTTGGCAGTGGTAGGAGGCAAGGCAAGGGGAGATTCTTAGTGTATGTTTGGCTGTGAAAGCACTGGCAAGGGAAGGTCAGAAACAGCAAGAGCTCTAAGCGCTTAGAGCTCTGGTGTGGGAGAAATGGCTGTATGTTTTAACACTGGGAGCTGGTCTGTGCCGAGAGTGAGAGTGAGTTTGCGAATGTGTCTTGGCAGTGGTAGGAGGCAAGGCAAGGGGAGATTCTTAGTGTATGTTTGGCTGTGAAAGCACTGGCAAGGGAAGGTCAGAAACAGCAAGAGCTCTAAGCGCTTAGAGCTCTGGTGTGGGAGAAGTGGCTGTATGTTTTAACTTTGTGAGCTGGTGTGTGCCGAGAGTGAGAGTGAGCTTGAGAATGTGTCTTGGGAGTGGTGGGAGGCAAGGCAAGGGGAGATGCCAGGGGGGTGTCTGGCTGTGAGTGTGGTGGGAAGGGCAGTTGAATACAGCACCAGCTCTTAGGCCTTCGAGCTATGGTGTGGGAGAAATGGCTGCATGTTTGCACTTTGTGAGCTGGTCTGTGCGAAGAGTGAGAGTGATCTTGCGAATGTGTCTTGGCAGTGGTAGGAGGCAAGGCAAAAGTACATCCGCAGTGTCTGTCTGGGTGTGAAAGTGCTGGCAAGGGAAGGTGAGGACCAGCAAGAGCATTAAGCCCTTAGAAATATTAAGAGGGAAACATGGCTGTATGTTTTAACTTTGTGAGCTGGTCTGTGCCGAGAGTGAGAGTGAGCTTGCGAATGTGTCTTGGCAGTGGCAGGAGGCAAGGCAAGGGGAGATTCTTAGTGTATATTTGGCTGTGAAAGCACTGGCAAGGGAAGGTCAGAATCAGCAGGAGCTCTAAGCCCTTAGAGCTCTGGTGTGGGAGAAATGGCTGTATGTTTTTACTTTGTGAGCTGGTGTGTGCCGAGAGTGAGAGTGAGCTTGAGAATGTGTCTTGGGAGTGGTGGGAGGCAAGGCAAGGGGAGATGCCAGGGGGGTGTCTGGCTGTGAGTGCGGTGGGAAGGGCAGTTGAATACAGCACCAGCTCTTAGGCCTTAGAGCTATGGTGTGGGAGAAATGGCTGTATGTTTTAACTTTGTGAGCTGGTCTGTACCGAGAGTGAGAGTGAGCTTGCGAATGTGTCTTGGCAGTGGCAGGAGGCAAGGCAAGGGGAGATTCTTAGTGTATGTTTTTCTGTGAAAGCACTGGCAAGGGAAGGTCAGAATCAGCAAGAGCTCTAAGCGCTTAGAGCTCTGGTTTGTGAGAAATGGCTGTATGTTTTAACTTTGTGAGCTGGTGTGTGCCGAGAGTGAGAGTGAGCTTGAGAATGTGTCTTGGGAGTGGTGGGAGGCAAGGCAAGGGGAGATGCCAGGGGGGTGTCTGGCTGTGAGTGCGGTGGGAAGGGCAGTTGAATACAGCACCAGCTCTTAGGCCTTAGAGCTATGGTGTGGGAGAAATGGCTGCATGTTTGCACTTTGTGAGCTGGTCTGTGCGAAGAGTGAGAGTGAGCTTGAGAATGTGTATTGAGAGTGCTGGGAGGCAAGGCAAAAGTACATCCGCAGTGTCTGTCTGGGTGTGAAAGTGCTGGCAAGGGAAGGTGAGGACCAGCAAGAGCATTAAGCCCTTAGAAATATTAAGAGGGAAACATGGCTGTATGTTTTAACTTTGTGAGCTGGTGTGTGCCGAGAGTGAGAGTGAGCTTGCGAATGTGTGTTGGCAGTGGTAGGAGGCAAGGCAAGGGGAGATTCTTAGTGTATGTTTGGCTGTGAAAGCACTGGCAAGGGAAGGTCAGAATCAGCAAGAGCTCTAAGCGCTTAGAGCTCTGGTGTGGGAGAAATGGCTGGATGTTTTAACTTTGTGAGCTGGTGTGTGCCGAGAGTGAGAGTGAGCTTGAGAATGTTTCTTGGGAGTGGTGGGAGGCAAGGCAAGGGGAGATGCCAGGGGGGTGTCTGGCTGTGAGTGCGGTGGGAAGGGCAGTTGAATACAGCACCAGCTCTTAGGCCTTAGAGCTATGGTGTGGGAGAAATGGCTGCATGTTTGCACTTTGTGAGCTGGTCTGTGCGAAGAGTGAGAGTGAGCTTGCGAATGTGTATTGAGAGTGCTGGGAGGCAAGGCAAAAGTACATCCGCAGTGTCTGTCTGGGTGTGAAAGTGCTGGCAAGGGAAGGTGAGGACCAGCAAGAGCATTAAGCCCTTAGAAATATTAAGAGGGAAACATGGCTCTATGTTTTAACTTTGTGAGCTGGTGTGTGCCGAGAGTGAGAGTGAGCTTGCGAATGTGTCTTGGCAGTGGTAGGAGGCAAGGCAAGGGGAGATTCTTAGTGTATGTTTGGCTGTGAAAGCACTGGCAAGGGAAGGTCAGAAACAGCAAGAGCTCTAAGCCCTTAGAGCTCTGGTGTGGGAGAAATGAGTGTATGTTTTAACTTTGTGAGCTGGTCTGTGCCGAGAGTGAGAGTGAGCTTGCGAATGTGTCTTGGCAGTGGTAGGAGGCAAGGCAAGGGGAGATTCTTAGTGTATGTTTGGCTGTGAAAGCACTGGCAAGGGAAGGTCAGAAACAGCAAGAGCTCTAAGCCCTTAGAGCTCTGGTGTGGGAGAAATGGCTGTATGTTTTAACTTTGTGAGCTGGTGTGTGCCGAGAGTGAGAGTGAGTTTGCGAATGTGTCTTGGGAGTGGTAGGAGGCAAGGCAAGGGGAGATTCTTAGTGTATGTTTGGCTGTGAAAGCACTGGCAAGGGAAGGTCAGAAACAGCAAGAGCTCTAAGCGCTTAGAGCTCTGGTGTGGGAGAAGTGGCTGTATGTTTTAACTTTGTGAGCTGGTGTGTGCCGAGAGTGAGAGTGAGCTTGAGAATGTGTCTTGGGAGTGGTGGGAGGCAAGGCAAGGGGAGATGCCAGGGGGGTGTCTGGCTGTGAGTGTGGTGGGAAGGGCAGTTGAATACAGCACCAGCTCTTAGGCCTTCGAGCTATGGTGTGGGAGAAATGGCTGCATGTTTGCACTTTGTGAGCTGGTCTGTGCGAAGAGTGAGAGTGATCTTGCGAATGTGTCTTGGCAGTGGTAGGAGGCAAGGCAAAAGTACATCCGCAGTGTCTGTCTGGGTGTGAAAGTGCTGGCAAGGGAAGGTGAGGACCAGCAAGAGCATTAAGCCCTTAGAAATATTAAGAGGGAAACATGGCTGTATGTTTTAACTTTGTGAGCTGGTGTGTGCCGAGAGTGAGAGTGAGCTTGCGAATGTGTCTTGGCAGTGGTAGGAGGCAAGGCAAGGGGAGATTCTTAGTGTATGTTTTTCTGTGAAAGCACTGGCAAGGGAAGGTCAGAATCAGCAAGAGCTCTAAGCGCTTAGAGCTCTGGTTTGGGAGAAATGGCTGTATGTTTTAACTTTGTGAGCTGGTGTGTGCCGAGAGTGAGAGTGAGCTTGAGAATGTGTCTTGGGAGTGGTGGGAGGCAAGGCAAGGGGAGATGCCAGGGGGGTGTCTGGCTGTGAGTGCGGTGGGAAGGGCAGTTGAATACAGCACCAGCTCTTAGGCCTTAGAGCTATGGTGTGGGAGAAATGGCTGTATGTTTTAACTTTGTGAGCTGGTGTGTGCCGAGAGTGAGAGTGAGCTTGCGAATGTGTGTTGGCAGTGGTAGGAGGCAAGGCAAGGGGAGATTCTTAGTGTATGTTTGGCTGTGAAAGCACTGACAAGGGAAGGTCAGAAACAGCAAGAGCTCTAAGCCCTTAGAGCTCTGGTGTGGGAGAAATGAGTGTATGTTTTAACTTTGTGAGCTGGTCTGTGCCGAGAGTGAGAGTGAGCTTGCGAATGTGTGTTGGCAGTGGTAGGAGGCAAGGCAAGGGGAGATTCTTAGTGTATGTTTGGCTGTGAAAGCACTGGCAAGGGAATGTCAGAAACAGCAAGAGCTCTAAGCCCTTAGAGCTCTGGTGTGGGAGAAATGGCTGTATGTTTTAACACTGGGAGCTGGTCTGTGCCGAGAGTGAGAGTGAGCTTGCGAATGTGTCTTGGCAGTGGTAGGAGGCAAGGGAAGGGGAGATTCTTAGTGTACGTTTGGCTGTGAAAGCACTGGCAAGGGAAGGTCAGAAACAGCAAGAGCTCTAAGCGCTTAGAGCTCTGGTGTGGGAGAAGTGGCTGTATGTTTTAACTTTGTGAGCTGGTGTGTGCCGAGAGTGAGAGTGAGCTTGAGAATGTGTCTTGGGAGTGGTGGGAGGCAAGGCAAGGGGAGATGCCAGGGGGGTGTCTGGCTGTGAGTGTGGTGGGAAGGGCAGTTGAATACAGCACCAGCTCTTAGGCCTTAGAGCTATGGTGTGGGAGAAATGGCTGCATGTTTGCACTTTGTGAGCTGGTCTGTGCGAAGAGTGAGAGTGATCTTGCGAATGTGTCTTGGCAGTGGTAGGAGGCAAGGCAAAAGTACATCCGCAGTGTCTGTCTGGGTGTGAAAGTGCTGGCAAGGGAAGGTGAGGACCAGCAAGAGCATTAAGCCCTTAGAAATATTAAGAGGGAAACATGGCTGTATGTTTTAACTTTGTGAGCTGGTGTGTGCCGAGAGTGAGAGTGAGCTTGCGAATGTGTGTTGGCAGTGGTAGGAGGCAAGGCAAGGGGAGATTCTTAGTGTATGTTTGGCTGTGAAAGCACTGGCAAGGGAAGGTCAGAAACAGCAAGAGCTCTAAGCCCTTAGAGCTCTGGTGTGGGAGAAATGAGTGTATGTTTTAACTTTGTGAGCTGGTCTGTGCCGAGAGTGAGAGTGAGCTTGCGAATGTCTCTTGGCAGTGGTAGAAGGCAAGGCAAGGGGAGATTCTTAGTGTATGTTTGGCTGTGAAAGCACTGGCAAGGGAAGGTCAGAAACAGCAAGAGCTCTAAGCCCTTAGGGCTCTGGTGTGGGAGAAATGGCTGTATGTTTTAACTTTGTGAGCTGGTGTGTGCCGAGAGTGAGAGTGAGCTTGCGAATGTGTGTTGGCAGTGGTAGGAGGCAAGGCAAGGGGAGATTCTTAGTGTATGTTTGGCTGTGAAAGCACTGGCAAGGGAAGGTCAGAATCAGCAAGAGCTCTAAGCGCTTAGAGCTCTGGTTTGGGAGAAATGGCTGTATGTTTTAACTTTGTGAGCTGGTGTGTGCCGAGAGTGAGAGTGAGCTTGAGAATGTGTCTTGGGAGTGGTGGGAGGCAAGGCAAGGGGAGATGCCAGGGGGGTGTCTGGCTGTGAGTGCGGTGGGAAGGGCAGTTGAATACAGCACCAGCTCTTAGGCCTTAGAGCTATTGTGTGGGAGAAATGGCTGCATGTTTGCACTTTGTGAGCTGGTCTGTGCGAAGAGTGAGAGTGAGCTTGCGAATGTGTATTGAGAGTGCTGGGAGGCAAGGCAAAAGTACATCCGCAGTGTCTGTCTGGGTGTGAAAGTGCTGGCAAGGGAAGGTGAGGACCAGCAAGAGCATTAAGCCCTTAGAAATATTAAGAGGGAAACATGGCTCTATGTTTTAACTTTGTGAGCTGGTGTGTGCCGAGAGTGAGAGTGAGCTTGCGAATGTGTGTTGGCAGTGGTAGGAGGCAAGGCAAGGGGAGATTCTTAGTGTATGTTTGGCTGTGAAAGCACTGGCAAGGGAAGGTCAGAAACAGCAAGAGCTCTAAGCCCTTAGAGCTCTGGTGTGGGAGAAATGAGTGTATGTTTTAACTTTGTGAGCTGGTCTGTGCCGAGAGTGAGAGTGAGCTTGCGAATGTGTCTTGGCAGTGGTAGGAGGCAAGGCAAGGGGAGATTCTTAGTGTATGTTTGGCTGTGAAAGCACTGGCAAGGGAAGGTCAGAAACAGCAAGAGCTCTAAGCCCTTAGAGCTCTGGTGTGGGAGAAATGGCTGTATGTTTTAACACTGGGAGCTGGTCTGTGCCGAGAGTGAGAGTGAGTTTGCGAATGTGTCTTGGCAGTGGTAGGAGGCAAGGCAAGGGGAGATTCTTAGTGTATGTTTGGCTGTGAAAGCACTGGCAAGGGAAGGTCAGAAACAGCAAGAGCTCTAAGCGCTTAGAGCTCTGGTGTGGGAGAAGTGGCTGTATGTTTTAACTTTGTGAGCTGGTGTGTGCCGAGAGTGAGAGTGAGCTTGAGAATGTGTCTTGGGAGTGGTGGGAGGCAAGGCAAGGGGAGATGCCAGGGGGGTGTCTGGCTGTGAGTGTGGTGGGAAGGGCAGTTGAATACAGCACCAGCTCTTAGGCCTTCGAGCTATGGTGTGGGAGAAATGGCTGCATGTTTGCACTTTGTGAGCTGGTCTGTGCGAAGAGTGAGAGTGATCTTGCGAATGTGTCTTGGCAGTGGTAGGAGGCAAGGCAAAAGTACATCCGCAGTGTCTGTCTGGGTGTGAAAGTGCTGGCAAGGGAAGGTGAGGACCAGCAAGAGCATTAAGCCCTTAGAAATATTAAGAGGGAAACATGGCTGTATGTTTTAACTTTGTGAGCTGGTGTGTGCCGAGAGTGAGAGTGAGCTTGCGAATGTGTCTTGGCAGTGGCAGGAGGCAAGGCAAGGGGAGATTCTTAGTGTATATTTGGCTGTGAAAGCACTGGCAAGGGAAGGTCAGAAACAGCAGGAGCTCTAAGCCCTTAGAGCTCTGGTGTGGGAGAAATGGCTGTATGTTTTTACTTTGTGAGCTGGTGTGTGCCGAGAGTGAGAGTGAGCTTGAGAATGTGTCTTGGGAGTGGTGGGAGGCAAGGCAAGGGGAGATGCCAGGGGGGTGTCTGGCTGTGAGTGCGGTGGGAAGGGCAGTTGAATACAGCACCAGCTCTTAGGCCTTAGAGCTATGGTGTGGGAGAAATGGCTGCATGTTTGCACTTTGTGAGCTGGTCTGTGCGAAGAGTGAGAGTGAGCTTGCGAATGTGTATTGAGAGTGCTGGGAGGCAAGGCAAAAGTACATCCGCAGTGTCTGTCTGGGTGTGAAAGTGCTGGCAAGGGAAGGTGAGGACCAGCCAGAGCATTAAGCCCTTAGAAATATTAAGAGGGAAACATGGCTGTATGTTTTAACTTTGTGAGCTGGTGTGTGCCGAGAGTGAGAGTGAGCTTGCGAATGTGTCTTGGCAGTGGTAGGAGGCAAGGCAAGGGGAGATTCTTAGTGTATGTTTGGCTGTGAAAGCACTGGCAAGGGAAGGTCAGAAACAGCAAGAGCTCTAAGCCCTTAGAGCTCTGGTGTGGGAGAAATGAGTGTATGTTTTAACTTTGTGAGCTGGTCTGTGCCGAGAGTGAGAGTGAGCTTGCGAATGTGTCTTGGCAGTGGTAGGAGGCAAGGCAAGGGGAGATTCTTAGTGTATGTTTGGCTGTGAAAGCACTGGCAAGGGAAGGTCAGAAACAGCAAGAGCTCTAAGCCCTTAGAGCTCTGGTGTGGGAGAAATGGCTGTATGTTTTAACACTGGGAGCTGGTCTGTGCCGAGAGTGAGAGTGAGTTTGCGAATGTGTCTTGGCAGTGGTAGGAGGCAAGGCAAGGGGAGATTCTTAGTGTATGTTTGGCTGTGAAAGCACTGGCAAGGGAAGGTCAGAAACAGCAAGAGCTCTAAGCGCTTAGAGCTCTGGTGTGGGAGAAGTGGCTGTATGTTTTAACTTTGTGAGCTGGTGTGTGCCGAGAGTGAGAGTGAGCTTGAGAATGTGTCTTGGGAGTGGTGGGAGGCAAGGCAAGGGGAGATGCCAGGGGGGTGTCTGGCTGTGAGTGTGGTGGGAAGGGCAGTTGAATACAGCACCAGCTCTTAGGCCTTCGAGCTATGGTGTGGGAGAAATGGCTGCATGTTTGCACTTTGTGAGCTGGTCTGTGCGAAGAGTGAGAGTGATCTTGCGAATGTGTCTTGGCAGTGGTAGGAGGCAAGGCAAAAGTACATCCGCAGTGTCTGTCTGGGTGTGAAAGTGCTGGCAAGGGAAGGTGAGGACCAGCAAGAGCATTAAGCCCTTAGAAATATTAAGAGGGAAACATGGCTGTATGTTTTAACTTTGTGAGCTGGTGTGTGCCGAGAGTGAGAGTGAGCTTGCGAATGTGTCTTGGCAGTGGCAGGAGGCAAGGCAAGGGGAGATTCTTAGTGTATATTTGGCTGTGAAAGCACTGGCAAGGGAAGGTCAGAAACAGCAGGAGCTCTAAGCCCTTAGAGCTCTGGTGTGGGAGAAATGGCTGTATGTTTTTACTTTGTGAGCTGGTCTGTGCCGAGAGTGAGAGTGAGCTTGAGAATGTGTCTTGGCAGTGGTGGGAGGCAAGGCAAGGGGAGATGCCAGGGGGGTGTCTGGCTGTGAGTGCGGTGGGAAGGGCAGTTGAATACAGCACCAGCTCTTAGGCCTTCGAGCTATGGTGTGGGAGAAATGGCTGCATGTTTGCACTTTGTGAGCTGGTCTGTGCGAAGAGTGAGAGTGAGCTTGCGAATGTGTATTGAGAGTGCTGGGAGGCAAGGCAAAAGTACATCCGCAGTGTCTGTCTGGGTGTGAAAGTGCTGGCAAGGGAAGGTGAGGACCAGCAAGAGCATTAAGCCCTTAGAAATATTAAGAGGGAAACATGGCTGTATGTTTTAACTTTGTGAGCTGGTGTGTGCCGAGAGTGAGAGTGAGCTTGCGAATGTGTCTTGGCAGTGGTAGGAGGCAAGGCAAGGGGAGATTCTTAGTGTATGTTTGGCTGTGAAAGCACTGGCAAGGGAAGGTCAGAAACAGCAAGAGCTCTAAGCCCTTAGAGCTCTGGTGTGGGAGAAATGAGTGTATGTTTTAACTTTGTGAGCTGGTCTGTGCCGAGAGTGAGAGTGAGCTTGCGAATGTGTCTTGGCAGTGGTAGGAGGCAAGGCAAGGGGAGATTCTTAGTGTATGTTTGGCTGTGAAAGCACTGGCAAGGGAAGGTCAGAAACAGCAAGAGCTCTAAGCCCTTAGAGCTCTGGTGTGGGAGAAATGGCTGTATGTTTTAACTTTGTGAGCTGGTCTGTGCCGAGAGTGAGAGTGAGTTTGCGAATGTGTCTTGGCAGTGGTAGGAGGCAAGGCAAGGGGAGATTCTTAGTGTATGTTTGGCTGTGAAAGCACTGGCAAGGGAAGGTCAGAAACAGCAAGAGCTCTAAGCGCTTAGAGCTCTGGTGTGGGAGAAGTGGCTGTATGTTTTAACTTTGTGAGCTGGTGTGTGCCGAGAGTGAGAGTGAGCTTGAGAATGTGTCTTGGGAGTGGTGGGAGGCAAGGCAAGGGGAGATGCCAGGGGGGTGTCTGGCTGTGAGTGCGGTGGGAAGGGCAGTTGAATACAGCACCAGCTCTTAGGCCTTCGAGCTATGGTGTGGGAGAAATGGCTGCATGTTTGCACTTTGCGAGCTGGTCTGTGCGAAGAGTGAGAGTGAGCTTGCGAATGTGTATTGAGAGTGCTGGGAGGCAAGGCAAAAGTACATCCGCAGTGTCTGTCTGGGTGTGAAAGTGCTGGCAAGGGAAGGTGAGGACCAGCAAGAGCATTAAGCCCTTAGAAATATTAAGAGGGAAACATGGCTGTATGTTTTAACTTTGTGAGCTGGTGTGTGCCGAGAGTGAGAGTGAGCTTGCGAATGTGTGTTGGCAGTGGTAGGAGGCAAGGCAAGGGGAGATTCTTAGTGTATGTTTGGCTGTGAAAGCACTGGCAAGGGAAGGTCAGAAACAGCAAGAGCTCTAAGCCCTTAGAGCTCTGGTGTGGGAGAAATGAGTGTATGTTTTAACTTTGTGAGCTGGTGTGTGCCGAGAGTGAGAGTGAGCTTGCGAATGTGTGTTGGCAGTGGTAGGAGGCAAGGCAAGGGGAGATTCTTAGTGTATGTTTGGCTGTGAAAGCACTGGCAAGGGAAGGTCAGAAACAGCAAGAGCTCTAAGCCCTTAGAGCTCTGGTGTGGGAGAAATGGCTGTATGTTTTAACACTGGGAGCTGGTCTGTGCCGAGAGTGAGAGTGAGTTTGCAAATGTGTCTTGGCAGTGGTAGGAGGCAAGGCAAGGGGAGATTCTTAGTGTATGTTTGGCTGTGAAAGCACTGGCAAGGGAAGGTCAGAAACAGCAAGAGCTCTAAGCCCTTAGAGCTCTGGTGTGGGAGAAGTGGCTGTATGTTTTAACTTTGTGAGCTGGTGTGTGCCGAGAGTGAGAGTGAGCTTGAGAATGTGTCTTGGGAGTGGTGGGAGGCAAGGCAAGGGGAGATGCCAGGGGGGTGTCTGGCTGTGAGTGTGGTGGGAAGGGCAGTTGAATACAGCACCAGCTCTTAGGCCTTCGAGCTATGGTGTGGGAGAAATGGCTGCATGTTTGCACTTTGTGAGCTGGTCTGTGCGAAGAGTGAGAGTGAGCTTGCGAATGTGTATTGAGAGTGCTGGGAGGCAAGGCAAAAGTACATCCGCAGTGTCTGTCTGGGTGTGAAAGTGCTGGCAAGGGAAGGTGAGGACCAGCAAGAGCATTAAGCCCTTAGAAATATTAAGAGGGAAACATGGCTGTATGTTTTAACTTTGTGAGCTGGTGTGTGCCGAGAGTGAGAGTGAGCTTGCGAATGTGTGTTGGCAGTGGTAGGAGGCAAGGCAAGGGGAGATTCTTAGTGTATGTTTGGCTGTGAAAGCACGGGCAAGGGAAGGTCAGAAACAGCAAGAGCTCTAAGCCCTTAGAGCTCTGGTGTGGGAGAAATGAGTGTATGTTTTAACTTTGTGAGCTGGTCTGTGCCGAGAGTGAGAGTGAGCTTGCGAATGTGTCTTGGCAGTGGTAGGAGGCAAGGCAAGGGGAGATTCTTAGTGTATGTTTGGCTGTGAAAGCACTGGCAAGGGAAGGTCAGAAACAGCAAGAGCTCTAAGCCCTTAGAGCTCTGGTGTGGGAGAAATGGCTGTATGTTTTAACACTGGGAGCTGGTCTGTGCCGAGAGTGAGAGTGAGTTTGCGAATGTGTCTTGGCAGTGGTAGGAGGCAAGGCAAGGGGAGATTCTTAGTGTATGTTTGGCTGTGAAAGCACTGGCAAGGGAAGGTCAGAAACAGCAAGAGCTCTAAGCGCTTAGAGCTCTGGTGTGGGAGAAGTGGCTGTATGTTTTAACTTTGTGAGCTGGTGTGTGCCGAGAGTGAGAGTGAGCTTGAGAATGTGTCTTGGGAGTGGTGGGAGGCAAGGCAAGGGGAGATGCCAGGGGGGTGTCTGGCTGTGAGTGTGGTGGGAAGGGCAGTTGAATACAGCACCAGCTCTTAGGCCTTCGAGCTATGGTGTGGGAGAAATGGCTGCATGTTTGCACTTTGTGAGCTGGTCTGTGCGAAGAGTGAGAGTGATCTTGCGAATGTGTCTTGGCAGTGGTAGGAGGCAAGGCAAAAGTACATCCGCAGTGTCTGTCTGGGTGTGAAAGTGCTGGCAAGGGAAGGTGAGGACCAGCAAGAGCATTAAGCCCTTAGAAATATTAAGAGGGAAACATGGCTGTATGTTTTAACTTTGTGAGCTGGTCTGTGCCGAGAGTGAGAGTGAGCTTGCGAATGTGTCTTGGCAGTGGTAGGAGGCAAGGCAAGGGGAGATTCTTAGTGTATATTTGGCTGTGAAAGCACTGGCAAGGGAAGGTCAGAAACAGCAGGAGCTCTAAGCCCTTAGAGCTCTGGTGTGGGAGAAATGGCTGTATGTTTTTACTTTGTGAGCTGGTCTGTGCCGAGAGTGAGAGTGAGCTTGAGAATGTGTCTTGGGAGTGGTGGGAGGCAAGGCAAGGGGAGATGCCAGGGGGGTGTCTGGCTGTGAGTGCGGTGGGAAGGGCAGTTGAATACAGCACCAGCTCTTAGGCCTTAGAGCTATGGTGTGGGAGAAATGGCTGCATGTTTGCACTTTGTGAGCTGGTCTGTGCGAAGAGTGAGAGTGAGCTTGCGAATGTGTATTGAGAGTGCTGGGAGGCAAGGCAAAAGTACATCCGCAGTGTCTGTCTGGGTGTGAAAGTGCTGGCAAGGGAAGGTGAGGACCAGCAAGAGCATTAAGCCCTTAGAAATATTAAGAGGGAAACATGGCTGTATGTTTTAACTTTGTGAGCTGGTGTGTGCCGAGAGTGAGAGTGAGCTTGCGAATGTGTGTTGGCAGTGGTAGGAGGCAAGGCAAGGGGAGATTCTTAGTGTATGTTTGGCTGTGAAAGCACTGGCAAGGGAAGGTCAGAAACAGCAAGAGCTCTAAGCCCTTAGAGCTCTGGTGTGGGAGAAATGAGTGTATGTTTTAACTTTGTGAGCTGGTCTGTGCCGAGAGTGAGAGTGAGCTTGCGAATGTCTCTTGGCAGTGGTAGGAGGCAAGGCAAGGGGAGATTCTTAGTGTATGTTTGGCTGTGAAAGCACTGGCAAGGGAAGGTCAGAAACAGCAAGAGCTCTAAGCCCTTAGAGCTCTGGTGTGGGAGAAATGGCTGTATGTTTTAACACTGGGAGCTGGTCTGTGCCGAGAGTGAGAGTGAGTTTGCGAATGTGTGTTGGCAGTGGTAGGAGGCAAGGCAAGGGGAGATTCTTAGTGTATGTTTGGCTGTGAAAGCACTGGCAAGGGAAGGTCAGAAACAGCAAGAGCTCTAAGCGCTTAGAGCTCTGGTGTGGGAGAAGTGGCTGTATGTTTTAACTTTGTGAGCTGGTGTGTGCCGAGAGTGAGAGTGAGCTTGAGAATGTGTCTTGGGAGTGGTGGGAGGCAAGGCAAGGGGAGATGCCAGGGGGGTGTCTGGCTGTGAGTGCGGTGGGAAGGGCAGTTGAATACAGCACCAGCTCTTAGGCCTTCGAGCTATGGTGTGGGAGAAATGGCTGCATGTTTGCACTTTGTGAGCTGGTCTGTGCGAAGAGTGAGAGTGATCTTGCGAATGTGTCTTGGCAGTGGTAGGAGGCAAGGCAAAAGTACATCCGCAGTGTCTGTCTGGGTGTGAAAGTGCTGGCAAGGGAAGGTGAGGACCAGCAAGAGCATTAAGCCCTTAGCAATATTAAGAGGGAAACATGGCTGTATGTTTTAACTTTGTGAGCTGGTGTGTGCCGAGAGTGAGAGTGAGCTTGCGAATGTGTCTTGGCAGTGGCAGGAGGCAAGGCAAGGGGAGATTCTTAGTGTATATTTGGCTGTGAAAGCACTGGCAAGGGAAGGTCAGAAACAGCAGGAGCTCTAAGCCCTTAGAGCTCTGGTGTGGGAGAAATGGCTGTATGTTTTTACTTTGTGAGCTGGTCTGTGCCGAGAGTGAGAGTGAGCTTGAGAATGTGTCTTGGGAGTGGTGGGAGGCAAGGCAAGGGGAGATGCCAGGGGGGTGTCTGGCTGTGAGTGCGGTGGGAAGGGCAGTTGAATACAGCACCAGCTCTTAGGCCTTCGAGCTATGGTGTGGGAGAAATGGCTGCATGTTTGCACTTTGTGAGCTGGTCTGTGCGAAGAGTGAGAGTGAGCTTGCGAATGTGTATTGAGAGTGCTGGGAGGCAAGGCAAAAGTACATCCGCAGTGTCTGTCTGGGTGTGAAAGTGCTGGCAAGGGAAGGTGAGGACCAGCAAGAGCATTAAGCCCTTAGAAATATTAAGAGGGAAACATGGCTGTATGTTTTAACTTTGTGAGCTGGTGTGTGCCGAGAGTGAGAGTGAGCTTGCGAATGTGTGTTGGCAGTGGTAGGAGGCAAGGCAAGGGGAGATTCTTAGTGTATGTTTGGCTGTGAAAGCACTGGCAAGGGAAGGTCAGAAACAGCAAGAGCTCTAAGCCCTTAGAGCTCTGGTGTGGGAGAAATGAGTGTATGTTTTAACTTTGTGAGCTGGTCTGTGCCGAGAGTGAGAGTGAGCTTGCGAATGTGTCTTGGCAGTGGTAGGAGGCAAGGCAAGGGGAGATTCTTAGTGTATGTTTGGCTGTGAAAGCACTGGCAAGGGAAGGTCAGAAACAGCAAGAGCTCTAAGCCCTTAGAGCTCTGGTGTGGGAGAAATGGCTGTATGTTTTAACACTGGGAGCTGGTCTGTGCCGAGAGTGAGAGTGAGTTTGCGAATGTGTCTTGGCAGTGGTAGGAGGCAAGGCAAGGGGAGATTCTTAGTGTATGTTTGGCTGTGAAAGCACTGGCAAGGGAAGGTCAGAAACAGCAAGAGCTCTAAGCGCTTAGAGCTCTGGTGTGGGAGAAGTGGCTGTATGTTTTAACTTTGTGAGCTGGTGTGTGCCGAGAGTGAGAGTGAGCTTGAGAATGTGTCTTGGGAGTGGTGGGAGGCAAGGCAAGGGGAGATGCCAGGGGGGTGTCTGGCTGTGAGTGTGGTGGGAAGGGCAGTTGAATACAGCACCAGCTCTTAGGCCTTCGAGCTATGGTGTGGGAGAAATGGCTGCATGTTTGCACTTTGTGAGCTGGTCTGTGCGAAGAGTGAGAGTGATCTTGCGAATGTGTCTTGGCAGTGGTAGGAGGCAAGGCAAAAGTACATCCGCAGTGTCTGTCTGGGTGTGAAAGTGCTGGCAAGGGAAGGTGAGGACCAGCAAGAGCATTAAGCCCTTAGAAATATTAAGAGGGAAACATGGCTGTATGTTTTAACTTTGTGAGCTGGTGTGTGCCGAGAGTGAGAGTGAGCTTGCGAATGTGTCTTGGCAGTGGCAGGAGGCAAGGCAAGGGGAGATTCTTAGTGTATATTTGGCTGTGAAAGCACTGGCAAGGGAAGGTCAGAAACAGCAGGAGCTCTAAGCCCTTAGAGCTCTGGTGTGGGAGAAATGGCTGTATGTTTTTACTTTGTGAGCTGGTCTGTGCCGAGAGTGAGAGTGAGCTTGAGAATGTGTCTTGGGAGTGGTGGGAGGCAAGGCAAGGGGAGATGCCAGGGGGGTGTCTGGCTGTGAGTGCGGTGGGAAGGGCAGTTGAATACAGCACCAGCTCTTAGGCCTTAGAGCTCTGGTGTGGGAGAAATGGCTGTATGTTTTAACTTTGTGAGCTGGTCTGTGCCGAGAGTGAGAGTGAGCTTGCGAATGTGTCTTGGCAGTGGTAGGAGGCAAGGCAAGGGGAGATTCTTAGTGTATGTTTGGCTGTGAAAGCACTGGCAAGGGAAGGTCAGAAACAGCAAGAGCTCTAAGCCCTTAGAGCTCTGGTGTGGGAGAAATGGCTGTATGTTTTAACACTGGGAGCTGGTCTGTGCCGAGAGTGAGAGTGAGTTTGCGAATGTGTCTTGGCAGTGGTAGGAGGCAAGGCAAGGGGAGATTCTTAGTGTATGTTTGGCTGTGAAAGCACTGGCAAGGGAAGGTCAGAAACAGCAAGAGCTCTAAGCGCTTAGAGCTCTGGTGTGGGAGAAGTGGCTGTATGTTTTAACTTTGTGAGCTGGTCTGTGCCGAGAGTGAGAGTGAGCTTGAGAATGTGTCTTGGGAGTGGTGGGAGGCAAGGCAAGGGGAGATGCCAGGGGGGTGTCTGGCTGTGAGTGTGGTGGGAAGGGCAGTTGAATACAGCACCAGCTCTTAGACTTCGAGCTATGGTGTGGGAGAAATGGCTGCATGTTTGCACTTTGTGAGCTGGTCTGTGCGAAGAGTGAGAGTGATCTTGCGAATGTGTCTTGGCAGTGGTAGGAGGCAAGGCAAAAGTACATCCGCAGTGTCTGTCTGGGTGTGAAAGTGCTGGCAAGGGAAGGTGAGGACCAGCAAGAGCATTAAGCCCTTAGAAATATTAAGAGGGAAACATGGCTGTATGTTTTAACTTTGTGAGCTGGTGTGTGCCGAGAGTGAGAGTGAGCTTGCGAATGTGTGTTGGCAGTGGTAGGAGGCAAGGCAAGGGGAGATTCTTAGTGTATGTTTGGCTGTGAAAGCACTGGCAAGGGAAGGTCAGAAACAGCAAGAGCTCTAAGCCCTTAGAGCTCTGGTGTGGGAGAAATGGCTGTATGTTTTAACTTTGTGAGCTGGTCTGTGCCGAGAGTGAGAGTGAGCTTGCGAATGTGTCTTGGCAGTGGTAGGAGGCAAGGCAAGGGGAGATTCTTAGTGTATGTTTGGCTGTGAAAGCACTGGCAAGGGAAGGTCAGAAACAGCAAGAGCTCTAAGCCCTTAGAGCTCTGGTGTGGGAGAAATGGCTGTATGTTTTAACACTGTGAGCTGGTCTGTGCCGAGAGTGAGAGTGAGCTTGCGAATGTGTGTTGGCAGTGGTAGGAGGCAAGGCAAGGGGAGATTCTTAGTGTATGTTTGGCTGTGAAAGCACTGGCAAGGGAAGGTCAGAATCAGCAAGAGCTCTAAGCGCTTAGAGCTCTGGTTTGGGAGAAATGGCTGTATGTTTTAACTTTGTGAGCTGGTGTGTGCCGAGAGTGAGAGTGAGCTTGAGAATGTGTCTTGGGAGTGGTGGGAGGCAAGGCAAGGGGAGATGCCAGGGGGGTGTCTGGCTGTGAGTGCGGTGGGAAGGGCAGTTGAATACAGCACCAGCTCTTAGGCCTTAGAGCTATGGTGTGGGAGAAATGGCTGCATGTTTGCACTTTGTGAGCTGGTCTGTGCGAAGAGTGAGAGTGAGCTTGCGAATGTGTATTGAGAGTGCTGGGAGGCAAGGCAAAAGTACATCCGCAGTGTCTGTCTGGGTGTGAAAGTGCTGGCAAGGGAAGGTGAGGACCAGCAAGAGCATTAAGCCCTTAGAAATATTAAGAGGGAAACATGGCTCTATGTTTTAACTTTGTGAGCTGGTGTGTGCCGAGAGTGAGAGTGAGCTTGCGAATGTGTGTTGGCAGTGGTAGGAGGCAAGGCAAGGGGAGATTCTTAGTGTATGTTTGGCTGTGAAAGCACTGGCAAGGGAAGGTCAGAATCAGCAAGAGCTCTAAGCGCTTAGAGCTCTGGTGTGGGAGAAATGGCTGGATGTTTTAACTTTGTGAGCTGGTGTGTGCCGAGAGTGAGAGTGAGCTTGAGAATGTGTCTTGGGAGTGGTGGGAGGCAAGGCAAGGGGAGATTCCCGGGGGGTGTCTGGCTGTGAGTGCGGTGGGAAGGGCAGTTGAATACAGCACCAGCTCTTAGGCCTTAGAGCTCTGGTGTGGGAGAAATGGCTGCATGTTTGCACTTTGTGAGGTGGTCTGTGCGAAGAGTGAGAGTGAGCTTGCGAATGTGTATTGAGAGTGCTGGGAGGCAAGGCAAAAGTACATCCGCAGTGTCTGTCTGGGTGTGAATGTGCTGGCAAGGGAAGGTGAGGACCAGCAAGAGCATTAAGCCCTTAGAAATATTAAGAGGGAAACATGGCTCTATGTTTTAACTTTGTGAGCTGGTGTGTGCCGAGAGTGAGAGTGAGCTTGCGAATGTGTGTTGGCAGTGGTAGGAGGCAAGGCAAGGGGAGATTCTTAGTGTATGTTTGGCTGTGAAAGCACTGGCAAGGGAAGGTCAGAAACAGCAAGAGCTCTAAGCCCTTAGAGCTCTGGTGTGGGAGAAATGAGTGTATGTTTTAACTTTGTGAGCTGGTCTGTGCCGAGAGTGAGAGTGAGCTTGCGAATGTCTCTTGGCAGTGGTAGGAGGCAAGGCAAGGGGAGATTCTTAGTGTATGTTTGGCTGTGAAAGCACTGGCAAGGGAAGGTCAGAAACAGCAAGAGCTCTAAGCCCTTAGAGCTCTGGTGTGGGAGAAATGGCTGTATGTTTTAACACTGGGAGCTGGTCTGTGCCGAGAGTGAGAGTGAGTTTGCGAATGTGTCTTGGCAGTGGTAGGAGGCAAGGCAAGGGGAGATTCTTAGTGTATGTTTGGCTGTGAAAGCACTGGCAAGGGAAGGTCAGAAACAGCAAGAGCTCTAAGCGCTTAGAGCTCTGGTGTGGGAGAAGTGGCTGTATGTTTTAACTTTGTGAGCTGGTGTGTGCCGAGAGTGAGAGTGAGCTTGAGAATGTGTCTTGGGAGTGGTGGGAGGCAAGGCAAGGGGAGATGCCAGGGGGGTGTCTGGCTGTGAGTGTGGTGGGAAGGGCAGTTGAATACAGCACCAGCTCTTAGGCCTTCGAGCTATGGTGTGGGAGAAATGGCTGCATGTTTGCACTTTGTGAGCTGGTCTGTGCGAAGAGTGAGAGTGATCTTGCGAATGTGTCTTGGCAGTGGTAGGAGGCAAGGCAAAAGTACATCCGCAGTGTCTGTCTGGGTGTGAAAGTGCTGGCAAGGGAAGGTGAGGACCAGCAAGAGCATTAAGCCCTTAGAAATATTAAGAGGGAAACATGGCTGTATGTTTTAACTTTGTGAGCTGGTGTGTGCCGAGAGTGAGAGTGAGCTTGCGAATGTGTCTTGGCAGTGGCAGGAGGCAAGGCAAGGGGAGATTCTTAGTGTATATTTGGCTGTGAAAGCACTGGCAAGGGAAGGTCAGAAACAGCAGGAGCTCTAAGCCCTTAGAGCTCTGGTGTGGGAGAAATGGCTGTATGTTTTTACTTTGTGAGCTGGTCTGTGCCGAGAGTGAGAGTGAGCTTGAGAATGTGTCTTGGGAGTGGTGGGAGGCAAGGCAAGGGGAGATGCCAGGGGGGTGTCTGGCTGTGAGTGCGGTGGGAAGGGCAGTTGAATACAGCACCAGCTCTTAGGCCTTAGAGCTCTGGTGTGGGAGAAATGGCTGTATGTTTTAACTTTGTGAGCTGGTGTGTGCCGAGAGTGAGAGTGAGCTTGCGAATGTGTCTTGGCAGTGGTAGGAGGCAAGGCAAGGGGAGATTCTTAGTGTATGTTTGGCTGTGAAAGCACTGGCAAGGGAAGGTCAGAAACAGCAAGAGCTCTAAGCCCTTAGAGCTCTGGTGTGGGAGAAATGGCTGTATGTTTTAACACTGGGAGCTGGTGTGTGCCGAGAGTGAGAGTGAGTTTGCGAATGTGTCTTGGCAGTGGTAGGAGGCAAGGCAAGGGGAGATTCTTAGTGTATGTTTGGCTGTGAAAGCACTGGCAAGGGAAGGTCAGAAACAGCAAGAGCTCTAAGCGCTTAGAGCTCTGGTGTGGGAGAAGTGGCTGTATGTTTTAACTTTGTGAGCTGGTCTGTGCCGAGAGTGAGAGTGAGCTTGAGAATGTGTCTTGGGAGTGGTGGGAGGCAAGGCAAGGGGAGATGCCAGGGGGGTGTCTGGCTGTGAGTGTGGTGGGAAGGGCAGTTGAATACAGCACCAGCTCTTAGACTTCGAGCTATGGTGTGGGAGAAATGGCTGCATGTTTGCACTTTGTGAGCTGGTCTGTGCGAAGAGTGAGAGTGATCTTGCGAATGTGTCTTGGCAGTGGTAGGAGGCAAGGCAAAAGTACATCCGCAGTGTCTGTCTGGGTGTGAAAGTGCTGGCAAGGGAAGGTGAGGACCAGCAAGAGCATTAAGCCCTTAGAAATATTAAGAGGGAAACATGGCTGTATGTTTTAACTTTGTGAGCTGGTGTGTGCCGAGAGTGAGAGTGAGCTTGCGAATGTGTGTTGGCAGTGGTAGGAGGCAAGGCAAGGGGAGATTCTTAGTGTATGTTTGGCTGTGAAAGCACTGGCAAGGGAAGGTCAGAAACAGCAAGAGCTCTAAGCCCTTAGAGCTCTGGTGTGGGAGAAATGAGTGTATGTTTTAACTTTGTGAGCTGGTCTGTGCCGAGAGTGAGAGTGAGCTTGCGAATGTGTCTTGGCAGTGGTAGGAGGCAAGGCAAGGGGAGATTCTTAGTGTATGTTTGGCTGTGAAAGCACTGGCAAGGGAAGGTCAGAAACAGCAAGAGCTCTAAGCCCTTAGAGCTCTGGTGTGGGAGAAATGGCTGTATGTTTTAACACTGTGAGCTGGTCTGTGCCGAGAGTGAGAGTGAGCTTGCGAATGTGTGTTGGCAGTGGTAGGAGGCAAGGCAAGGGGAGATTCTTAGTGTATGTTTGGCTGTGAAAGCACTGGCAAGGGAAGGTCAGAATCAGCAAGAGCTCTAAGCGCTTAGAGCTCTGGTTTGGGAGAAGTGGCTGTATGTTTTAACTTTGTGAGCTGGTGTGTGCCGAGAGTGAGAGTGAGCTTGAGAATGTGTCTTGGGAGTGGTGGGAGGCAAGGCAAGGGGAGATGCCAGGGGGGTGTCTGGCTGTGAGTGCGGTGGGAAGGGCAGTTGAATACAGCACCAGCTCTTAGGCCTTAGAGCTATGGTGTGGGAGAAATGGCTGCATGTTTGCACTTTGTGAGCTGGTCTGTGCGAAGAGTGAGAGTGAGCTTGCGAATGTGTATTGAGAGTGCTGGGAGGCAAGGCAAAAGTACATCCGCAGTGTCTGTCTGGGTGTGAAAGTGCTGGCAAGGGAAGGTGAGGACCAGCAAGAGCATTAAGCCCTTAGAAATATTAAGAGGGAAACATGGCTCTATGTTTTAACTTTGTGAGCTGGTGTGTGCCGAGAGTGAGAGTGAGCTTGCGAATGTTTGTTGGCAGTGGTAGGAGGCAAGGCAAGGGGAGATTCTTAGTGTATGTTTGGCTGTGAAAGCACTGGCAAGGGAAGGTCAGAATCAGCAAGAGCTCTAAGCGCTTAGAGCTCTGGTGTGGGAGAAATGGCTGGATGTTTTAACTTTGTGAGCTGGTGTGTGCCGAGAGTGAGAGTGAGCTTGAGAATGTGTCTTGGGAGTGGTGGGAGGCAAGGCAAGGGGAGATTCCCGGGGGGTGTCTGGCTGTGAGTGCGGTGGGAAGGGCAGTTGAATACAGCACCAGCTCTTAGGCCTTAGAGCTCTGGTGTGGGAGAAATGGCTGCATGTTTGCACTTTGTGAGCTGGTCTGTGCGAAGAGTGAGAGTGAGCTTGCGAATGTGTATTGAGAGTGCTGGGAGGCAAGGCAAAAGTACATCCGCAGTGTCTGTCTGGGTGTGAATGTGCTGGCAAGGGAAGGTGAGGACCAGCAAGAGCATTAAGCCCTTAGAAATATTAAGAGGGAAACATGGCTCTATGTTTTAACTTTGTGAGCTGGTGTGTGCCGAGAGTGAGAGTGAGCTTGCGAATGTGTGTTGGCAGTGGTAGGAGGCAAGGCAAGGGGAGATTCTTAGTGTATGTTTGGCTGTGAAAGCACTGGCAAGGGAAGGTCAGAAACAGCAAGAGCTCTAAGCCCTTAGAGCTCTGGTGTGGGAGAAATGAGTGTATGTTTTAACTTTGTGAGCTGGTCTGTGCCGAGAGTGAGAGTGAGCTTGCGAATGTCTCTTGGCAGTGGTAGGAGGCAAGGCAAGGGGAGATTCTTAGTGTATGTTTGGCTGTGAAAGCACTGGCAAGGGAAGGTCAGAAACAGCAAGAGCTCTAAGCCCTTAGAGCTCTGGTGTGGGAGAAATGGCTGTATGTTTTAACACTGGGAGCTGGTCTGTGCCGAGAGTGAGAGTGAGTTTGCGAATGTGTCTTGGCAGTGGTAGGAGGCAAGGCAAGGGGAGATTCTTAGTGTATGTTTGGCTGTGAAAGCACTGGCAAGGGAAGGTCAGAAACAGCAAGAGCTCTAAGCGCTTAGAGCTCTGGTGTGGGAGAAGTGGCTGTATGTTTTAACTTTGTGAGCTGGTGTGTGCCGAGAGTGAGAGTGAGCTTGAGAATGTGTCTTGGGAGTGGTGGGAGGCAAGGCAAGGGGAGATGCCAGGGGGGGTGTCTGGCTGTGAGTGTGGTGGGAAGGGCAGTTGAATACAGCACCAGCTCTTAGGCCTTCGAGCTATGGTGTGGGAGAAATGGCTGCATGTTTGCACTTTGTGAGCTGGTCTGTGCGAAGAGTGAGAGTGATCTTGCGAATGTGTCTTGGCAGTGGTAGGAGGCAAGGCAAAAGTACATCCGCAGTGTCTGTCTGGGTGTGAAAGTGCTGGCAAGGGAAGGTGAGGACCAGCAAGAGCATTAAGCCCTTAGAAATATTAAGAGGGAAACATGGCTGTATGTTTTAACTTTGTGAGCTGGTGTGTGCCGAGAGTGAGAGTGAGCTTGCGAATGTGTCTTGGCAGTGGCAGGAGGCAAGGCAAGGGGAGATTCTTAGTGTATATTTGGCTGTGAAAGCACTGGCAAGGGAAGGTCAGAAACAGCAGGAGCTCTAAGCCCTTAGAGCTCTGGTGTGGGAGAAATGGCTGTATGTTTTTACTTTGTGAGCTGGTCTGTGCCGAGAGTGAGAGTGAGCTTGAGAATGTGTCTTGGGAGTGGTGGGAGGCAAGGCAAGGGGAGATGCCAGGGGGGTGTCTGGCTGTGAGTGCGGTGGGAAGGGCAGTTGAATACAGCACCAGCTCTTAGGCCTTAGAGCTCTGGTGTGGGAGAAATGGCTGTATGTTTTAACTTTGTGAGCTGGTGTGTGCCGAGAGTGAGAGTGAGCTTGCGAATGTGTGTTGGCAGTGGTAGGAGGCAAGGCAAGGGGAGATTCTTAGTGTATGTTTGGCTGTGAAAGCACTGGCAAGGGAAGGTCAGAATCAGCAAGAGCTCTAAGCGCTTAGAGCTCTGGTGTGGGAGAAATGGCATCTCCCCTTGCCTTGCCTCCCACCACTCCCAAGACACATTCTCAAGCTCACTCTCACTCTCGGCACAGACCAGCTCACAAAGTTAAAACATCCAGCCATTTCTCCCACACGAGAGCTCTAAGCGCTTAGAGCTCTTGCTGATTCTGACCTTCCCTTGCCAGTGCTTTCACAGCCAAACATACACTAAGAATCTCCCTTTGCCTTGCCTCCTAGCCCTGCCAAGACACATTCTCAAGCTCACTATCACTCTCGGCACACACCAGCTCACAAAGTTAAAACATACAGCCATTTCTCCCACACCAGAGCTCTAAGGCCTAAGAGCTGGTGCTGTATTCAACTGCCCTTCCCACCGCACTCACAGCCAGACACCCCCCCTGGCATCTCTCCTTGCCTTGCCTCCCACCACTCCCAAGACACATTCTCAAGCTCACTCTCACTCTCGGCACACACCAGCTCACAAAGTTAAAACATACAGCCATTTCTCCCACACCAGAGCTCTAAGCGCTTAGAGCTCTTGCTGATTCTCACCTTCCCTTGCCAGTGCTTTCACAGCCAAACATACACCAAGAATCTCCCCTTGCCTTGACTCCTACCACTGCCAAGACACATTCGCAAACTCACTCTCACTCTCGGCACACACCAGCTCCCAGTGTTAAAACATACAGCCATTTCTCCCACACCAGAGCTCTAAGGGCTTAGAGCTCTTGCTGTTTCTGACCTTCCCTTGCCAGTGCTTTCACAGAAAAACATACACTAAGAATCTCCCCTTGCCTTGCCTCCTACCACTGCCAACAAACATTCGCAAGCTCACTCTCACTCTCGGCACACACCAGCTCACAAAGTTAAAACATAGAGCCATGTTTCCCTCTTAATATTTCTAAGGGCTTAATGCTCTTGCTGGTCCTCACCTTCCCTTGCCAGCACTTTCACACCCAGACAGACACTGCGGATGTACTTTTGCCTTGCCTCCCAGCACTCTCAATACACATTCGCAAGCTCACTCTCACTCTTCGCACAGACCAGCTCACAAAGTGCAAACATGCAGCCATTTCTCCCACACCATAGCTCGAAGGCCTAAGAGCTGGTGCTGTATTCAACTGCCCTTCCCACCGCACTCACAGCCAGACACCCCCCTGGCATCTCCCCTTGCCTTGCCTCCCACCACTCTCAATACACATTCTCAAGCTCACTCTCACTCTCGGCACACACCAGCTCACAAAGTTAAAACATACAGCCATTTCTCCCACACCAGAGCTCTAAGCGCTTAGAGCTCTTGCTGATTCTGACCTTCCCTTGCCAGTGCTTTCACAGCCAAACATACACTAAGAATCTCCCCTTGCCTTGCCTCCTACCACTGCCACGACACATTCGCAAGCTCACTCTCACTCTCGGCACACACCAGCTCACAAAGTTAAAACATACAGCCATTTCTCCCACACCATAGCTCTAAGGCCTAAGAGCTGGTGCTGTATTCAACTGCCCTTCCCACCGCACTCACAGCCAGACACGCCCCTGGCATCTCCCCTTGCCTTGCCTCCCACCACTCCCAAGACACATTCTCAAGCTCACTCTCACTCTCGGCACACACCAGCTCACAAAGTTAAAACATACAGCCATTTCTCCACACCAGAGCTCTAAGCGCTTAGAGCTCTTGCTGTTTCTGACCTTCCCTTGCCAGTGCTTTCACAGCCAAACATACACTAAGAATCTCCCCTTGCCTTGCCTCCTGCCACTGCCAACACACATTCGCTAGCTCAGTCTCACTCTCGGCACACACCAGCTCACAAAGTTAAAACATACAGCCATTTCTCCCACACCAGAGCTCTAAGGGCTTAGAGCTCTTGCTGATTCTGAACTTCCCTTGCCAGTGCTTTCACAGAAAAACATACACTAAGAATCTCCCCTTGCCTTGCCTCCTGCCACTGCCAAGACACATTCGCAAGCTCACTCTCACTCTCGGTACAGACCAGCTCACAAAGTTAAAACATACAGCCATTTCTCCCACACCATAGCTCTAAGGCCTAAGAGCTGGTGCTGTATTCAACTGCCCTTCCCACCGCACTCACAGCCAGACACCCCCCTGGCATCTCCCCTTGCCTTGCCTCCCACCACTCCCAAGACACATTCTCAAGCTCACTCTCACTCTCGGCACACACCAGCTCACAAAGTAAAAACATACAGCCATTTCTCCCACACCAGAGCTCTAAGGGCTTAGAGCTCCTGCTGTTTCTGACCTTCCCTTGCCAGTGCTTTCACAGCCAAATATACACTAAGAATCTCCCCTTGCCTTGCCTCCTGCCACTGCCAAGACACATTCGCAAGCTCACTCTCACTCTCGGCACACACCAGCTCACAAAGTTAAAACATACAGCCATGTTTCCCTCTTAATATTTCTAAGGGCTTAATGCTCTTGCTGGTCCTCACCTTCCCTTGCCAGCACTTTCACACCCAGACAGACACTGCGGATGTACTTTTGCCTTGCCTCCTACCACTGCCAAGACACGTTCGCAAGATCACTCTCACTCTTCGCACAGACCAGCTCACAAAGTGCAAACATGCAGCCATTTCTCCCACACCATAGCTCGAAGGCCTAAGAGCTGGTGCTGTATTCAACTGCCCTTCCCACCACACTCACAGCCAGACACCCCCCTGGCATCTCCCCTTGCCTTGCCTCCCACCACTCCCAAGACACATTCTCAAGCTCACTCTCACTCTCGGCACACACCAGCTCACAAAGTTAAAACATACAGCCATTTCTCCCACACCAGAGCTCTAAGCGCTTAGAGCTCTTGCTGTTTCTGACCTTCCCTTGCCAGTGCTTTCACAGCCAAACATACACTAAGAATCTCCCCTTGCCTTGCCTCCTACCACTGCCAAGACACATTCGCAAGCTCACTCTCACTCTCGGCACACACCAGCTCCCAGTGTTAAAACATACAGCCATTTCTCCCACACCAGAGCTCTAAGGGCTTAGAGCTCTTGCTGTTTCTGACATTCCCTTGCCAGTGCTTTCACAGCCAAACATACACTAAGAATCTCCCCTTGCCTTGCCTCCCACCACTCCCAAGACACATTCTCAAGCTCACTCTCACTCTCGGCACACACCAGCTCACAAAGTTAAAACATCCAGCCATTTCTCCCACACCAGAGCTCTAAGCGCTTAGAGCTCTTGCTGATTCTGACCTTCCCTTGCCAGTGCTTTCACAGCCAAACATACACTAAGAATCTCCCCTTGCCTTGCCTCCTACCACTGCCAACACACATTCGCAAGCTCACTCTCACTCTCGGCACACACCAGCTCACAAAGTTAAAACATACAGCCATTTCTCCCACACCAGAGCTCTAAGGCCTAAGAGCTGGTGCTGTATTCAACTGCCCTTCCCACCGCACTCACAGCCAGACACCCCCCTGGCATCTCCCCTTGCCTTGCCTCCCACCACTCCCAAGACACATTCTCAAGCTCACTCTCACTCTCGGCACACACCAGCTCACAAAGTTAAAACATCCAGCCATTTCTCCCACACCACAGCTCTAAGCGCTTAGAGCTCTTGCTGTTTCTGACCTTCCCTTGCCAGTGCTTTCACAGCCAAACATACACTAAGAATCTCCCCTTGCCTTGCCTCCTGCCACTGCCAAGACACATTCGCTAGCTCAGTCTCACTCTCGGCACACACCAGCTCACAAAGTTAAAACATACAGCCATTTCTCCCACACCAGAGCTCTAAGGGCTTAGAGCTCTTGCAGATTCTGAACTTCCCTTGCCAGTGCTTTCACAGAAAAACATACACTAAGAATCTCCCCTTGCCTTGCCTCCTGCCACTGCCAAGACACATTCGCAAGCTCACTCTCACTCTCGGTACAGACCAGCTCACAAAGTTAAAACATACAGCCATTTCTCCCACACCATAGCTCTAAGGCCTAAGAGCTGGTGCTGTATTCAACTGCCCTTCCCACCGCACTCACAGCCAGACACCCCCCTGGCATCTCCCCTTGCCTTGCCTCCCACCACTCTCACTACACATTCTCAAGCTCACTCTCACTCTCGGCACAGACCAGCTCACAAAGTAAAAACATACAGCCATTTCTCCCCCACCAGAGCTCTAAGGGCTTAGAGCTCCTGCTGTTTCTGACCTTCCCTTGCCAGTGCTTTCACAGCCAAATATACACTAAGAATCTCCCCTTGCCTTGCCTCCTGCCACTGCCAAGACACATTCGCAAGCTCACTCTCACTCTCGGCACACACCAGCTCACAAAGTTAAAACATACAGCCATGTTTCCCTCTTAATATTTCTAAGGGCTTAATGCTCTTGCTGGTCCTCACCTTCCCTTGCCAGCACTTTCACACCCAGACAGACACTGCGGATGTACTTTTGCCTTGCCTCCTACCACTGCCAAGACACGTTCGCAAGATCACTCTCACTCTTCGCACAGACCAGCTCACAAAGTGCAAACATGCAGCCATTTCTCCCACACCATAGCTCTAAGGCCTAAGAGCTGGTGCTGTATTCAACTGCCCTTCCCACCACACTCACAGCCAGACACCCCCCTGGCATCTCCCCTTGCCTTGCCTCCCACCACTCCCAAGACACATTCTCAAGCTCACTCTCACTCTCGGCACACACCAGCTCACAAAGTTAAAACATACAGCCACTTCTCCCACACCAGAGCTCTAAGCGCTTAGAGCTCTTGCTGTTTCTGACCTTCCCTTGCCAGTGCTTTCACAGCCAAACATACACTAAGAATCTCCCCTTGCCTTGCCTCCTACCACTGCCAAGACACATTCGCAAACTCACTCTCACTCTCGGCACAGACCAGCTCCCAGTGTTAAAACATACAGCCATTTCTCCCACACCAGAGCTCTAAGGGCTTAGAGCTCTTGCTGTTTCTGACATTCCCTTGCCAGTGCTTTCACAGCCAAACATACACTAAGAATCTCCCCTTGCCTTGCCTCCCACCACTCCCAAGACACATTCTCAAGCTCACTCTCACTCTCGGCACACACCAGCTCACAAAGTTAAAACATCCAGCCATTTCTCCCACACCAGAGCTCTAAGCGCTTAGAGCTCTTGCTGATTCTGACCTTCCCTTGCCAGTGCTTTCACAGCCAAACATACACTAAGAATCTCCCCTTGCCTTGCCTCCTACCACTGCCAACACACATTCGCAAGCTCACTCTCACTCTCGGCACAGACCAGCTCACAAAGTTAAAACATACAGCCATTTCTCCCACACCATAGCTCTAAGGCCTAAGAGCTGGTGCTGTATTCAACTGCCCTTCCCACCGCACTCACAGCCAGACACCCCCCTGGCATCTCCCCTTGCCTTGCCTCCCACCACTCCCAAGACACATTCTCAAGCTCACTCTCACTCTCGGCACACACCAGCTCACAAAGTTAAAACATACAGCCATTTCTCCCACACCACAGCTCTAAGCGCTTAGAGCTCTTGCTGTTTCTGACCTTCCCTTGCCAGTGCTTTCACAGCCAAACATACACTAAGAATCTCCCCTTGCCTTGCCTCCTGCCACTGCCAAGACACATTCGCTAGCTCAGTCTCACTCTCGGCACACACCAGCTCACAAAGTTAAAACATACAGCCATTTCTCCCACACCAGAGCTCTAAGGGCTTAGAGCTCTTGCTGATTCTGAACTTCCCTTGCCAGTGCTTTCACAGAAAAACATACACTAAGAATCTCCCCTTGCCTTGCCTCCTGCCACTGCCAAGACACATTCGCAAGCTCACTCTCACTCTCGGTACAGACCAGCTCACAAAGTTAAAACATACAGCCATTTCTCCCACACCATAGCTCTAAGGCCTAAGAGCTGGTGCTGTATTCAACTGCCCTTCCCACCGCACTCACAGCCAGACACCCCCCTGGCATCTCCCCTTGCCTTGCCTCCCACCACTCCCAAGACACATTCTCAAGCTCACTCTCACTCTCGGCACAGACCAGCTCACAAAGTAAAAACATACAGCCATTTCTCCCACACCAGAGCTCTAAGGGCTTAGAGCTCCTGCTGTTTCTGACCTTCCCTTGCCAGTGCTTTCACAGCCAAATATACACTAAGAATCTCCCCTTGCCTTGCCTCCTGCCACTGCCAAGACACATTCGCAAGCTCACTCTCACTCTCGGCACACACCAGCTCACAAAGTTAAAACATACAGCCATGTTTCCCTCTTAATATTTCTAAGGGCTTAATGCTCTTGCTGGTCCTCACCTTCCCTTGCCAGCACTTTCACACCCAGACAGACACTGCGGATGTACTTTTGCCTTGCCTCCTACCACTGCCAAGACACGTTCGCAAGATCACTCTCACTCTTCGCACAGACCAGCTCACAAAGTGCAAACATGCAGCCATTTCTCCCACACCATAGCTCGAAGGCCTAAGAGCTGGTGCTGTATTCAACTGCCCTTCCCACCACACTCACAGCCAGACACCCCCCTGGCATCTCCCCTTGCCTTGCCTCCCACCACTCCCAAGACACATTCTCAAGCTCACTCTCACTCTCGGCACACACCAGCTCACAAAGTTAAAACATACAGCCATTTCTCCCACACCAGAGCTCTAAGCGCTTAGAGCTCTTGCTGTTTCTGACCTTCCCTTGCCAGTGCTTTCACAGCCAAACATACACTAAGAATCTCCCCTTGCCTTGCCTCCTACCACTGCCAAGACACATTCGCAAACTCACTCTCACTCTCGGCACACACCAGCTCCCAGTGTTAAAACATACAGCCATTTCTCCCACACCAGAGCTCTAAGGGCTTAGAGCTCTTGCTGTTTCTGACATTCCCTTGCCAGTGCTTTCACAGCCAAACATACACTAAGAATCTCCCCTTGCCTTGCCTCCCACCACTCCCAAGACACATTCTCAAGCTCACTCTCACTCTCGGCACACACCAGCTCACAAAGTTAAAACATCCAGCCATTTCTCCCACACCAGAGCTCTAAGCGCTTAGAGCTCTTGCTGATTCTGACCTTCCCTTGCCAGTGCTTTCACAGCCAAACATACACTAAGAATCTCCCCTTGCCTTGCCTCCTACCACTGCCAACACACATTCGCAAGCTCACTCTCACTCTCGGCACACACCAGCTCACAAAGTTAAAACATACAGCCATTTCTCCCACACCATAGCTCTAAGGCCTAAGAGCTGGTGCTGTATTCAACTGCCCTTCCCACCGCACTCACAGCCAGACACCCCCCTGGCATCTCCCCTTGCCTTGCCTCCCACCACTCCCAAGACACATTCTCAAGCTCACTCTCACTCTCGGCACACACCAGCTCACAAAGTTAAAACATCCAGCCATTTCTCCCACACCACAGCTCTAAGCGCTTAGAGCTCTTGCTGTTTCTGACCTTCCCTTGCCAGTGCTTTCACAGCCAAACATACACTAAGAATCTCCCCTTGCCTTGCCTCCTGCCACTGCCAAGACACATTCGCTAGCTCAGTCTCACTCTCGGCACACACCAGCTCACAAAGTTAAAACATACAGCCATTTCTCCCACACCAGAGCTCTAAGGGCTTAGAGCTCTTGCAGATTCTGAACTTCCCTTGCCAGTGCTTTCACAGAAAAACATACACTAAGAATCTCCCCTTGCCTTGCCTCCTGCCACTGCCAAGACACATTCGCAAGCTCACTCTCACTCTCGGTACAGACCAGCTCACAAAGTTAAAACATACAGCCATTTCTCCCACACCATAGCTCTAAGGCCTAAGAGCTGGTGCTGTATTCAACTGCCCTTCCCACCGCACTCACAGCCAGACACCCCCCTGGCATCTCCCCTTGCCTTGCCTCCCACCACTCTCACTACACATTCTCAAGCTCACTCTCAATCTCGGCACAGACCAGCTCACAAAGTAAAAACATACAGCCATTTCTCCCCCACCAGAGCTCTAAGGGCTTAGAGCTCCTGCTGTTTCTGACCTTCCCTTGCCAGTGCTTTCACAGCCAAATATACACTAAGAATCTCCCCTTGCCTTGCCTCCTGCCACTGCCAAGACACATTCGCAAGCTCACTCTCACTCTCGGCACACACCAGCTCACAAAGTTAAAACATACAGCCATGTTTCCCTCTTAATATTTCTAAGGGCTTAATGCTCTTGCTGGTCCTCACCTTCCCTTGCCAGCACTTTCACACCCAGACAGACACTGCGGATGTACTTTTGCCTTGCCTCCTACCACTGCCAAGACACGTTCGCAAGATCACTCTCACTCTTCGCACAGACCAGCTCACAAAGTGCAAACATGCAGCCATTTCTCCCACACCATAGCTCTAAGGCCTAAGAGCTGGTGCTGTATTCAACTGCCCTTCCCACCACACTCACAGCCAGACACCCCCCTGGCATCTCCCCTTGCCTTGCCTCCCACCACTCCCAAGACACATTCTCAAGCTCACTCTCACTCTCGGCACACACCAGCTCACAAAGTTAAAACATACAGCCACTTCTCCCACACCAGAGCTCTAAGCGCTTAGAGCTCTTGCTGTTTCTGACCTTCCCTTGCCAGTGCTTTCACAGCCAAACATACACTAAGAATCTCCCCTTGCCTTGCCTCCTACCACTGCCAAGACACATTCGCAAACTCACTCTCACTCTCGGCACACACCAGCTCCCAGTGTTAAAACATACAGCCATTTCTCCCACACCAGAGCTCTAAGGGCTTAGAGCTCTTGCTGTTTCTGACATTCCCTTGCCAGTGCTTTCACAGCCAAACATACACTAAGAATCTCCCCTTGCCTTGCCTCCCACCACTCCCAAGACACATTCTCAAGCTCACTCTCACTCTCGGCACACACCAGCTCACAAAGTTAAAACATCCAGCCATTTCTCCCACACCAGAGCTCTAAGCGCTTAGAGCTCTTGCTGATTCTGACCTTCCCTTGCCAGTGCTTTCACAGCCAAACATACACTAAGAATCTCCCCTTGCCTTGCCTCCTACCACTGCCAACACACATTCGCAAGCTCACTCTCACTCTCGGCACACACCAGCTCACAAAGTTAAAACATACAGCCATTTCTCCCACACCATAGCTCTAAGGCCTAAGAGCTGGTGCTGTATTCAACTGCCCTTCCCACCGCACTCACAGCCAGACACCCCCCTGGCATCTCCCCTTGCCTTGCCTCCCACCACTCCCAAGACACATTCTCAAGCTCACTCTCACTCTCGGCACACACCAGCTCACAAAGTTAAAACATACAGCCATTTCTCCCACACCACAGCTCTAAGCGCTTAGAGCTCTTGCTGTTTCTGACCTTCCCTTGCCAGTGCTTTCACAGCCAAACATACACTAAGAATCTCCCCTTGCCTTGCCTCCTGCCACTGCCAAGACACATTCGCTAGCTCAGTCTCACTCTCGGCACACACCAGCTCACAAAGTTAAAACATACAGCCATTTCTCCCACACCAGAGCTCTAAGGGCTTAGAGCTCTTGCTGATTCTGAACTTCCCTTGCCAGTGCTTTCACAGAAAAACATACACTAAGAATCTCCCCTTGCCTTGCCTCCTGCCACTGCCAAGACACATTCGCAAGCTCACTCTCACTCTCGGTACAGACCAGGTCACAAAGTTAAAACATACAGCCATTTCTCCCACACCATAGCTCTAAGGCCTAAGAGCTGGTGCTGTATTCAACTGCCCTTCCCACCGCACTCACAGCCAGACACCCCCCTGGCATCTCCCCTTGCCTTGCCTCCCACCACTCTCACTACACATTCTCAAGCTCACTCTCACTCTCGGCACAGACCAGCTCACAAAGTAAAAACATACAGCCATTTCTCCCACACCAGAGCTCTAAGGGCTTAGAGCTCCTGCTGTTTCTGACCTTCCCTTGCCAGTGCTTTCACAGCCAAATATACACTAAGAATCTCCCCTTGCCTTGCCTCCTGCCACTGCCAAGACACATTCGCAAGCTCACTCTCACTCTCGGCACACACCAGCTCACAAAGTTAAAACATACAGCCATGTTTCCCTCTTAATATTTCTAAGGGCTTAATGCTCTTGCTGGTCCTCACCTTCCCTTGCCAGCACTTTCACACCCAGACAGACACTGCGGATGTACTTTTGCCTTGCCTCCTACCACTGCCAAGACACGTTCGCAAGATCACTCTCACTCTTCGCACAGACCAGCTCACAAAGTGCAAACATGCAGCCATTTCTCCCACACCATAGCTCTAAGGCCTAAGAGCTGGTGCTGTATTCAACTGCCCTTCCCACCACACTCACAGCCAGACACCCCCCTGGCATCTCCCCTTGCCTTGCCTCCCACCACTCCCAAGACACATTCTCAAGCTCACTCTCACTCTCGGCACACACCAGCTCACAAAGTTAAAACATACAGCCACTTCTCCCACACCAGAGCTCTAAGCGCTTAGAGCTCTTGCTGTTTCTGACCTTCCCTTGCCAGTGCTTTCACAGCCAAACATACACTAAGAATCTCCCCTTGCCTTGCCTCCTACCACTGCCAAGACACATTCGCAAGCTCACTCTCACTCTCGGCACACACCAGCTCCCAGTGTTAAAACATACAGCCATTTCTCCCACACCAGAGCTCTAAGGGCTTAGAGCTCTTGCTGTTTCTGACATTCCCTTGCCAGTGCTTTCACAGCCAAACATACACTAAGAATCTCCCCTTGCCTTGCCTCCCACCACTCCCAAGACACATTCTCAAGCTCACTCTCACTCTCGGCACACACCAGCTCACAAAGTTAAAACATCCAGCCATTTCTCCCACACCAGAGCTCTAAGCGCTTAGAGCTCTTGCTGATTCTGACCTTCCCTTGCCAGTGCTTTCACAGCCAAATATACACTAAGAATCTCCGCTTGCCTTGCCTCCTACCACTGCCAACACACATTCGCAAGCTCACTCTCACTCTCGGCACACACCAGCTCACAAAGTTAAAACATACAGCCATGTTTCCCTCTTAATATTTCTAAGGGCTTAATGCTCTTGCTGGTCCTCACCTTCCCTTGCCAGCACTTTCACACCCAGACAGACACTGCGGATGTACTTTTGCCTTGCCTCCTACCACTGCCAAGACACGTTCGCAAGATCACTCTCACTCTTCGCACAGACCAGCTCACAAAGTGCAAACATGCAGCCATTTCTCCCACACCATAGCTCTAAGGCCTAAGAGCTGGTGCTGTATTCAACTGCCCTTCCCACCACACTCACAGCCAGACACCCCCCTGGCATCTCCCCTTGCCTTGCCTCCCACCACTCCCAAGACACATTCTCAAGCTCACTCTCACTCTCGGCACACACCAGCTCACAAAGTTAAAACATACAGCCACTTCTCCCACACCAGAGCTCTAAGCGCTTAGAGCTCTTGCTGTTTCTGACCTTCCCTTGCCAGTGCTTTCACAGCCAAACATACACTAAGAATCTCCCCTTCCCTTGCCTCCTACCACTGCCAAGACACATTCGCAAACTCACTCTCACTCTCGGCACACACCAGCTCCCAGTGTTAAAACATACAGCCATTTCTCCCACACCAGAGCTCTAAGGGCTTAGAGCTCTTGCTGTTTCTGACATTCCCTTGCCAGTGCTTTCACAGCCAAACATACACTAAGAATCTCCCCTTGCCTTGCCTCCCACCACTCCCAAGACACATTCTCAAGCTCACTCTCACTCTCGGCACACACCAGCTCACAAAGTTAAAACATCCAGCCATTTCTCCCACACCAGAGCTCTAAGCGCTTAGAGCTCTTGCTGATTCTGACCTTCCCTTGCCAGTGCTTTCACAGCCAAACATACACTAAGAATCTCCCCTTGCCTTGCCTCCTACCACTGCCAACACACATTCGCAAGCTCACTCTCACTCTCGGCACACACCAGCTCACAAAGTTAAAACATACAGCCATTTCTCCCACACCATAGCTCTAAGGCCTAAGAGCTGGTGCTGTATTCAACTGCCCTTCCCACCGCACTCACAGCCAGACACGCCCCTGGCATCTCCCCTTGCCTTGCCTCCCACCACTCCCAAGACACATTCTCAAGCTCACTCTCACTCTCGGCACACACCAGCTCACAAAGTTAAAACATACACTCATTTCTCCCACACCAGAGCTCTAAGGGCTTAGAGCTCTTGCTGTTTCTGACCTTCCCTTGCCAGTGCTTTCACAGCCAAACATACACTAAGAATCTCCGCTTGCCTTGCCTCCTGCCACTGCCAACACACATTCGCAAGCTCACTCTCACTCTCGGCACACACCAGCTCACAAAGTTAAAACATACAGCCATTTCTCCCACACCATAGCTCTAAGGCCTAAGAGCTGGTGCTGTATTCAACTGCCCTTCCCACCGCACTCACAGCCAGACACCCCCCTGGCATCTCCCCTTGCCTTGCCTCCCACCACTCCCAAGACACATTCTCAAGCTCACTCTCACTCTCGGCACACACCAGCTCACAAAGTTAAAACATCCAGCCATTTCTCCCACACCACAGCTCTAAGCGCTTAGAGCTCTTGCTGTTTCTGACCTTCCCTTGCCAGTGCTTTCACAGCCAAACATACACTAAGAATCTCCCCTTGCCTTGCCTCCTGCCACTGCCAAGACACATTCGCTAGCTCAGTCTCACTCTCGGCACACACCAGCTCACAAAGTTAAAACATACAGCCATTTCTCCCACACCAGAGCTCTAAGGGCTTAGAGCTCTTGCTGATTCTGAACTTCCCTTGCCAGTGCTTTCACAGAAAAACATACACTAAGAATCTCCCCTTGCCTTGCCTCCTGCCACTGCCAAGACACATTCGCAAGCTCACTCTCACTCTCGGTACAGACCAGCTCACAAAGTTAAAACATACAGCCATTTCTCCCACACCATAGCTCTAAGGCCTAAGAGCTGGTGCTGTATTCAACTGCCCTTCCCACCGCACTCACAGCCAGACACCCCCCTGGCATCTCCCCTTGCCTTGCCTCCCACCACTCTCACTACACATTCTCAAGCTCACTCTCACTCTCGGCACAGACCAGCTCACAAAGTAAAAACATACAGCCATTTCTCCCACACCAGAGCTCTAAGGGCTTAGAGCTCCTGCTGTTTCTGACCTTCCCTTGCCAGTGCTTTCACAGCCAAATATACACTAAGAATCTCCCCTTGCCTTGCCTCCTGCCACTGCCAAGACACATTCGCAAGCTCACTCTCACTCTCGGCACACACCAGCTCACAAAGTTAAAACATACAGCCATGTTTCCCTCTTAATATTTCTAAGGGCTTAATGCTCTTGCTGGTCCTCACCTTCCCTTGCCAGCACTTTCACACCCAGACAGACACTGCGGATGTACTTTTGCCTTGCCTCCTACCACTGCCAAGACACGTTCGCAAGATCACTCTCACTCTTCGCACAGACCAGCTCACAAAGTGCAAACATGCAGCCATTTCTCCCACACCATAGCTCTAAGGCCTAAGAGCTGGTGCTGTATTCAACTGCCCTTCCCACCACACTCACAGCCAGACACCCCCCTGGCATCTCCCCTTGCCTTGCCTCCCACCACTCCCAAGACACATTCTCAAGCTCACTCTCACTCTCGGCACACACCAGCTCACAAAGTTAAAACATACAGCCACTTCTCCCACACCAGAGCTCTAAGCGCTTAGAGCTCTTGCTGTTTCTGACCTTCCCTTGCCAGTGCTTTCACAGCCAAACATACACTAAGAATCTCCCCTTGCCTTGCCTCCTACCACTGCCAAGACACATTCGCAAACTCACTCTCACTCTCGGCACACACCAGCTCCCAGTGTTAAAACATACAGCCATTTCTCCCACACCAGAGCTCTAAGGGCTTAGAGCTCTTGCTGTTTCTGACATTCCCTTGCCAGTGCTTTCACAGCCAAACATACACTAAGAATCTCCCCTTGCCTTGCCTCCCACCACTCCCAAGACACATTCTCAAGCTCACTCTCACTCTCGGCACACACCAGCTCACAAAGTTAAAACATCCAGCCATTTCTCCCACACCAGAGCTCTAAGCGCTTAGAGCTCTTGCTGATTCTGACCTTCCCTTGCCAGTGCTTTCACAGCCAAACATACACTAAGAATCTCCCCTTGCCTTGCCTCCTACCACTGCCAACACACATTCGCAAGCTCACTCTCACTCTCGGCACACACCAGCTCACAAAGTTAAAACATACAGCCATTTCTCCCACACCATAGCTCTAAGGCCTAAGAGCTGGTGCTGTATTCAACTGCCCTTCCCACCGCACTCACAGCCAGACACGCCCCTGGCATCTCCCCTTGCCTTGCCTCCCACCACTCCCAAGACACATTCTCAAGCTCACTCTCACTCTCGGCACACACCAGCTCACAAAGTTAAAACATACAGCCATTTCTCCCACACCAGAGCTCTAAGCGCTTAGAGCTCTTGCTGTTTCTGACCTTCCCTTGCCAGTGCTTTCACAGCCAAACATACACTAAGAATCTCCCCTTGCCTTGCCTCCTGCCACTGCCAACACACATTCGCAAGCTCACTCTCACTCTCAGCACACACCAGCTCACAAAGTTAAAACATACAGCCGTTTCTCCCACACCAGAGCTCTAAGGCCTAAGAGCTGGTGCTGTATTCAACTGCCCTTCCCACCGCACTCACAGCCAGACACCCCCCTGGCATCTCCCCTTGCCTTGCCTCCTACCACTGCCAAGACACATTCTCAAGCTCACTATCACTCTCGGCACACACCAGCTCACAAAGTTAAAACATCCAGCCATTTCTCCCACACCACAGCTCTAAGCGCTTAGAGCTCTTGCTGATTCTGACCTTCCCTTGCCAGTGCTTTCACAGCCAAACATACACTAAGAATCTCCCCTTGCCTTGCCTCCTGCCACTGCCAAGACACATTCGCTAGCTCACTCTCACTCTCGGCACAGACCAGCTCACAAAGTTAAAAAATACAGCCATTTCTCCCACACCAGAGCTCTAAGGGCTTAGAGCTCTTGCTGTTTCTGACCTTCCCTTGCCAGTGCTTTCACAGAAAAACATACACTAAGAATCTCCCCTTGCCTTGCCTCCTGCCACTGCCAAGACACATTCGCAAGCTCACTCTCACTCTCGGCACAGACCAGCTCACAAAGTTAAAACATACAGCCATTTCTCCCACACCATAGCTCTAAGGCCTAAGAGCTGGTGCTGTATTCAACTGCCCTTCCCACCGCACTCACAGCCAGACACCCCCCTGGCATCTCCCCTTGCCTTGCCTCCCACCACTCTCACTACACATTCTCAAGCTCACTCTCACTCTCGGCACACACCAGCTCACAAAGTAAAAACATACAGCCATTTCTTCCACACCAGAGCTCTAAGGGCTTAGAGCTCCTGCTGTTTCTGACCTTCCCTTGCCAGTGCTTTCACAGCCAAATATACACTAAGAATCTCGCCTTGCCTTGCCTCCTGCCACTGCCAAGACACATTCGCAAGCTCACTCTCACTCTCGGCACACACCAGCTCACAAAGTTAAAACATACAGCCACTTCTCCCACACCAGAGCTCTAAGCGCTTAGAGCTCTTGCTGTTTCTGACCTTCCCTTGCCAGTGCTTTCACAGCCAAACATACACTAAGAATCTCCCCTTGCCTTGCCTCCTACCACTGCCAACACACATTCGCAAGCTCACTCTCACTCTCGGCACAGACCAGCTCCCAGTGTTAAAACATACAGCCATTTCTCCCACACCAGAGCTCTAAGGGCTTAGAGCTCTTGCTGTTTCTGACATTCCCTTGCCAGTGCTTTCACAGCCAAACATACACTAAGAATCTCCCCTTGCCTTGCCTCCCACCACTCCCAAGACACATTCTCAAGCTCACTCTCACTCTCGGCACACACCAGCTCACAAAGTTAAAACATCCAGGCATTTCTCCAACACCAGAGCTCTAAGCGCTTAGAGCTCTTGCTGATTCTGACCTTCCCTTGCCAGTGCTTTCACAGCCAAACATACACTAAGAATCTCCCCTTGCCTTGCCTCCTACCACTGCCAACACACATTCGCAAGCTCACTCTCACTCTCGGCACACACCAGCTCACAAAGTTAAAACATACAGCCATTTCTCCCACACCATAGCTCTAAGGCCTAAGAGCTGGTGCTGTATTCAACTGCCCTTCCCACCGCACTCACAGCCAGACACCCCCCTGGCATCTACCCTTGCCTTGCCTCCCACCACTCCCAAGACACATTCTCAAGCTCACTCTCACTCTCGGCACACACCAGCTCACAAAGTTAAAACATACAGCCATTTCTCCCACACCAGAGCGCTAAGCGCTTAGAGCTCTTGCTGTTTCTGACCTTCCCTTGCCAGTGCTTTCACAGCCAAACATACACTAAGAATCTCCCCTTGCCTTGCCTCCTACCACTGCCAACACACATTCGCAAGCTCACTCTCACTCTCGGCACACACCAGCTCACAAAGTTAAAACATACAGCCATTTCTCCCACACCAGAGCTCTAAGGCCTAAGAGCTGGTGCTGTATTCAACTGCCCTTCCCACCGCACTCACAGCCAGACACCCCCCTGGCATCTCCCCTTGCCTTGCCTCCTACCACTGCCAAGACACATTCTCAAGCTCACTATCACTCTCGTCACACACCAGCTCACAAAGTTAAACCATACAGCCATTTCTCCCACACCACAGCTCTAAGCGCTTAGAGCTCTTGCTGATTCTGACCTTCCCTTGCCAGTGCTTTCACAGCCAAACATACACTAAGAATCTCCCCTTGCCTTGCCTCCTGCCACTGCCAAGACACATTCGCTAGCTCACTCTCACTCTCGGCACAGACCAGCTCACAAAGTTAAAACATACAGCCATTTCTCCCACACCAGAGCTCTAAGGGCTTAGAGCTCTTGCTGTTTCTGACCTTCCCTTGCCAGTGCTTTCACAGAAAAACATACACTAAGAATCTCCCCTTGCCTTGCCTCCTGCCACTGCCAAGACACATTCGCAAGCTCACTCTCACTCTCGGCACACACCAGCTCACAAAGTTAAAACATACAGCCATTTCTCCCACACCATAGCTCTAAGGCCTAAGAGCTGGTGCTGTATTCAACTGCCCTTCCCACCGCACTCACAGCCAGACACCCCCCTGGCATCTCCCCTTGCCTTGCCTCCCACCACTCTCACTACACATTCTCAAGCTCACTCTCACTCTCGGCACAGACCAGCTCACAAAGTAAAAACATACAGCCATTTCTCCCACACCAGAGCTCTAAGGGCTTAGAGCTCCTGCTGTTTCTGACCTTCCCTTGCCAGTGCTTTCACAGCCAAATATACACTAAGAATCTCCCCTTGCCTTGCCTCCTGCCACTGCCAAGACACATTCTCAAGCTCACTCTCACTCTCGGCACACACCAGCTCACAAAGTTAAAACATACAGCCACTTCTCCCACACCAGAGCTCTAAGCGCTTAGAGCTCTTGCTGTTTCTGACCTTCCCTTGCCAGTGCTTTCACAGCCAAACATACACTAAGAATCTCCCCTTGCCTTGCCTCCTACCACTGCCAACACACATTCGCAAGCTCACTCTCACTCTCGGCACACACCAGCTCACAAAGTTAAAACATACAGCCATTTCTCCCACACCAGAGCTCTAAGGCCTAAGAGCTGGTGCTGTATTCAACTGCCCTTCCCACCGCACTCACAGCCAGACACCCCCCTGGCATCTCCCCTTGCCTTGCCTCCTACCACTGCCAAGACACATTCTCAAGCTCACTCTCACTCTCGGCACACACCAGCTCACAAAGTTAAAACATACACTCATTTCTCCCACACCAGAGCTCTAAGGGCTTAGAGCTCTTGCTGTTTCTGACCTTCCCTTGCCAGTGCTTTCACAGAAAAACATACACTAAGAATCTCCCCTTGCCTTGCCTCCTGCCACTGCCAAGACACATTCGCAAGCTCACTCTCACTCTCGGCACAGACCAGCTCACAAAGTTAAAACATACAGCCATTTCTCCCACACCATAGCTCTAAGGCCTAAGAGCTGGTGCTGTATTCAACTGCCCTTCCCACCGCACTCACAGCCAGACACCCCCCCTGGCATCTCCCCTTGCCTTGCCTCCCACCACTCTCACTACACATTCTCAAGCTCACTCTCACTCTCGGCACAGACCAGCTCACAAAGTAAAAACATACAGCCATTTCTCCCACACCAGAGCTCTAAGGGCTTAGAGCTCCTGCTGTTTCTGACCTTCCCTTGCCAGTGCTTTCACAGCCAAATATACACTAAGAATCTCCCCTTGCCTTGCCTCCTGCCACTGCCAAGACACATTCGCAAGCTCACTCTCACTCTCGGCACACACCAGCTCACAAAGTTAAAACATACAGCCATGTTTCCCTCTTAATATTTCTAAGGGCTTAATGCTCTTGCTGGTCCTCACCTTCCCTTGCCAGCACTTTCACAGCCAAACATACACTAAGAATCTCCCCTTGCCTTGCCTCCTACCACTGCCAAGACACATTCGCAAGATCACTCTCACTCTTCGCACAGACCAGCTCACAAAGTGCAAACATGCAGCCATTTCTCCCACACCATAGCTCGAAGGCCTAAGAGCTGGTGCTGTATTCAACTGCCCTTCCCACCACACTCACAGCCAGACACCCCCCTGGCATCTCCCCTTGCCTTGCCTCCCACCACTCCCAAGACACATTCTCAAGCTCACTCTCACTCTCGGCACACACCAGCTCACAAAGTTAAAACATACAGCCACTTCTCCCACACCAGAGCTCTAAGCGCTTAGAGCTCTTGCTGTTTCTGACCTTCCCTTGCCAGTGCTTTCACAGCCACACATACACTAAGAATCTCCCCTTGCCTTGCCTCCTACCACTGCCAAGACACATTCGCAAACTCACTCTCACTCTCGGCACACACCAGCTCCCAGTGTTAAAACATACAGCCATTTCTCCCACACCAGAGCTCTAAGGGCTTAGAGCTCTTGCTGTTTCTGACCTTCCCTTGCCAGTGCTTTCACAGCCAAACATACACTAAGAATCTCCCCTTGCCTTGCCTCCTACCACTGCCAAGACACATTCGCAAACTCACTCTCACTCTCGGCACAGACCAGCTCACAAAGTTAAAACATACAGCCACTTCTCCCACACCAGAGCTCTAAGGGCTTAGAGCTCTTGCTGTTTCTGACCTTCCCTTGCCAGTGCTTTCACAGCCAAACATACACTAAGAATCTCCCCTTGCCTTGCCTCCTACCACTGCCAACACACATTCGCAAGCTCACTCTCACTCTCGGCACAGACCAGCTCACAAAGTTAAAACATAGAGCCATGTTTCCCTCTTAATATTTCTAAGGGCTTAATGCTCTGGCTGGTCCTCACCTTCCCTTGCCAGCACTTTCACACCCAGACAGACACTGCGGATGTACTTTTGCCTTGCCTCCCAGCACTCTCAATACACATTCGCAAGCTCACTCTCACTCTTCGCACAGACCAGCTCACAAAGTGCAAACATGCAGCCATTTCTCCCACACCATAGCTCTAAGGCCTAAGAGCTGGTGCTGTATTCAACTGCCCTTCCCACCGCACTCACAGCCAGACACCCCCCTGGCATCTCCCCTTGCCTTGCCTCCCACCACTCCCAAGACACATTCTCAAGCTCACTCTCACTCTCGGCACACACCAGCTCACAAAGTTAAAACATACAGCCATTTCTCCCAAACCAGAGCTCTAAGCGCTTAGAGCTCTTGCTGTTTCTGACCTTCCCTTGCCAGTGCTTTCACAGCCAAACATACACTAAGAATCTCCCCTTGCCTTGCCTCCTACCACTGCCAACACACATTCGCAAGCTCACTCTCACTCTCGGCACACACCAGCTCACAAAGTTAAAACATACAGCCATTTCTCTCTCACCAGAGCTCTAAGGCCTAAGAGCTGGTGCTGTATTCAACTGCCCTTCCCACCGCACTCACAGCCAGACACCCCCCTGGCATCTCCCCTTGCCTTGCCTCCCACCACTCCCAAGACACATTCTCAAGCTCACTCTCACTCTCGGCACACACCAGCTCACAAAGTTAAAACATACAGCCATTTCTCCCACACCACAGCTCTAAGCGCTTAGAGCTCTTGCTGTTTCTGACCTTCCCTTGCCAGTGCTTTCACAGCCAAACATACACTAAGAATCTCCCCTTGCCTTGCCTCCTACCACTGCCAACACACATTCGCAAGCTCACTCTCACTCTCGGCACACACCAGCTCACAAAGTTAAAACATACAGCCATTTCTCCCACACCATAGCTCTAAGGCCTAAGAGCTGGTGCTGTATTCAACTGCCCTTCCCACCGCACTCACAGCCAGACACCCCCCTGGCATCTCCCCTTGCCTTGCCTCCTACCACTGCCAAGACACATTCGCTAGCTCAGTCTCACTCTCGGCACAGACCAGCTCACAAAGTTAAAACATACAGCCATTTCTCCCACACCAGAGCTCTAAGGGCTTAGAGCTCTTGCTGTTTCTGACCTTCCCTTGCCAGTGCTTTCACAGAAAAACATACACTAAGAATCTCCCCTTGCCTTGCCTCCTGCCACTGCCAAGACACATTCGCAAGCTCACTCTCACTCTCGGCACACACCAGCTCACAAAGTTAAAACATACAGCCATTTCTCTCTCACCAGAGCTCTAAGGCCTAAGAGCTGGTGCTGTATTCAACTGCCCTTCCCACCGCACTCACAGCCAGACACCCCCCTGGCATCTCCCCTTGCCTTGCCTCCCACCACTCTCACTACACATTCTCAAGCTCACTCTCACTCTCGGCACAGACCAGCTCACAAAGTAAAAACATACAGCCATTTCTCCCACACCAGAGCTCTAAGGGCTTAGAGCTCCTGCTGTTTCTGACCTTCCCTTGCCAGTGCTTTCACAGCCAAATATACACTAAGAATCTCCCCTTGCCTTGCCTCCTGCCACTGCCAAGACACATTCGCAAGCTCACTCTCACTCTCGGCACACACCAGCTCACAAAGTTAAAACATACAGCCATGTTTCCCTCTTAATATTTCTAAGGGCTTAATGCTCTTGCTGGTCCTCACCTTCCCTTGCCAGCACTTTCACACCCAGACAGACACTGCGGATGTACTTTTGCCTTGCCTCCCAGCACTCTCAATACACATTCGCAAGATCACTCTCACTCTTCGCACAGACCAGCTCACAAAGTGCAAACATGCAGCCATTTCTCCCACACCATAGCTCGAAGGCCTAAGAGCTGGTGCTGTATTCAACTGCCCTTCCCACCGCACTCACAGCCAGACACCCCCCTGGCATCTCCCCTTGCCTTGCCTCCCACCACTCCCAAGACACATTCTCAAGCTCACTCTCACTCTCGGCACACACCAGCTCACAAAGTTAAAACATACAGCCACTTCTCCCACACCAGAGCTCTAAGCGCTTAGAGCTCTTGCTGTTTCTGACCTTCCCTTGCCAGTGCTTTCACAGCCAAACATACACTAAGAATCTCCCCTTCCCTTGCCTCCTACCACTGCCAAGACACATTCGCAAACTCACTCTCACTCTCGGCACAGACCAGCTCCCAGTGTTAAAACATACAGCCATTTCTCCCACACCAGAGCTCTAAGGGCTTAGAGCTCTTGCTGTTTCTGACATTCCCTTGCCAGTGCTTTCACAGCCAAACATACACTAAGAATCTCCCCTTGCCTTGCCTCCCACCACTCCCAAGACACATTCTCAAGCTCACTCTCACTCTCGGCACACACCAGCTCACAAAGTTAAAACATCCAGCCATTTCTCCCACACCAGAGCTCTAAGCGCTTAGAGCTCTTGCTGATTCTGACCTTCCCTTGCCAGTGCTTTCACAGCCAAACATACACTAAGAATCTCCCCTTGCCTTGCCTCCTACCACTGCCAACACACATTTGCAAGCTCACTCTCACTCTCGGCACACACCAGCTCACAAAGTTAAAACATACAGCCATTTCTCCCACACCATAGCTCTAAGGCCTAAGAGCTGGTGCTGTATTCAACTGCCCTTCCCACCGCACTCACAGCCAGACACCCCCCTGGCATCTCCCCTTGCCTTGCCTCCCACCACTCCCAAGACACATTCTCAAGCTCACTCTCACTCTCGGCACACACCAGCTCACAAAGTTAAAACATACAGCCATTTCTCCCACACCAGAGCTCTAAGCGCTTAGAGCTCTTGCTGATTCTGACCTTCCCTTGCCAGTGCTTTCACAGCCAAACATACACTAAGAATCTCCCCTTGGCTTGCCTCCTGCCACTGCCAAGACACATTCGCTAGCTCACTCTCACTCTCGGCACACACCAGCTCACAAAGTTAAAACATACAGCCATTTCTCCCACACCAGAGCTCTAAGGGCTTAGAGCTCTTGCTGTTTCTGAACTTCCCTTGCCAGTGCTTTCACAGAAAAACATACACTAAGAATCTCCCCTTGCCTTGCCTCCTGCCACTGCCAAGACACATTCGCAAGATCACTCTCACTTAGAGCTATGGTGTGGGAGAAATGGCTGCATGTTTGCACTTTGTGAGCTGGTCTGTGCGAAGAGTGAGAGTGATCTTGCGAATGTGTCTTGGCAGTGGTAGGAGGCAAGGCAAAAGTACATCCGCAGTGTCTGTCTGGGTGTGAAACTGCTGGCAAGGGAAGGTGAGGACCAGCAAGAGCATTAAGCCCTTAGAAATATTAAGAGGGAAACATGGCTGTATGTTTTAACTTTGTGAGCTGGTGTGTGCCGAGAGTGAGAGTGAGCTTGCGAATGTGTCTTGGCAGTGGCAGGAGGCAAGGCAAGGGGAGATTCTTAGTGTATATTTGGCTGTGAAAGCACTGGCAAGGGAAGGTCAGAAACAGCAGGAGCTCTAAGCCCTTAGAGCTCTGGTGTGGGAGAAATGGCTGTATGTTTTTACTTTGTGAGCTGGTCTGTGCCGAGAGTGAGAGTGAGCTTGAGAATGTGTATTGAGAGTGGTGGGAGGCAAGGCAAGGGGAGATGCCAGGGGGGTGTCTGGCTGTGAGTGCGGTGGGAAGAGCAGTTGAATACAGCACCAGCTCTTAGGCCTTAGAGCTCTGGTGAGAGAGAAATGGCTGTATGTTTTAACTTTGTGAGCTGGTGTGTGCCGAGAGTGAGAGTGAGCTTGCGAATGTGTCTTGGCAGTGGCAGGAGGCAAGGCAAGGGGAGATTCTTAGTGTATGTTTTTCTGTGAAAGCACTGGCAAGGGAAGGTCAGAAACAGCAAGAGCTCTAAGCCCTTAGAGCTCTGGTGTGGGAGAAATGGCTGTATGTTTTAACTTTGTGAGCTGGTCTGTGCCGAGAGTGAGAGTGAGCTAGCGAATGTGTCTTGGCAGTGGCAGGAGGCAAGGCAAGGGGAGATTCTTAGTGTATGTTTGGCTGTGAAAGCACTGGCAAGGGAAGGTCAGAATCAGCAAGAGGTCTAAGCGCTTAGAGCTCTGGTGTGGGAGAAATGGCTGGATGTTTTAACTTTGTGAGCTGGTGTGTGCCGAGAGTGAGAGTGAGCTTGAGAATGTGTCTTGGGAGTGGTAGGAGGCAAGGCAAGGGGAGATGCCAGGGGGGTGTCTGGCTGTGAGTGCGGTGGGAAGGGCAGTTGAATACAGCACCAGCTCTTAGGCCTTAGAGCTCTGGTGTGGGAGAAATGGCTGTATGTTTTAACTTTGTGAGCTGGTGTGTGCCGAGAGTGAGAGTGAGCTTGCGAATGTGTGTTGGCAGTGGTGGGAGGCAAGGCAAGGGGAGATTCTTAGTGTATGTTTGGCTGTGAAAGCACTGGCAAGGGAATGTCAGAAACAGCAAGAGCTCTAAGCCCTTAGAGCTCTGGTGTGGGAGAAATGGCTGTATGTTTTAACACTGGGAGCTGGTCTGTGCCGAGAGTGAGAGTGAGTTTGCGAATGTGTCTTGGCAGTGGTAGGAGGCAAGGGAAGGGGAGATTCTTAGTGTATGTTTGGCTGTGAAAGCACTGGCAAGGGAAGGTCAGAAACAGCAAGAGCTCTAAGCGCTTAGAGCTCTGGTGTGGGAGAAGTGGCTGTATGTTTTAACTTTGTGAGCTGGTGTGTGCCGAGAGTGAGAGTGAGCTTGAGAATGTGTCTTGGGAGTGGTGGGAGGCAAGGCAAGGGGAGATGCCAGGGGGGTGTCTGGCTGTGAGTGTGGTGGGAAGGGCAGTTGAATACAGCACCAGCTCTTAGGCCTTAGAGCTATGGTGTGGGAGAAATGGCTGCATGTTTGCACTTTGTGAGCTGGTCTGTGCGAAGAGTGAGAGTGATCTTGCGAATGTGTCTTGGCAGTGGTAGGAGGCAAGGCAAAAGTACATCCGCAGTGTCTGTCTGGGTGTGAAAGTGCTGGCAAGGGAAGGTGAGGACCAGCAAGAGCATTAAGCCCTTAGAAATATTAAGAGGGAAACATGGCTGTATGTTTTAACTTTGTGAGCTGGTGTGTGCCGAGAGTGAGAGTGAGCTTGCGAATGTGTCTTGGCAGTGGCAGGAGGCAAGGCAAGGGGAGATTCTTAGTGTATATTTGGCTGTGAAAGCACTGGCAAGGGAAGGTCAGAAACAGCAGGAGCTCTAAGCCCTTAGAGCTCTGGTGTGGGAGAAATGGCTGTATGTTTTTACTTTGTGAGCTGGTCTGTGCCGAGAGTGAGAGTGAGCTTGAGAATGTGTATTGAGAGTGGTGGGAGGCAAGGCAAGGGGAGATGCCAGGGGGGTGTCTGGCTGTGAGTGCGGTGGGAAGGGCAGTTGAATACAGCACCAGCTCTTAGGCCTTAGAGCTATGGTGTGGGAGAAATGGCTGTATGTTTTAACTTTGTGAGCTGGTGTGTGCCGAGAGTGAGAGTGAGTTTGCGAATGTGTCTTGGCAGTGGCAGGAGGCAAGGCAAGGGGAGATTCTTAGTGTATGTTTTTCTGTGAAAGCACTGGCAAGGGAAGGTCAGAAACAGCAAGAGCTCTAAGCCCTTAGAGCTCTGGTGTGGGAGAAATGGCTGTATGTTTTAACTTTGTGAGCTGGTGTGTGCCGAGAGTGAGAGTGAGCTTGAGAATGTGTCTTGGGAGTGGTGGGAGGCAAGGCAAGGGGAGATGCCAGGGGGGTGTCTGGCTGTGAGTGCGGTGGGAAGGGCAGTTGAATACAGCACCAGCTCTTAGGCCTTAGAGCTATGGTGTGGGAGAAATGGCTGTATGTTTTAACTTTGTGAGCTGGTGTGTGCCGAGAGTGAGAGTGAGCTTGCGAATGTGTGTTGGCAGTGGTAGGAGGCAAGGCAAGGGGAGATTCTTAGTGTATGTTTGGCTGTGAAAGCACTGGCAAGGGAAGGTCAGAATCAGCAAGAGGTCTAAGCGCTTAGAGCTCTGGTGTGGGAGAAATGGCTGGATGTTTTAACTTTGTGAGCTGGTGTGTGCCGAGAGTGAGAGTGAGCTTGAGAATGTGTCTTGGGAGTGGTGGGAGGCAAGGCAAGGGGAGATTCTTAGTGTATGTTTGGCTGTGAAAGCACTGGCAAGGGAATGTCAGAAACAGCAAGAGCTCTAAGCCCTTAGAGCTCTGGTGTGGGAGAAATGGCTGTATGTTTTAACACTGGGAGCTGGTCTGTGCCGAGAGTGAGAGTGAGTTTGCGAATGTGTCTTGGCAGTGGTAGGAGGCAAGGGAAGGGGAGATTCTTAGTGTATGTTTGGCTGTGAAAGCACTGGCAAGGGAAGGTCAGAAACAGCAAGAGCTCTAAGCGCTTAGAGCTCTGGTGTGGGAGAAGTGGCTGTATGTTTTAACTTTGTGAGCTGGTGTGTGCCGAGAGTGAGAGTGAGCTTGAGAATGTGTCTTGGGAGTGGTGGGAGGCAAGGCAAGGGGAGATGCCAGGGGGGTGTCTGGCTGTGAGTGTGGTGGGAAGGGCAGTTGAATACAGCACCAGCTCTTAGGCCTTAGAGCTATGGTGTGGGAGAAATGGCTGCATGTTTGCACTTTGTGAGCTGGTCTGTGCGAAGAGTGAGAGTGATCTTGCGAATGTGTCTTGGCAGTGGTAGGAGGCAAGGCAAAAGTACATCCGCAGTGTCTGTCTGGGTGTGAAAGTGCTGGCAAGGGAAGGTGAGGACCAGCAAGAGCATTAAGCCCTTAGAAATATTAAGAGGGAAACATGGCTGTATGTTTTAACTTTGTGAGCTGGTGTGTGCCGAGAGTGAGAGTGAGCTTGCGAATGTGTCTTGGCAGTGGCAGGAGGCAAGGCAAGGGGAGATTCTTAGTGTATATTTGGCTGTGAAAGCACTGGCAAGGGAAGGTCAGAAACAGCAGGAGCTCTAAGCCCTTAGAGCTCTGGTGTGGGAGAAATGGCTGTATGTTTTTACTTTGTGAGCTGGTCTGTGCCGAGAGTGAGAGTGAGCTTGAGAATGTGTATTGAGAGTGGTGGGAGGCAAGGCAAGGGGAGATGCCAGGGGGGTGTCTGGCTGTGAGTGCGGTGGGAAGGGCAGTTGAATACAGCACCAGCTCTTAGGCCTTAGAGCTATGGTGTGGGAGAAATGGCTGTATGTTTTAACTTTGTGAGCTGGTGTGTGCCGAGAGTGAGAGTGAGCTTGCGAATGTGTCTTGGCAGTGGCAGGAGGCAAGGCAAGGGGAGATTCTTAGTGTATGTTTTTCTGTGAAAGCACTGGCAAGGGAAGGTCAGAAACAGCAAGAGCTCTAAGCCCTTAGAGCTGTGGTGTGGGAGAAATGGCTGTATGTTTTAACTTTGTGAGCTGGTGTGTGCCGAGAGTGAGAGTGAGCTTGAGAATGTGTCTTGGGAGTGGTGGGAGGCAAGGCAAGGGGAGATGCCAGGGGGGTGTCTGGCTGTGAGTGCGGTGGGAAGGGCAGTTGAATACAGCACCAGCTCTTAGGCCTTAGAGCTATGGTGTGGGAGAAATGGCTGTATGTTTTAACTTTGTGAGCTGGTGTGTGCCGAGAGTGAGAGTGAGCTTGCGAATGTGTGTTGGCAGTGGTAGGAGGCAAGGCAAGGGGAGATTCTTAGTGTATGTTTGGCTGTGAAAGCACTGGCAAGGGAAGGTCAGAATCAGCAAGAGGTCTAAGCGCTTAGAGCTCTGGTGTGGGAGAAATGGCTGGATGTTTTAACTTTGTGAGCTGGTGTGTGCCGAGAGTGAGAGTGAGCTTGAGAATGTGTCTTGGGAGTGGTGGGAGGCAAGGCAAGGGGAGATTCTTAGTGTATGTTTGGCTGTGAAAGCACTGGCAAGGGAATGTCAGAAACAGCAAGAGCTCTAAGCCCTTAGAGCTCTGGTGTGGGAGAAATGGCTGTATGTTTTAACACTGGGAGCTGGTCTGTGCCGAGAGTGAGAGTGAGTTTGCGAATGTGTATTGGCAGTGGTAGGAGGCAAGGCAAGGGGAGATTCTTAGTGTATGTTTGGCTGTGAAAGCACTGGCAAGGGAAGGTCAGAAACAGCAAGAGCTCTAAGCGCTTAGAGCTCTGGTGTGGGAGAAGTGGCTGTATGTTTTAACTTTGTGAGCTGGTGTGTGCCGAGAGTGAGAGTGAGCTTGAGAATGTGTCTTGGGAGTGGTGGGAGGCAAGGCAAGGGGAGATGCCAGGGGGGTGTCTGGCTGTGAGTGTGGTGGGAAGGGCAGTTGAATACAGCACCAGCTCTTAGGCCTTCGAGCTATGGTGTGGGAGAAATGGCTGCATGTTTGCACTTTGTGAGCTGGTCTGTGCGAAGAGTGAGAGTGATCTTGCGAATGTGTCTTGGCAGTGGTAGGAGGCAAGGCAAAAGTACATCCGCAGTGTCTGTCTGGGTGTGAAAGTGCTGGCAAGGGAAGGTGAGGACCAGCAAGAGCATTAAGCCCTTAGAAATATTAAGAGGGAAACATGGATCTATGTTTTAACTTTGTGAGCTGGTGTGTGCCGAGAGTGAGAGTGAGCTTGCGAATGTGTGTTGGCAGTGGTAGGAGGCAAGGCAAGGGGAGATTCTTAGTGTATGTTTGGCTGTGAAAGCACTGGCAAGGGAAGGTCAGAAACAGCAAGAGCTCTAAGCCCTTAGAGCTCTGGTGTGGGAGAAATGAGTGTATGTTTTAACTTTGTGAGCTGGTCTGTGCCGAGAGTGAGAGTGAGCTTGCGAATGTGTCTTGGGAGTGGTAGGAGGCAAGGCAAGGGGAGATTCTTAGTGTATGTTTGGCTGTGAAAGCACTGGCAAGGGAAGGTCAGAAACAGCAAGAGCTCTAAGCGCTTAGAGCTCTGGTGTGGGAGAAATGGCTGTATGTTTTAACACTGGGAGCTGGTCTGTGCCGAGAGTGAGAGTGAGTTTGCGAATGTGTGTTGGCAGTGGTAGGAGGCAAGGCAAGGGGAGATTCTTAGTGTATGTTTGGCTGTGAAAGCACTGGCAAGGGAAGGTCAGAAACAGCAAGAGCTCTAAGCGCTTAGAGCTCTCGTGTGGGAGAAATGGCTGTATGTTTTAACTTTGTGAGCTGGTGTGTGCCGAGAGTGAGAGTGAGCTTGAGAATGTGTCTTGGGAGTGGTGGGAGGCAAGGCAAGGGGAGATGCCAGGGGGGTGTCTGGCTGTGAGTGCGGTGGGAAGGGCAGTTGAATACAGCACCAGCTATTAGGCCTTAGAGCTATGGTGTGGGAGAAATGGCTGTATGTTTTAACTTTGTGAGCTGGTGTGTGCCGAGAGTGAGAGTGAGCTTGCGAATGTGTGTTGGCAGTGGTAGGAGGCAAGGCAAGGGGAGATTCTTAGTGTATGTTTGGCTGTGAAAGCACTGGCAAGGGAAGGTCAGAAACAGCAAGAGCTCTAAGCCCTTAGAGCTCTGGTGAGAGAGAAATGGCTGTATGTTTTAAGTTTGTGAGCTGGTGTGTGCCGAGAGTGATAGTGAGCTTGAGAATGTGTCTTGGCAGGGCTAGGAGGCAAGGCAAAGGGAGATTCTTAGTGTATGTTTGGCTGTGAAAGCACTGGCAAGGGAAGGTCAGAATCAGCAAGAGCTCTAAGCGTTTAGAGCTCTGGTGTGGGAGAAATGGCTGGATGTTTTAACTTCGTGAGCTGGTCTGTGCCGAGAGTGAGAGTGAGCTTGAGAATGTGTCTTGGCAGTGGTGGGAGGCAAGGCAAGGGGAGATGCCAGGGGGGTGTCTGGCTGTGAGTGCGGTGGGAAGGGCAGTTGAATACAGCACCTGCTCTTAGGCCTTCGAGCTATGGTGTGGGAGAAATGGCTGCATGTTTGCACTTTGTGAGCTGGTCTGTGCGAAGAGTGAGAGTGAGCTTGCGAATGTGTATTGAGAGTGCTGGGAGGCAAGGCAAAAGTACATCCGCAGTGTCTGTCTGGGTGTGAAAGTGCTGGCAAGGGAAGGTGAGGACCAGCAAGAGCATTAAGCCCTTAGAAATATTAAGAGGGAAACATGGCTGTATGTTTTAAGTTTGTGAGCTGGTGTGTGCCGAGAGTGAGAGTGAGCTTGCGAATGTGTCTTGGCAGTGGTAGGAGGCAAGGCAAGGGGAGATTCTTAGTGTATGTTTGGCTGTGAAAGCACTGGCAAGGGAAGGTCAGAAACAGCAAGAGCTCTAAGCCCTTAGAGCTCTGGTGAGAGAGAAATGGCTGTATGTTTTAACTTTGTGAGCTGGTGTGTGCCGAGAGTGATAGTGAGCTTGAGAATGTGTCTTGGCAGGGCTAGGAGGCAAGGCAAGGGGAGATTCTTAGTGTATGTTTGGCTGTGAAAGCACTGGCAAGGGAAGGTCAGAATCAGCAAGAGCTCTAAGCGCTTAGAGCTCTGGTGTGGGAGAAGTGGCTGTATGTTTTAACTTTGTGAGCTGGTGTGTGCCGAGAGTGAGAGTGAGCTTGAGAATGTGTCTTGGGAGTGGTGGGAGGCAAGGCAAGGGGAGATGCCAGGGGGGTGTCTGGCTGTGAGTGCGGTGGGAAGGGCAGTTGAATACAGCACCAGCTCTTAGGCCTTAGAGCTCTGGTGTGGGAGAAATGGCTGCATGTTTGCACTTTGTGAGCTGGTCTGTGCGAAGAGTGAGAGTGAGCTTGCGAATGTATATTGAGAGGGCTGGGAGGCAAGGCAAAAGTACATCCGCAGTGTCTGTCTGGGTGTGAAAGTGCTGGCAAGGGAAGGTGAGGACCAGCAAGAGCATTAAGCCCTTAGAAATATTAAGAGGGAAACCTGGCTGTATGTTTTAACTTTGTGAGCTGGTGTGTGCCGAGAGTGAGAGTGAGCTTGAGAATGTGTCTTGGGAGTGGTGGGAGGCAAGGCAAGGGGAGATGCCAGGGGGGTGTCTGGCTGTGAGTGCGGTGGGAAGGGCAGTTGAATACAGCACCAGCTCTTAGGCCTTAGAGCTCTGGTGTGGGAGAAATGGCTGTATGTTTTAACTTTGTGAGCTGGTGTGTGCCGAGAGTGAGAGTGAGCTTGCGAATGTGTTTTGGCAGTGGCAGGAGGCAAGCCAAGGGGAGATTCTTAGTGTATGTTTGGCTGTGAAAGCACTGGCAAGGGAAGGTCAGAAACAGCAAGAGCTCTAAGCCCTTAGAGCTCTGGTGAGAGAGAAATGGCTGTATGTTTTAACTTTGTGAGCTGGTGTGTGCCGAGAGTGATAGTGAGCTTGAGAATGTGTCTTGGCAGGGCTAGGAGGCAAGGCAAAGGGAGATTCTTAGTGTATGTTTGGCTGTGAAAGCACTGGCAAGGGAAGGTCAGAATCAGCAAGAGCTCTAAGCACTTAGAGCTGTGGTGTGGGAGAAATGGCTGGATGTTTTAACTTTGTGAGCTGGTGTGTGCCGAGAGTCAGAGTGAGCTTGAGAATGTGTCTTGGGAGTGGTGGGAGGCAAGGCAAGGGGAGATGCCAGGGGGGTGTCTGGCTGTGAGTGCGGTGGGAAGGGCAGTTGAATACAGCACCAGCTCTTAGGCCTTAGAGCTCTGGTGTGGGAGAAATGGCTGCATGTTTGCACTTTGTGAGCTGGTCTGTGCGAAGAGTGAGAGTGAGCTTGCGAATGTGTCTTGGCAGTGGTAGGAGGCAAGGCAAAAGTACATCCGCAGTGTCTGTCTGGGTGTGAAAGTGCTGGCAAGGGAAGGTGAGGACCAGCAAGAGCATTAAGCCCTTAGAAATATTAAGAGGGAAACATGGCTGTATGTTTTAACTTTGTGAGCTGGTGTGTGCCGAGAGTGAGAGTGAGCTTGCGAATGTGTCTTGGCAGTGGCAGGAGGCAAGGCAATGGGAGATTCTTAGTGTATATTTGGCTGTGAAAGCACTGGCAAGGGAAGGTCAGAAACAGCAGGAGCTCTAAGCCCTTAGAGCTCTGGTGTGGGAGAAATGGCTGTATGTTTTTACTTTGTGAGCTGGTGTGTGCCGAGAGTGAGAGTGAGCTTGAGAATGTGTATTGAGAGTGGTGGGAGGCAAGGCAAGGGGAGATGCCAGGGGGGTGTCTGGCTGTGAGTGCGGTGGGAAGGGCAGTTGAATACAGCACCAGCTCTTAGGCCTTAGAGCTATGGTGTGGGAGAAATGGCTGTATGTTTTAACTTTGTGAGCTGGTCTGTGCCGAGAGTGAGAGTGAGCTTGCGAATGTGTCTTGGCAGTGGCAGGAGGCAAGGCAAGGGGAGATTCTTAGTGTATGTTTTTCTGTGAAAGCACTGGCAAGGGAAGGTCAGAAACAGCAAGAGCTCTAAGCCCTTAGAGCTCTGGTGTGGGAGAAATGGCTGTATGTTTTAACTTTGTGAGCTGGTGTGTGCCGAGAGTGAGAGTGAGCTAGCGAATGTGTCTTGGCAGTGGCAGGAGGCAAGGCAAGGGGAGATTCTTAGTGTATGTTTGGCTGTGAAAGCACTGGCAAGGGAAGGTCAGAATCAGCAAGAGCTCTAAGCGCTTAGAGCTGTGGTGTGGGAGAAATGGCTGTATGTTTTAACTTTGTGAGCTGGTGTGTGCCGAGAGTGAGAGTGAGCTTGAGAATGTGTCTTGGGAGTGGTGGGAGGCAAGGCAAGGGGAGATGCCAGGGGGGTGTCTGGCTGTGAGTGCGGTGGGAAGGGCAGTTGAATACAGCACCAGCTCTTAGGCCTTAGAGCTATGGTGTGGGAGAAATGGCTGTATGTTTTAACTTTGTGAGCTGGTGTGTGCCGAGAGTGAGAGTGAGCTTGCGAATGTGTGTTGGCAGTGGTAGGAGGCAAGGCAAGGGGAGATTCTTAGTGTATGTTTGGCTGTGAAAGCACTGGCAAGGGAAGGTCAGAAACAGCAAGAGCTCTAAGCGCTTAGAGCTCTGGTGTGGGAGAAATGGCTGGATGTTTTAACTTTGTGAGCTGGTGTGTGCCGAGAGTGAGAGTGAGCTTGAGAATGTGTCTTGGGAGTGGTGGGAGGCAAGGCAAGGGGAGATTCTTAGTGTATGTTTGGCTGTGAAAGCACTGGCAAGGGAAGGTCAGAAACAGCAAGAGCTCTAAGCCCTTAGAGCTCTGGTGTGGGAGAAATGGCTGTATGTTTTAAGTTTGTGAGCTGGTCTGTGCCGAGAGTGAGAGTGAGTTTGCGAATGTGTATTGGCAGTGGTAGGAGTCAAGGCAAGGGGAGATTCTTAGTGTATGTTTGGCTGTGAAAGCACTGGCAAGGGAAGGTCAGAAACAGCAAGAGCTCTAAGCGCTTAGAGCTCTGGTGTGGGAGAAGTGGCTGTATGTTTTAACTTTGTGAGCTGGTGTGTGCCGAGAGTGAGAGTGAGCTTGAGAATGTGTCTTGGGAGTGGTGGGAGGCAAGGCAAGGGGAGATGCCAGGGGGGTGTCTGGCTGTGAGTGTGGTGGGAAGGGCAGTTGAATACAGCACCAGCTCTTAGGCCTTCGAGCTATGGTGTGGGAGAAATGGCTGCATGTTTGCACTTTGTGAGCTGGTCTGTGCGAAGAGTGAGAGTGATCTTGCGAATGTGTCTTGGCAGTGGTAGGAGGCAAGGCAAAAGTACATCCGCAGTGTCTGTCTGGGTGTGAAAGTGCTGGCAAGGGAAGGTGAGGACCAGCAAGAGCATTAAGCCCTTAGAAATATTAAGAGGGAAACATGGCTGTATGTTTTAACTTTGTGAGCTGGTGTGTGCCGAGAGTGAGAGTGAGCTTGCGAATGTGTCTTGGCAGTGGCAGGAGGCAAAGCAAGGGGAGATTCTTAGTGTATATTTGGCTGTGAAAGCACTGGCAAGGGAAGGTCAGAAACAGCAGGAGCTCTAAGCCCTTAGAGCTCTGGTGTGGGAGAAATGGCTGTATGTTTTTACTTTGTGAGCTGGTCTGTGCCGATAGTGAGAGTGAGCTTGAGAATGTGTATTGAGAGTGGTGGGAGGCAAGGCAAGGGGAGATGCCAGGGGCGTGTCTGGCTGTGAGTGCGGTGGGAAGGGCAGTTGAATACAGCACCAGCTCTTAGGCCTTAGAGCTCTGGTGTGGGAGAAATGGCTGCATGTTTGCACGTTGTGAGCTGGTCTGTGCGAAGAGTGAGAGTGAGCTTGCGAATGTGTATTGAGAGTGCTGGGAGGCAAGGCAAAAGTACATCCGCAGTGTCTGTCTGAGTGTGAAAGTGCTGGCAAGGGAAGGTGAGGACCAGCAAGAGCATTAAGCCCTTAGAAATATTAAGAGGGAAACATGGCTGTATGTTTTAACTTTGTGAGCTGGTGTGTGCCGAGAGTGAGAGTGAGCTTGAGAATGTGTCTTGGGAGTGGTAGGAGGCAAGGCAAGGGGAGATTCTTAGTGTATGTTTGGCTGTGAAAGCACTGGCAAGGGAAGGTCAGAATCAGCAAGAGCTCTAAGCGCTTAGAGCTCTGGTGTGGGAGAAATGGCTGTATGTTTTAACTTTGTGAGCTGGTCTGTGCCGAGAGTGAGAGTGAGCTTGCGAATGTGTCTTGGCAGTGGTAGGAGGCAAGGCAAGGGGAGATTCTTAGTGTATGTTTGGCTGTGAAAGCACTGGCAAGGGAAGGTCAGAATCAGCAAGAGCTCTAAGCCCTTAGAGCTCTGGTGTGGGAGAAGTGGCTGTATGTTTTAACTTTGTGAGCTGGTGTGTGCCGAGAGTGAGAGTGAGCTTGAGAATGCGTCTTGGCAGGGCTAGGAGGCAAGGCAAAGGGAGATTCTTAGTGTATGTTTGGCTGTGAAAGCACTGGCAAGGGAAGGTCAGAATCAGCAAGAGCTCTAAGCCCTTAGAACCGTGGTATGGGAGAAATGGCTGTATGTTTTAACTTTGTGAGCTGGTGTGTGCCGAGAGTGAGAGTGAGCTTGAGAATGTGTCTTGGGAGTGGTGGGAGGCAAGGCAAGGGGAGATACCAGGGGCGTGTCTGGCTGTGAGTGCGGTGGGAAGGGCAGTTGAATACAGCACCAGCTCTTAGGCCTTAGAGCTATGGTGTGGGAGAAATGGCTGCATGTTTGCACTTTGTGAGCTGGTCTGTGCGAAGAGTGAGAGTGAGCTTGCGAATGTGTATTGAGAGTGCTGGGAGGCAAGGCAAAAGTACATCCGCAGTGTCTGTCTGGGTGTGAAAGTGCTGGCAAGGGAAGGTGAGGACCAGCAAGAGCATTAAGCCCTTAGAAATATTAAGAGGGAAACATGGCTGTATGTTTTAACTTTGTGAGCTGGTGTGTGCCGAGAGTGAGAGTGAGCTTGAGAATGTGTCTTGGGAGTGGTGGGAGGCAAGGCAAGGGGAGATGCCAGGGGGGTGTCTGGCTGTGAGTGCGGTGGGAAGGGCAGTTGAATACAGCACCAGCTCTAAGCCCTTAGAGCTCTGGTGTGGGAGAAATGTCTGGATGTTTTAACTTTGTGAGCTGGTCTGTGCCGAGAGTGAGAGTGAGCTTGAGAATGTGTCTTGGCAGTGGTGGGAGGCAAGGCAAGGGGAGATTCTTAGTGTATGTTTGGCTGTGAAAGCACTGGCAAGGGAAGGTCAGAAACAGCAAGAGCTCTAAGCCCTTAGAGCTCTGGTGAGAGAGAAATGGCTGTATGTTTTAACTTTGTGAGCTGGTGTGTGCCGAGAGTGATAGTGAGCTTGAGAATGTGTCTTGGCAGGGCTAGGAGGCAAGGCATGGGGAGATTCTTAGTGTATGTTTGGCTGTGAAAGCACTGGCAAGGTAAGGTCAGAATCAGCAAGAGCTCTAAGCGCTTAGAGCTCTGGTGTGGGAGAAATGGCTGTATGTTTTAACTTTGTGAGCTGGTGTGTGCCGAGAGTGAGAGTGAGCTTGAGAATGTGTCTTGGGAGTGGTGGGAGGCAAGGCAAGGGGAGATGCCAGGGGGGTGTCTGGCTGTGAGTGCGGTGGGAAGGGCAGTTGAATACAGCACCAGCTCTTAGGCCTTAGAGCTATGGTGTGGGAGAAATGGCTGTATGTTTTAACTTTGTGAGCTGGTGTGTGCCGAGAGTGAGAGTGAGCTTGCGAATGTGTGTTGGCAGTGGTAGGAGGCAAGGCAAGGGGAGATTCTTAGTGTATGTTTGGCTGTGAAAGCACTGGCAAGGGAAGGTCAGAAACAGCAAGAGCTCTAAGCCCTTAGAGCTCTGGTGTGGGAGAAATGGCTGTATGTTTTTACTTTGTGAGCTGGTCTGTGCCGAGAGTGAGAGTGAGCTTGAGAATGTGTCTTGGGAGTGGTGGGAGGCAAGGCAAGGGGAGATGCCAGGGGGGTGTCTGGCTGTGAGTGCGGTGGGAAGGGCAGTTGAATACAGCACCAGCTCTTAGGCCTTCGAGCTATGGTGTGGGAGAAATGGCTGCATGTTTGCACTTTGTGAGCTGGTCTGTGCGAAGAGTGAGAGTGAGCTTGCGAATGTGTATTGAGAGTGCTGGGAGGCAAGGCAAAAGTACATCCGCAGTGTCTGTCTGGGTGTGAAAGTGCTGGCAAGGGAAGGTGAGGACCAGCAAGAGCATTAAGCCCTTAGAAATATTAAGAGGGAAACATGGCTGTATGTTTTAACTTTGTGAGCTGGTGTGTGCCGAGAGTGAGAGTGAGCTTGAGAATGTGTCTTGGGAGTGGTGGGAGGCAAGGCAAGGGGAGATTCTTAGTGTATGTTTGGCTGTGAAAGCACTGGCAAGGGAAGGTCAGAAACAGCAAGAGCTCTAAGCCCTTAGAGCTCTGGTGTGGGAGAAATGGCTGTATGTTTTAACTTTGTGAGCTGGTGTGTGCCGAGAGTGAGAGTGAGCTTGCGAATGTGTCTTGGCAGTGGCAGGAGGCAAGGCAAGGGGAGATTCTTAATGTATGTTTGGCTGTGAAAGCACTGGCAAGGGAAGGTCAGAATCAGCAAGAGCTCTAAGCGCTTAGAGCTCTGGTGTGGGAGAAATGGCTGTATGTTTTAACTTTGTGAGCTGGTCTGTGCCGAGAGTGAGAGTGAGCTTGAGAATGTGTCTTGGGAGTGGTGGGAGGCAAGGCAAGGGGAGATGCCAGGGGGGTGTCTGGCTGTGAGTGCGGTGGGAAGGGCAGTTGAATACAGCACCAGCTCTTAGGCCTTAGAGCTCTGGTGTGGGAGAAATGGCTGCATGTTTGCACTTTGTGAGCTGGTCTGTGCGAAGAGTGAGAGTGAGCTTGCGAATGTGTATTGAGAGTGCTGGGAGGCAAGGCAAAAGTACATCCGCAGTGTCTGTCTGGGTGTGAAAGTGCTGGCAAGGGAAGGTGAGGACCAGCAAGAGCATTAAGCCCTTAGAAATATTAAGAGGGAAACATGGCTGTATGTTTTAACTTTGTGAGCTGGTGTGTGCCGAGAGTGAGAGTGAGCTTGAGAATGTGTCTTGGGAGTGGTGGGAGGCAAGGCAAGGGGAGATTCTTAGTGTATGTTTGGCTGTGAAAGCACTGGCAAGGGAAGGTCAGAAACAGCAAGAGCTCTAAGCCCTTAGAGCTCTGGTGTGGGAGAAATGGCTGTATGTTTTAACTTTGTGAGCTGGTCTGTGCCGAGAGTGAGAGTGAGCTTGCGAATGTGTCTTGGCAGTGGTAGGAGGCAAGGCAAGGGGAGATTCTTAGTGTATGTTTGGCTGTGAAAGCACTGGCAAGGGAAGGTCAGAATCAGCAAGAGCTCTAAGCGCTTAGAGCTCTGGTGTGGGAGAAATGGCTGTATGTTTTAACTTTGTGAGCTGGTCTGTGCCGAGAGTGAGAGTGAGCTTGAGAATGTGTCTTGGGAGTGGTGGGAGGCAAGGCAAGGGGAGATGCCAGGGGGGTGTCTGGCTGTGAGTGCGGTGGGAAGGGCAGTTGAATACAGCACCAGCTCTTAGGCCTTAGAGCTATGGTGTGGGAGAAATGGCTGCATGTTTGCACTTTGTGAGCTGGTCTGTGCGAAGAGTGAGAGTGAGCTTGCGAATGTATATTGAGAGTGCTGGGAGGCAAGGCAAAAGTACATCCGCAGTGTCTGTCTGGGTGTGAAAGTGCTGGCAAGGGAAGGTGAGGACCAGCAAGAGCATTAAGCCCTTAGAAATATTAAGAGGGAAACATGGCTGTATGTTTTAACTTTGTGAGCTGGTGTGTGCCGAGAGTGAGAGTGAGCTTGCGAATGTGTCTTGGCAGTGGCAGGAGGCAAGGCAAGGGGAGATTCTTAGTGTATGTTTGGCTGTGAAAGCACTGGCAAGGGAAGGTCAGAATCAGCAAGAGCTCTAAGCGCTTAGAGCTCTGGTGTGGGAGAAATGGCTGTATGTTTTAACTTTGTGAGCTGGTGTGTGCCGAGAGTGAGAGTGAGCTTGAGAATGTGTCTTGGGAGTGGTGGGAGGCAAGGCAAGGGGAGATGCCAGGGGGGTGTCTGGCTGTGAGTGCAGTGGGAAGGGCAGTTGAATACAGCACCAGCTCTTAGGCCTTAGAGCTATGGTGTGGGAGAAATGGCTGTATGTTTTAACTTTGTGAGCTGGTGTGTGCCGAGAGTGAGAGTGAGCTTGCGAATGTGTGTTGGCAGTGGTAGGAGGCAAGGCAAGGGGAGATTCTTAGTGTATGTTTGGCTGTGAAAGCACTGGCAAGGGAAGGTCAGAATCAGCAAGAGCTCTAAGCCCTTAGAGCTCTGGTGTGGGAGAAATGGCTGTATGTTTTAACACTGGGAGCTGGTGTGTGCCGAGAGTGAGAGTGAGTTTGCGAATGTGTCTTGGCAGTGGTAGGAGGCAAGGCAAGGGGAGATTCTTAGTGTATGTTTGGCTGTGAAAGCACTGGCAAGGGAAGGTCAGAATCAGCAAGAGCTCTAAGCCCTTGGAGCTCTGGTGTGGGAGAAGTGGCTGTATGTTTTAACTTTGTGAGCTGGTGTGTGCCGAGAGTGAGAGTGAGCTTGAGAATGTGTCTTGGGAGTGGTGGGAGGCAAGGCAAGGGGAGATGCCAGGGGGGTGTCTGGCTGTGAGTGTGGTGGGAAGGGCAGTTGAATACAGCACCAGCTCTTAGGCCTTAGAGCTATGGTGTGGGAGAAATGGCTGTATGTTTTAACTTTGTGAGCTGGTGTGTGCCGAGAGTGAGAGTGAGCTTGCGAATGTGTCTTGGCAGTGGCAGGAGGCAAGGCAAGGGGAGATTCTTAGTGTATGTTTTTCTGTGAAAGCACTGGCAAGGGAAGGTCAGAAACAGCAAGAGCTCTAAGCCCTTAGAGCTGTGGTGTGGGAGAAATGGCTGTATGTTTTAACTTTGTGAGCTGGTGTGTGCCGAGAGTGAGAGTGAGCTTGAGAATGTGTCTTGGGAGTGGTGGGAGGCAAGGCAAGGGGAGATGCCAGGGGGGTGTCTGGCTGTGAGTGCGGTGGGAAGGGCAGTTGAATACAGCACCAGCTCTTAGGCCTTAGAGCTATGGTGTGGGAGAAATGGCTGTATGTTTTAACTTTGTGAGCTGGTGTGTGCCGAGAGTGAGAGTGAGCTTGCGAATGTGTGTTGGCAGTGGTAGGAGGCAAGGCAAGGGGAGATTCTTAGTGTATGTTTGGCTGTGAAAGCACTGGCAAGGGAAGGTCAGAATCAGCAAGAGCTCTAAGCGCTTAGAGCTCTGGTGTGGGAGAAATGGCTGGATGTTTTTAACTTTGTGAGCTGGTGTGTGCCGAGAGTGAGAGTGAGCTTGAGAATGTGTCTTGGGAGTGGTGGGAGGCAAGGCAAGGGGAGATTCTTAGTGTATGTTTGGCTGTGAAAGCACTGGCAAGGGAATGTCAGAAACAGCAAGAGCTCTAAGCCCTTAGAGCTCTGGTGTGGGAGAAATGGCTGTATGTTTTAACACTGGGAGCTGGTCTGTGCCGAGAGTGAGAGTGAGTTTGCGAATGTGTATTGGCAGTGGTAGGAGGCAAGGCAAGGGGAGATTCTTAGTGTATGTTTGGCTGTGAAAGCACTGGCAAGGGAAGGTCAGAAACAGCAAGAGCTCTAAGCGCTTAGAGCTCTGGTGTGGGAGAAGTGGCTGTATGTTTTAACTTTGTGAGCTGGTGTGTGCCGAGAGTGAGAGTGAGCTTGAGAATGTGTCTTGGGAGTGGTGGGAGGCAAGGCAAGGGGAGATGCCAGGGGGGTGTCTGGCTGTGAGTGTGGTGGGAAGGGCAGTTGAATACAGCACCAGCTCTTAGGCCTTCGAGCTATGGTGTGGGAGAAATGGCTGCATGTTTGCACTTTGTGAGCTGGTCTGTGCGAAGAGTGAGAGTGATCTTGCGAATGTGTCTTGGCAGTGGTAGGAGGCAAGGCAAAAGTACATCCGCAGTGTCTGTCTGGGTGTGAAAGTGCTGGCAAGGGAAGGTGAGGACCAGCAAGAGCATTAAGCCCTTAGAAATATTAAGAGGGAAACATGGATCTATGTTTTAACTTTGTGAGCTGGTGTGTGCCGAGAGTGAGAGTGAGCTTGCGAATGTGTGTTGGCAGTGGTAGGAGGCAAGGCAAGGGGAGATTCTTAGTGTATGTTTGGCTGTGAAAGCACTGGCAAGGGAAGGTCAGAAACAGCAAGAGCTCTAAGCCCTTAGAGCTCTGGTGTGGGGAGAAATGAGTGTATGTTTTAACTTTGTGAGCTGGTGTGTGCCGAGAGTGAGAGTGAGCTTGCGAATGTGTCTTGGGAGTGGTAGGAGGCAAGGCAAGGGGAGATTCTTAGTGTATGTTTGGCTGTGAAAGCACTGGCAAGGGAAGGTCAGAAACAGCAAGAGCTCTAAGGCGCTTAGAGCTCTGGTGTGGGGAGAAATGGCTGTATGTTTTAACACTGGGAGCTGGTCTGTGCCGAGAGTGAGAGTGAGCTTGCGAATGTGTGTTGGCAGTGGTAGGAGGCAAGGCAAGGGGAGATTCTTAGTGTATGTTTGGCTGTGAAAGCACTGGCAAGGGAAGGTCAGAAACAGCAAGAGCTCTAAGCGCTTAGAGCTCTCGTGTGGGAGAAATGGCTGTATGTTTTAACTTTGTGAGCTGGTGTGTGCCGAGAGTGAGAGTGAGCTTGAGAATGTGTCTTGGGAGTGGTGGGAGGCAAGGCAAGGGGAGATGCCAGGGGGGTGTCTGGCTGTGAGTGCGGTGGGGAAGGGCAGTTGAATACAGCACCAGCTATTAGGCCTTAGAGCTATGGTGTGGGAGAAATGGCTGTATGTTTTAACTTTGTGAGCTGGTGTGTGCCGAGAGTGAGAGTGAGCTTGCGAATGTGTGTTGGCAGTGGTAGGAGGCAAGGCAAGGGGAGATTCTTAGTGTATGTTTGGCTGTGAAAGC